>NW_026555333.1:5373372-5928176 GCF_029017545.1 Prosopis cineraria
AAAACCAATGCTACTTTGCTGGTTTCCTCTGCTGCCTCTGAAATGCACCCCTCGATGCCACGGAGTTAAAAGAACGCAACTATATGGGATATCTGATTCTTCTTCTGTGGACAGCTCAGTTCTGTCCTTCTCTGATGAGACTAAAGGTAACCTAAACCTGAAAGCCACTGAGTTGAGGCTCGGCCTTCCTGGATCTCTGTCTCCTGACCGAGACTCAGATCTCAGCTTGAGAAGCTCAAATCAGTTGAAAGAGAAACCCTTGTTTCCACTGCGCCCATTAACTGATTGATCACCATTCTTCAACAAAGACAGCTGTTTTGGGCAGCAAGAGAGGGTTCTCAGATGCCATGAATGGGTTCTCAGAGGTAAATTTTGGTTTAATTGATGGATATGTAATTGTTTTTAAATGCCGGACCTTGCACTTAAAGTCCCCAGTGAATATATATGCAGGCAAAGTTTCTTGCTGATTCAGAGGCCAATAATGTACTGTCCCCCAGGCCTTCTCATCACATGGGATTAAAAACTAGCTCTATGCTTGAGAATCTTGGGGCTCAAGCCAAATGAAAGAAGTAAACACCGACAAAGGCAACCTTGAGAGGGCTTCATTCTGTCAATGAAACCAGAGCAAATCTCGAAGGTTCTGCAAATAATAATAGCAATGCACCAGCTACCAAGTAAGCAGAAAGAAAATAGGAACTTATATTAATTTTGGCTGTAAGGCACCAATACTTGAACCGTTTTTGCTTTTTTTTTGCATCTTATGCTGCATCTCGTATCTGTCAGTATCAATGCATCTGAGCGGCTAAGCTATAGGAATGATTTCGGATCATCCTTTTGTGTTGTGGTACAGGCCCAGGTTGTGGGTTGGCCTCCTATAAGATCATTTAGGAAGAATTCACTGGCTACTACTTCTAAGAATACTGAAGAAGTAGATGGAAAAGCAGGATCTGGTGCCACTGTTCATCAAAGTCAGTATGGATGGTGCTCCATATTTAAGGAAAGTAGATTTGAAGAACTACTCTGCATATCCAGAACTGTCATCTGCACTGGAGAAAATGTTCAGCTGTTTTACCATAGGTAAGAAATTAATTAATAATACCTGAGTCTATTAGCACTTAAAAAAAATCCATGATCTCTTTGCATGAATCCAGTTACTGCGTGTTTCATTGTGATTTCAGGTCAATATGGCTCCCCATGGAACCCTTGGCAGGGAGATTTTAAATGAAAGCAAGCTGAAAGGATCTTCTTATGGGTCTGAATATGTTCTAACTTATGAAGACAAAGATGGGGACTGGATGCTTGTGGGTGATGTTCCTTGGGAGTAAGTTCTGAAACGTTATAAATATGGTATTTTAATTGATATTTCTTTACAGGGAGGATAAACTTCTAGAGATCAGAAGTTTGAAACATAAAAGCATGTTGCTTATAACGTGTGGACCTTTTCATATTATTATGGTGGTGAAGTTTTAGTTTTCTCTTGCTAGACTGTACAAAGCTGGCTCCGTCTATAGATTCTCGTCATTCAAAGAATTGTGCATATCATGCATGCGCTGATCAAAGCAAAGTGATCCCACAAGATCTAGCCTTTTATGTCAAGTTATGAAGATTTTCATTGATTGACGCTAAATTGCTTTTGAAAAGCGTTCCATAACGTTGTTGTCCCGTGGATGTCATGCCAAACTGCTGAGGATTTAATGTTTTAACAATGAGTGGGTTCCTCTTTTGAGAATTAGCGTGTTCAATAGGGCATATGATGGTTGATGTTTTTTCCTTGCCACGTGGAATCTTTTGTAAGAAAAAGTTAAAAACAAAGTCGCATTATATTTATTTTATTGTGATATTTGCCATCAACTTTGAATCTCATATTTCAACAATTTGCAGGATGTTCATTGATACATGCAGAGGCTGAGGATCATGAAGAGTTCTGATGCCATTGGGCTAGGTTCGTCCCCCGTTGCCTATGATTTAAGCTGTACTTGTCTGAATCTGAACAAGGTGCTAGTGAATCATGTCAGAAAAATCGAAAAAGAGAAGTTATTGCATGTACAAAATTTGCATAGTTAAATAATAAACATTCAAAAAGGAGTTGAAACAAAACCTCCCGTCATATGGATCAAAGCAAAAATAAAGTCACTCCAGTATGTGGCTAACTTGTAAGGCAGTCCAAGGGTCAACTGGTTGCTAAAAGTTAAAATTTCTAAATCCTGCATTGAAAAAACAACTCTCTCTGCATTGAAGACACCATCAGTTTTATATTTTTAAATCACCATATCTGATTCAAATTGACTTATATTTGGGCTCCTTGCAGCTCCAAGGGCTGTGGAAAAAAGCAAGAGTAGGAACTAGGCAGCCGCACTCATCATATTCTATCCAACTGTCTGATAAAAAGCTTCAAGACTACATGAGAAGCAAACAATGACATGATTCGGAGTGGATAGAACATTACATCAAACTGGCTTACTTGCTCCTCACGTTATTATTTACTGTTAGTGTGTTTTCCTTTTGTCATGCCATTTATGTTCAGTAACTTTCTGATTCGAGAATGTCAAACACCCCTCCCAAAGGAAAAAAAAAAAAGACCTTATTTTGGGAGTGCTTATGCTGTTGTATCCTAAGTGCCTAAAGTTCCTGATGTGAAATGCAGGGATCTCTAGTTTGTAGGTTGCATTGTTGCTTCGACACGTCTTGTATGTTTTTGCGTGGCAAAAACAGACCACCTAGTTATGTGTCATTGTCATGTACCTGTTTTACCGTTTCACGAATATGTATTATTATATTATTATTTACCTATCAATGTCACTCACATGTTTGGAAGCGTATTGAAACAGCAAAGGGCAGAAATTCCGAAGCCTGAGCTTCACTGTTGCTAATTTTGTTCCGTGTTTTTTTTTTTTTAATACAAGAAACTTTGTGCTCGGTGATGCTTTTGAGTAAGGCCATAAACTATTAAGATATTGCGACAATGTTAGATATGGTTGTCGGGGGTTTCCCAAGCCACGCATGTGATTCGGAAATTCTTCCATTAAACAATTTCAAGATATGGATGATTTTGAACTCCACCTTTGATTCCCGGTTCTTGTGTTAATAGTGATGCCGCCTCCACGTTTACGACTAGGAGGGAGGAGTAAAAATTTTCAATTTGGCTTTCTTAAATTTATCATTTGCGAGTATTTCATCTCTTGTCCATTTATATATCTTCTTTTATACTTATTAGTGTCTTCAATTCCTTTTGTATTCCACTTTTATTTTTTCTCCCAATTTGATACTTCAATTTTTGAAGTTAAAATCATTCAAATCTTTCTTTCTATGTTGTTGTTGTTATTATTTATTACTATATCAAAATTGCGTAACTAAAGTCTTGCTTCACCCTTTTTAGTGGCTCAAACGTGATAGTCTTACCTGCCACTATACCATTCCCTATCACAAATTCACAACACATGGTGTTCCATTTCTTATTACTTCTGATTTTCCGGGTTGAAAGAAGTCAAGAACTCAAATATCTTTCCAAAAAATTAAGAAAATAGACTGGAATAAAATAAAATGGAAATAAAACACAGTAAAGTGGGAATTGAATTTATGTGATCAGAAATACATTTTTATCCTTGAAAAAATTTGTACTTGTGGGTGACAGTTTCCATAGCTCACGAGTTAAATGGGCTTATCATGACCACTGGGGTAGCCCAGGCAAGAGGATCCAAGTTCCAATATCATAATGTCACTATTCTTTTTAGTATTGCCTCAATGTCTCAGCAAAAGACGCCGCCCCAAATATCCTACTTGTCAAAAAACTATTTTTTATTTTAAACAAATTTTAAATTCTTACTTTAAAATTAATTATTTTTGTTTTATCAAAAAATTAAAATATAATTTTTAAGATATTTAAAAATGTAGAAGGCTAAAAAAATTACTAAAAAATAATGGGTCTTAAAGTTCAAAAATGAAGATTAAAAATTATTTTAAATATCATTTTGAAAAATTTTATAGATTAAAAATATTTTAAAAGTATAATAATGTGAAAATTTTTTATTTTTTTAAAAAATGTATAAGAATGTATTAAGTTTCTTAATTTAAAGTGAATTAAAACTTAAATGATTATTTAATATTTAACACTAGCATATTACGTGTATATATTTTAAAAGCAATTTTTTGTTCAGGTATTCTGATTTTTTGGGCCATATTCGAGCAAAGTTAATATTTCATTAAGTTCAGCCTTAGACTTTTTTAAGCTTATTTAAATTGACTTGTCGAATTTAGTCCCAAATTACTAGTTTTATCTTCAGCTTGAGCCTATTCTATAGGTCCAACATATTATGTTTCGAATATTAATGAAGTTCGTTAGATCAAATATTAGGAATGTTCAAGATGATTCTCTACACATGCGCTTCTCTTCATCACAGCAGTTGGGAAAAAATTACTCTAGAAACTTCTCCCCTCAATGGAACTAGACCTCAGGGGCAAATGGGATATCCTTTTTTATTTATTCATTTTGAAAAAAAAATACTAAATGCGAAATGATGAAAATACACGATGCCCAATCAATTATGTAACGACTGGATCAGTGACAGACAAGATAAGCACTTGAGATGATTTTGTTTATTATCTATCAGAACGAATCAGGTTCTACTCTGTGTGTGTTATATATTCAATTTCAGTCCCATGTGGGTTGCTAAATATTGTTTGTTCCCATAAGTCAACTTGCTAATATACATACTGCGTTCCCTCATTATACATCTTCCCGCTTTTTTAATTATATTTTTATAAAAAATACATGTATGAAATAAGTGCGCATTTAATAATTAAATTCACCAATCACCTTACTAGTCAAATTCAAAACAGGTTGATATTTAATTAATTCTTAACAACTTTTTTAATCATATTTGCATATATAGTATGAACCCTTTAATCAGTTATTTTTCACACTGCAGCCGTAAATAATTTTTTTCTGAACATGCAATTTGAATTTAATATAACGATCCTAATGCTGCTCTCTCCTTCGCCTGAAATGATGTATACATTGCAGTTGTTGTCTTTGAGATTACTCATAAAATTGATGACCTGATTGATGTGATGATCATGTCTGATATTTTATCTATATTTCAATTACACGCCTCAGAGTTGAACATTTGAAATGCGCATTCTTCTGTGCTGAATTAATGCATCCAAGAACAGAGCGAAAATGTCGTCCCAAGAGAGTCGCAATAGAATTCCAACTTCATCAATTTGACTTTTACAAGTCATTGCTTACGACAACTATAAGATCCCTAGACCCTCATATTTGACTCTCTCTCCCTCTCCCTCTCTCCCTCCCTGTCTCTCCCCGTATTTACCGATGCAGTCCAAACCTTCTCTGAAGCAATGGTCCTTTTTTTTTTTTTTAAAAAAAAAAGAGTGATATATGAACGACTATATATAATAAATCAATGCCTGTCAAGTAATATGTATATATATATTATTTGAAAATTTTAATTAGAACAAAATATACGTCTTTTCTACAAAAGAGCAGGGTTGTTGATAAGTAATGAACTTCTTCGTGTTAAGTTTTCCTCTGATGTAACTCTTCAGACTTTGTTTTGGTCTAGTCTAATGCTTGAGAAAGTGTTCTTACATTGATTAGTACAATTTAAAGTCAAGCTTTGAAACCAGTTAATCTCAATTAACGTACGTATTAGCCTAAGTGTGTGTGCTAAAAAGAAAAAGAATGTACAGATTTGCACGCTTGGTGCGCAAGCGCCTACCTTTGCCTTTTTAACCGGTCAGTGAAGTAGAAGGCTGAGTCAATGTAAAGGACTAGCTAAAGTAGTTTAAATTCTTAATAAACAAAATAGGACTTAAAAGTCAAAAACTTTAGCAAAAATCTTTGAATTTTAGATTTCCATGACCCAAAGTCGCAACTCTTTAGGTATATGATAACGATGCAAAGACTTTATGAGTCGCCGTCTCAATATTTTAATTGCAATTTGAACTTTAAATCTCATACAAGCAGTTCAGTCACATGATCACTCAAGGGGCAAGAAAACATTGCTAAGTTAATTAGTTGGGCTATCACTTCACTGAATTAATGCTGCTAATTGGTGATTGCGGTGGTTCCCAGGGCAAATTAACGAGTGCTCCATCATCTTTAATTATAATCTTGTACTGAATTTATATAATAATTTCATTCCTTGACAAGTAATATTAAATTTGAACATTTGATTGGATGCTGTGTACATTCACATATCATCAGTAACTATTTGAACAATACGTATGTACATTATTAACTTCCATAAACGACTTACTGTATATTATCACAAAAGGAATTAATGCATTGCATTGCACACGACTGTGATGCGAAATTAGTATTAGTATTAGTATTACTATTACTATTATATCCTGTGTAATTCAAAATATATGACAATTTTAACTACAATATTTTTTTATAAAAATAGCTAAAAAGTAATTTGTATTATTAAAATAATAAAAATATCAATACTTACTTTTTTTATCGGAAAAAAATATCAATACTTTGTTATATTACTCTCCAATTTAAATTATCATTTCTTTTATTTTTGGACTAACAGTGTATATAATTTTTCTCTGCAGTATAATTAAGAAGAGCATGTGTGAAAAAAAAAGTATTTTTGACTTTTTATAAAGTATCAAGCCTCAAATTATAAGACATTTTTATAGAAGATTCACAATTTCAAAATATAAAACACTTTAACAAAAATAAAGTTTCATTAGTAATATTTTTTCATTATTATCTTTCATATATATTATCTCTTTTTAATATTCTTTTATAAATAGAATACTAAATGAAGAGTACTTTTGCAAAATTTATATTTTTGTTTTGAAAAAGGAAGATTATAAAATATATTTAATGAATTTTATTAATATATGTAATTTTATTTCAAAGTGCATTATAAATAAGGATGGGGAGTAGTATAAAATCCAAACGGTATGTACTTAAAAATATGGGTCGTTAGGGATTAAGCTATAAGTGATTAGTTGGCCGAAAAAACAAAAGACCAAAAAAAAAAAAAAAACGGACATGAGTGATGGACTAACTAATCAACAAGGTCAGCATATGACCAGCAATGGCACTGGAAACATCAAAGCTCAGCAACCTTGACCAAAAGTCTTCCTATTAAAAGCGCCACCTAAACCTTTAATAAAATCAAATACATATTCTTTTTCAAATGAATTAAAATCATTGCAACCAACGGAGTCATGAGTTGCGCAACATTTTCTTTCCCAAGTTTTCTTGCTTGGGAATATACTGCCAAGGCATCTCTGAATTCTTTTAAATGTTATGCGTCTCAAATTAAAGAAAAATCAATTAAATATATAAAAATACTCATTCAATTCTGGCTCTATCACTTTACTGGTGAAAAATGTATAAATATATCTGTAAAAGCTAGTTTTTAAATTGTGGAGATGGTGTTGATCTTTTTGAGTTTTCAAGACTTTAACTCACATTAACTTCTTACTAGCCCAAAAAATTTGAGTGCAAAAAGGTGATCTATACACTTTCACAATTAAGCAAAACACAGTCTATCATAGTTATATGCATAAGCGTGAATGTGCATTGTATTTGTACATAAATCCAAATATTTTTACTTTAAATTCAATTAGCATCTCTAACTGGTATGGCTCCCAACATATCATGATGGATAGCCAAAAAGAAACACAGGTCATGATGTGAGGACAAAATACATCAGAAAGTGTTTGGTCTTAAATATACATTGAATGATTGAATGGAAAGAGAGGAAGGAAAATCCAAGTTATTTATGAAGAGATCTTGTGCGCGCACACAGAGAGCGAGGCAACACGAGGATTAATCTTAGAGTGAAAGATATGGATGATACTACTGATGATAATTTACGCGATTCAATATAAGACAAATAGAGGCCCTAACTTCACGCGGCACACATGGTGATTTATATGTATATTTATTATTTAAAAATTAAAAACAAATTAAAGATACGTCAAGTGCGGAGTAAGCTAGTAATGAAATTATTAACCAGCAAAATGCAATTTGAAGGCATCTGGGATTATAAGATCTAGTTGAGAAAATAAATTTGAGGGAGGCTAAGGATTCTCATGCAGATGCGATCCTTTCTATATGGGCTCGTGAAATGTCAAGTGTGTGTCATCTTATCATGTGCAACCCCACCATACTTTTCCCTCATACAATTTATTCACCATATTTCACCTGTTTAAATGTAACTCGTACATTATCCATAGTTGCATAACGTGTGAATAATATAAAATTAAAATCTTTTCTTGAAAAAACAAAGAGTGAACTGAAAGATCATTTAATTTTCATTTATTATCGTATCTTCCTTCATTTCCTCAATTTAATTACATATATTAATTATTTTTGGTAGGATAAAGATCGGAGATGAGTTGTTTCATGAGTTTATCAGGCCCATCACATGGCCTCAGTGTCACAACTCCAATAGTAATTTTAAAAACATTCATAAATTATTCATTACTTAAATTTGTATTTCCACAATGAGTTTTAAGGTCACGCATTTTTAGGATATGTGTGTGTGTATCATGTGTTTAACATTTGTACTAGTATTTTAGTTCTATAAACATATATATATCAACATACACAAAGACTAAGGGCTTAAAATATAAATCTAACATTTCTAACAATAAAATAATGCAAGTGTGATGGCATGCACTCTATAATTGATAAATCATATACTATTACACAAATAAATCTAAATTAGAGGTATAAAGTAGGAATATGCTAATTCCTAGCCTCTTGAATCTTTTCCTTCTCGGCACCAGAGCTAGAGCCTGAAAAATGTTAAATGAAAGAGGTGAGTTTAGCCACTTAGTAACTAAGGTTAAATCTACCATATGTAGTTATATATCAATTATAAACCAAGTACATGCATAAGGAGCCAAGTACGTAAAATAAGCTCACAAATATCATAATATCATTAAATAACTTCTCTATCTCTTAGAAACTAGGTGCATTATCACTATATTCTTAGATATGTGACATGACTTATTATTCACGCAACTTGCCATCACTTAACACGTGTAACACATCATATATTTACTTAAAAAATGATCAAACAATCTTATATTTTTTTATTTTTTTCAGACCGAAATCGTGGGCTATAATATTGATTAAGGATCCGTCGGTGTGACTGGACTACTCAATCTCATCAATCGCGAGGTGTGACCCAACCAAAGATCACATGACTCACTCTCGAACCACGGCTTCTCCCATTCTCGAATCCCTGGGGTATCTCATACCCTATGCTATTCTCCTTATTGAACTAGTAGAGATAGTTAGGTTTTAATCCTTTGATAAACTATAGGACAGTCTCTCGACAAACTATGGGATAAGGTTACATCTCCGTACACCGAAGGGCAGCCTAATTATCATATGAATTTTTTTTACTCCCAATTCATAAACGAACTCCCACTACTAATCATGTCATAATCAATACTCACTTATTTTAACATTCTCATTTTTATTTACTCATCATCACGATAATCACGTTGGGCTCACAATCATGTACTACCCAAGTGTGTACTCTCATCCTCTTCTCAAAATCCATTTCTCATCAACACACATCTATCTCACATAATCATCACATTCATTTTTCTAAAGACATATGCATGTTCATATTCAAAAACATTTTAATTAGGCAATTTCATTTCAAGTCAAAATAACTTTATGCACATTCAATTTTTCTTATGCTCATCAAAACTAGCATATACTTTTCACATTGAAAATCAACCATGCATGCCACACTCACAATAGAAATCAATTAACAATTAATTAATATATAACTATCCAAAGTAGAGTTTTTCTCAGTTACCTTAAACTTTTGAGAGGTCAAAGGTTTATCCCTCAATCTACTAGCTTCTAAACTTGAATTTCCAATCCGATAGGTGACTAAGAGCTAAAATTATAATCAACCAAATTGAATTTCATCGACATTACCATTTTAAGCATTTACACCCTCAATCCTTTACTTTTAAATTGCCCAATGTTCACTCTACATAAATTTGAGCCTATCACCTGGGTTTATTAATTATCTTTAGTCTTCAATAACATTAGTTAGCCATTAAATCCCCATTAATGGTATCACAATCTTCCAAGCACTCATAATAAATGAGATTTTTGGATATTGATGGTACCCAACAGCCTAAGACATCAAAACTCAAGTTTAGATACCTTAATTTACTTCTAGTAACTCCATTTGAGTTAATAAATTTGGATCCATAACTTATATGGACCAAAATTGCACTTCTACCATCAAATCCTAGCCATAAACTCATAAATGTGGAAGAAATATAGAGATTAATGAGTGTGATACTTACATTGGGTATTTGTAGCCTTCAAAATACTCCTAATGTCGTCTACTAGCAAACCTTAATAGAACTTGACATGCCTCTTTCAGTTTCTCTTTTCTTTCTCTCTATTTCTGTCTCATTTTCACGTTTGATAAATTGTAAAAAATGGTCATGCGCAATGACAAATGCTCAATGCACTACAGTGCATGGCACAGAGAGGTCCTCCCTCGCATCATAAGTGTTTGTGCATAGTGACAGACAATCTCCACACCATGACGTGCGGCATAGCAACATCACTCTTTATTTTTCTTCAACTTTTGATGACCGTGTGGCCCACCTTGATACTGAACCCATAATTAGGGCTGAAATATAATCAAATATGATTATTATACCTCCTTAACCATATATCACTTTAACTTACTTAATTACCCTAATTAAGTTTGATTAATTAGGGGATTAAAACTGGGATGTTATAGATTGCTTTAAAAAAATTTAATTTTCAAAGCCCAAACCCTTATTTAAAAAGGACCTCCAAGCCTGACCCTTCAAACCCTACCCTTATTCCCGACTCTAATTAAAGGTACATTTTACCCTTAAAGTTTTTCTAAAAGTACACCTAATATCCTAAAGTATTTTGTGTAACATTTTTGTCCCTAGAATAATTAAATCGGTACATCAAGTACGCTAACATTAAATCCTCGAAATGTCCATTACAAATTCTTTAGTGGCCCTATTTTCAGTGACAAGTGGATTTTAGTTGGAGAATATCAACAGATTGAATTAAGAAACCAATAAAGATGAAAGTGGTCTATCCTTATGCCTTGTTATTTAATGATCACAGCAATTTATTTGTTAATGATAGATAGTCTTCTTCCTCCATCACTCATCACAAGCAATATGTTCTTTTCGCTCTTGATTACGTCAACCTTGATCAACTTCTCTCTCTCTCTCTCTATTCTTTCATGACTTGTCACACAAAACCCATGTAAAATACAAAATGATCAAAGGCTTTATAGGTTGAAGATTTCTGCAAATGAGTGTAATAGTGAATTAGTAAATGCAATATTTCAAGTAATAATGTCATTTTAAAATAGTCCATCTTTCTCTACTTAGCTTATAATATGTAAGTGAAACAAGTTCTTGCTAATGGAAAAAAGGGGGCTTTGAATGCAGGGACTGTTCTTATTTTATCAGAGGGGTTTGAATTGGCTCCCCCCGATTGTATTTTCTGACTATTCACAAAATGTGAGAAGCAAATGAATAATCATCCACTTTTTGAAGAAATTGAAGAATCTCTTGGGAATCCTACAAGATCTATTTGTTTTTTTTCCTTTAAAAGATGGTTAGAACTTCATCTAAGTTCGAATCCTACTGAGAGGTTTACTAGAGACTAGAAATTGCTGAAGAAAGAACAAGATGTTTCTTTTGTTCTTTGATGAACCATCATCATCGTTGATGTCTATTATGAAAACAAAGTTGAATTGAAGGTTTTACTTGCACCATAGAGTACACACTGATTTATTGCTATACCTCTCATTCTTTCTCGTCATGTGTCAATATCATGTCTCTAACTCTGTGATTCTGTGTTTTATTTGCACTTAGCTTATTTCTTTTAGTCTAAAATAGTATTTAGATCTTCCTAAGAAATGCAAGCCACATTCCTTCTCCTTTTTCCATGCATTTGAACGATGTGTTTGGTTCAAAATGTCACGATGTCGACTTACTTCCATGACTTCATTCATACTTTTTTTCTTTCCCCTGCAGCGTTAATGATACCCTTAAGGAGGTACATGCTAGCGAAAACGCCACGTACATGAATGATATGAAGAAGCAGTGATGTGCGCATGCTAGTTCATGCCACGCTGGAATTGAATGCCTTCACATGATGAAGCCCGTCACGATCACCTCGTGTTGTCTTGGCGAGTTCAGCTTTAGGAATGCTTCCAAAGGCTCTTCTAGATCAGACTCCGAGTACATCTCCTTCTTAAATATCATTTGCAGAATCGAGTGCCTGAAATCCTTGCCTAGATCTTCCGACTCCTTTTAATGGACTCTGCTTCAGCAACATGCTGCTCGCATTCTTCCAACTCCTCAAAGTCTCCGTCTCCACTTCCAACGTGATGGCGGAGGTGAAATCTCCATCATCATCGTCAAAGAATGGACACCACTTGGGTTGCTAGATGTTGTGATTAAGGATGTTAGACTATCAATTAGGTTTGGCTGTGATGCTTGGAGGGTGGAGGATGTCATAAGTATGCTAGCTCGTGGTCGATGGTGGAGTCGTGGATGAAAAATGGAGCCCACCAAATAAATTTATAGGAATGTTTAGGAAGATTTAACGTATGGGTACCTGATGTTTTCATTTGATTACTTGAGGAGCAAAAGCAAAATGTTTTAGATTGCTGGGTGCTCCTTTGAAAAAATTTCAAGAAAAAAAATATACATTTACTCTAGATTATATTAAATATATAGGAACATTTAGTAAGGCAAGTGGCCTGGCCACCATTCATCATTGCTCACCTCCTTGGTGGAAAATATAAGTCCTTTATAATAAGTTTTTAATTTATAGTCCAAAATATAAGTTTCATTTGGTAATGTATGAGTGATTAATTTTTTTTTTTCAAATTTACCTTTATAAGAAATTAAATGCCAGATAGTAAATTGATATTACGAGAATTGTGCAGCCTATGTTTAGTTTTAGCAAGGGTACGTAACTTGGAAAGCATTGTATTTAACAAATTTCATTATTTGAGTAGAATATAATAAAGTAGTGATATATATAATTGGAAAAACATATGTAAAACATATTCAATTTTTTTTTTATTTTGGACCAGAACTTCTAGAAAACGTTTTATATTATAGTCTAAAGAAATATTTTGAACATGAAAAAGTAGTATGAGTACAGTGATTAAGATAACATAAGCACTCCATTAATTGGTAGAGTAGGTTGATCCGATTGACGGTAAAATAAACGCACATCGATAAGGCTATTCAAAGTTAACTGACCATTATATTAAATACACAAAGTAAATTGATTCTCCGATCTCAGATCTATTGTAAAAACGTTTCATTTAGGTGTGTGATGGACACCTGTCAGCGGGGTCAATGACAGTGCAAGGTACTAAGACATAATTAAAATATGGATTAGCATGTTAACATTGACTATGGCGTCACATGTCAATCATTGGCACAGAATCATAACCTCTTTAATTACAGTGTTGCAGCATCTCTCCTTTCTCCGATTTGGATTGAAATACCTAATTTATTAAAAGAAACACAGGATTTGGATGCTTTCCCATTTCTTTTAAAATTGTTATAATCTACTCCCCCCTTATTTAGTCAAAAAGGTGCATGGTGTTTGGTCATGTTAGCCTCCATTATTATTGTATTTCCTTTGCTTGTTAATCTAATACCACTACCTTTAAAATATTCAATCATTGTGCATTATTATATTCATGCAATCAAACTCTCACAGCAATATATTATATGCACCAGTCTATTATATCGGTTGGAGGCTGTTGACGAAAGAGAATGCATTCGTATAAACCCAGCACTCACTTGATTCATTGTGCAAATAAAGTAATATAGACCGCGCATTACGAGTTGGAGATCAGGCACATTCACATGACGTTGAAAATCAACCGAGGGTCACCTATACAAATTTTATGCCAAATCCAGATTGTATGATTTGAGATGAGATATAGGCCGCGCATGTTAGTGATTATTTGATTCATTGGTGTCTAGGATGCACAAAAATCTCTTCGACCTGGCAGCGCAACATAGAGATAAATCTTTTATCTGGTAATTAATAGTACGCACAGGGAAACGATTTTTCCCCTACACATGAACTTATTGGATATATTTGTAGATAAATAGGGAAGGTATGCATTGCACGACTCTTTCTTGAAGGAAGCTTGAGTTTGGATCTCGAGAATGAAAAGAGTGACTGGAAAGGAATTGAGGGTGCGTGTAATGAACTTTCTCTCAAATGACAAAGCGGAAGAATCCATTTGCCTCTCCCTAATTCTGAAACATTTTAAAAAGGATGGTTGTATATTAATTGAGCAGTGGCACATGCATGGAACCGATCCATGACACAATATTCGAGCATGGCCCATGCGATATGGGAAGTAAACATGGGATGCTCTAATTACGTGCGTGAAACGACTGTGATCAGCTCAATACTGGTGATTCCTCGCTCGCTGCCAATAAAGAAACTTCGGTTTCATATATTTACTGTGATTTTTTGGGCAGATGATCTTGAATATCTATATACACTACTTAAGCAGCTCCAGCTCCAGTTAGCAGGCTGATCAATATGTCACGTGATTGTTTGCGAAAAGAAATAAAATAAAATGTCACATGCACACACACCCGCACACGGTCAGTTAAAACCAAGTCCAGTAAACACACAAACTATCTCGGCACTCGCAATACGGTAGCGATATGCATTGCATTCATTTGGTTTACCTTTTTAACAATAATAATATGTGCATGTATGTATACGTATGTATGCATGTGCCAACGAGCTATATCTGCTTACATGCTTTTCCTTGGTTCAATTCATATGAGATCAGAGTTTTTAGGATTAGATTGAGCTGGTCGGTCCAATTATTGATCGAGTGACTCTAGCATCCACTGGGCTCAGCATCTTCTAATCTATTATTATTTTTATAAACAAAATACTACTGATTAATTTAATAAATGATTCAAATTAAAGATGTTACTGAAACAAAAGCCTTAACAGAAAACCGGAGGCCATGCATCATCCAGGAAGGGTGAAATTGTGACAGTGCACGGAACCGTTCTTCGAGAAGGCCTAAAAAGCCTGAAAGGGAGCTTCAAAGTGGATAGATGGAGCTGCCTAACAAGAAGAGAAAAAGAGGGTGCTTAGGGAATAAAATAGTGATTAGGCTTCAAGGCTAGGTGAGGGAGAGTCTGCTTTAATATATTCCCGGGGATAAGTTGACAGTACTGGACGAGTGCAGGGGTGCCATTTTCCCAGAGCTTTTTAGAGACGTCAGCAATCAGATGCCAAAACGGCGCCCAACAGAGTGCCGTTGCGGAATTATGGACTCAATGGTTACATTGAAGAAACCAACTTTGAATGGAATGGCTTCTCATTAGGCAATGACTAACGCCTCTCCGGGGTGAAGGGCCTGCGCGCGTAGGTCTGGGAGCCACTGTCACGCACTGAAAGGACTGGTCAATATTGCTAATCGCCTGATCTGGGATCCATTCTTGTCTATATTTATGATTTTCATTCTCACCCTCTGTCCATTTCTCTGTTCCTCTGCGTTAATTAATACCCCATCCTCTCCTTTTCCTCGCAGGCTCGCACTAAGGTTTTGCAATTTAATACCAGTGCTCCTTTCTTTCTATAATGACACAATTTTTTTTAAAAAAAAAAGTTTGATATTTTTAAATATAAAATATTTTAATAAAAATAAAATTTTATTAATAATATTTTTAATATTATCCTTCTATTATATTTTCTATTTAATATTCGTTTATAAATAAAGTATTAAATAAAGTATATTTTTTAAAGTTTATATTTTTGTTTTTTTTAAAAAATTATACTCTCCTATTTTTATCTATAGGAGAAAAAATTATATCATATGATTTAAAAAAATTAGTAAACTCTATTAATTATATTTAAAAATAAAAAATTAGACTAAAATATCTTTTATTAATTGTATCAATCAAGTTTTTATTAATTACTCCTCCAGTCTAAATTATAAAATATTTTTTTAGCTCATTTTGGTTTAAAATATAAGATATTTAATAGGTTTTGAATTTTTTTCATTTTACCCTTGTATTTATTAACTTGATTTATTGTGTAACTTTATTGATATTTATTATCTTTTTCTCACTTTTTATGATAACTAAAAATTCATTGGTCTACAAGAAGGTTCACACTTTTTCATGTTATAGTACTTCTTTAAAAAAATATCATCTCTCTCATTTAATTTATTATTGACAGTTGGAAAAAAGGGTAAAAAGAAAAACTTATGATATTTATAACTAAAAACAAGAATATAACTGAGTTTTATTGATATTTGAATTATAATTAAAATTGTCCTATATTTTAAACTGAAGGAAATATTTTTTAAGATTGTGAATGATGAAATTATAAAAGGTAATTTAAAAAATTTTTAATAAATGTTTATTAAAAAAATGTAATTTTTTATATAAAAAATTAAAAGTAATAGTTTCTATCATAAATAAAAATGTAGGGAATAAAGTATATTTAATAAACTTTATTAGTATATATATAATTTTTTATTTAAAATTGTTTTATAATTTAGAGCACTAATATTCCATCAAGCTTAAGTCTCCCACTAATAAATTATAAGAGGATAATATTTGATGAAAAATAATAAATGATAACTCACCAGGTTATTTATATAGAAGAACATCAGTTCCTTTTGTATGTCGTCGTATGTAAATGATCACAAGAGTAAGTTGTTTAAAAGATGATACTATCAATTTTAAAGTATTTACATTTTATATAAGAGAATTGAAGGAAGTTTAGTGGGTGTAATTAATACAGCTTTCCTATTTTACCCTTCATTTAATCATCATAAATTAATTAAAACGTGACTCCTCCAAATGATTTTACTATTAGATATATTTGTGAAAAAAAATAAACTATGGAATGGTCAAAGAATTCAACCGACAAATTTTTTCCGTGCTGAGAAAGATATTTAGGTATTATTTGTAAAGTTGTTGAGTACCAATCGTGTAACGTTGTTATTTGTAATAATTTTTTTAATTATTTTTCGATTATAAATTTAAACCATTGAAATTAAGTTTATATTTTTAAAAGTTATTAAATTTAATTTAACAGTCAGATCTACGAAGATGCCTGCTCTGCTCTCCACAAAGGAGGAATGCCAATTTCAATAACAACAAGGAATGAAACCGGTTACTTGAAATACAGCATTGGGTTTTTTAGTTTGACATCGGCTGAAAGCTCGAATGTCCACGAGGGGTCAGGGTCGGGGTCAGTGTACTGCATGCATGCATTAGGCACAGTCAGCGTGATCCCACGGTGGAAATCCATTACAATCAGGCTGACCTCGTGATGAATCAACGGCAGATATTGAACGACCAGCGTGGTTCTTAGCGCGAGAGAGTTGCTCAGAGCTGGGGTCTGGGGAATCGGAATGCAGAGCTGCAGGGCACGTGTCCTCGCGGAGGGCTCGCAAGGTGGGAGCATTTGGCCATATCACTTCAGTTTTGGTTATCTTTGCACCCTCACCGGTCGGTGATCAACTGAAATGTATTGATTCTGATTCTAGAGAGAGAACGAGAGGATGTTGACCGGATACTGGGCAACCTAACCAACACGTGCCGGTACCGTGGGTCTAGTCGATTCATCCTTTGGTGGTTTATCATCATTATGGCGATTAATCTCTGACTTGGATATATTGGAAGGATTACATTATTTTTGCTCCAATAAAAAATGATGTACAATATAAATATGCCAAGTAAGGTGGCCTTCTCCATTTTTGAACATTTCACGCATAGGTAGAGTGGGGCAGCGCGGATCTCTCCCTTCGTCCTTCTCACTCTCTCTAGGCATTTATTTGCCAAGATTTTCTCGGCCTTTTTCATTACTCCTTAGTGCGAAAGGCAGGACGAAAAAAAGTGAGACCAAAAATCTCTGTGTTGAGTTAGGATCGCTTTTAGCTTGTCCCTTTGCCTTTTATTTTCGTCTCATCCCGAGCCTTACATCCCTAAATTCGATCTCTCCCCCTTTTGCTGTCCCGTGTAGCATCTTCAGATCGATCAAAAAATAGAACAAAACAAAACTCCTTTTCCCTCTTGCCTACTGGGGAGCATTAATAAAAAGGTATAGACAGGGATAGAAGAGAATAATAAAGTTTTGGTCCTTCGTGCCGAGGGAAAAGCTGGAGCTGAGCTGATCTTTTTTGTGAGCGAACAAAAAATGGGTACTGGTTGGAGAAGAGCCTTTTGTACTCGCGACCCTGAATCTACCATATCCGATAAGCACCACAGAGGCACGAGTCCCAGCCCCAGCCCAAGAAGCTGTGTTCGATTGGGTTTCCTCTCTGGCGGCAGCAACCCTTCTACTCCACGCTTGCAGCAGCAATCTCAAGCTGTGTCTAGTCCCAGCCCGCGTTGCCGAACGGTTTCAGAAGCAGCAAACGTGAGTGATAGCCCCAGATTTCAAAGCAAAAATACTCCCAGGGCAACCAAGTCCCCCAAGACCACTTCAATCTCAAATCCAACGTCTCCGCGGTCTCCTTTGAAGTTATCTCTCTTCAAGAACAGCTTCAAATTCAGGGTGAGTTATTCCTTATTCTGATCTCTTTGATTCTTTTCAATTGCATCGATGGTGTGAGATCTCTTGACTTGCTAGATTCTCATCTTTTCTGCTTTCCCATCCTGCAGAGTAGCTGTGGAATCTGTTTGAATAGCGTAAAAACAGGTCAGGGAACGGCCATTTACACTGCAGAATGTACTCATGCCTTCCATTTTCCCTGTATCGCCGATTATGTACGCAAGCATGGAAGCCTCGTCTGCCCCGTCTGCAGCGCTGCCTGGAAAGACGTGCCTCTACTAGCCGCACACAAGAACCTCGCCTCAGAATCCGCCGAAAAGAAAGATATCGTGGTTGAGATGAAGAGCGTCGAAAAACCAAATGCCGCCGATAAGAGAAAAGAAAACTCGTCCCCAGTTTTCAGAACCAAGCTCGTTGAACCGCCCCAACAATTTCCGCAGAAACAGCCTAAGCAATCTGATTCGTACAGGTCCTACGACGACGATGAGCCACTTCTATCTCCCACCTCCGGTGGTCGAATCATTCCCATTCCTGAAGCCGACGAAAACGCCGAAGAAGACGCTGAAGAGTTCCAGGGATTTTTCGCCAATGCAAAATCCTCATCCTCAATCAACTCTTACTCTGGTGACTTGCAAACAAGCGACAAAGATTCCAGGAACGTTCAGGTGAAGTTGATTCCCGAGTGTGCCGTAGTCTCAGTCTCTCGAACCCACGAGACTTACGCTTTGGTTCTTAAAGTGAAAGCCCCTACACCACCACTTCCAGCGCGTGGCTGCAATAACAGTACGACGCCTCGTCTTGGCCGGTCGCAGCGAGCTCCCATAGATCTCGTAACGGTTCTTGACCTAGGTGGTAGCATGACAGGCGCGAAGCTGCACATGCTAAAGCGCGCCATGCGTTTGGTTATCTCATCACTCAGTCCAGCCGACAGGCTATCCATAGTGGCTTTCTCGGCCACATGCAAGCGGCTCCTACCCTTGAGAAGAATGACGGCCCAAGGACAGCGCGTGGCTAGGCGCATCGTCGATCGGCTTGTCTCTGGCCACGGGACTTGCGTGGGTGATGCCCTGAGAAAAGCCACCAAAGTGCTTGAGGACCGGAGGGAGAGAAACCCGGTTGCCAGTGTGATGCTCTTATCGGACGGCCAGGATGAACGGGTCCAAAGCGGCAACATCAACACCCAACGAAAATCCTCGAGCCACGTGTCCTCAACCCGATTCGCCCATATCGAGATTCCGGTTCATGCGTTCGGCTTCGGTAAAAAGAGCGGCTTCAGCCACGAGCCGGCCGAGGATGCATTTGCTAAGTGCGTCGGTGGGTTATTGAGTGTGGTGGTACAGGACTTGAGAATTCAGCTTGGCTTCCAATCGGGCTGCTCGGCGGCTGAAATAAGCGGTATCTATTTATGCGGCGGACGAACCACAGCACTGAGCTCCGGCTGCGTACGGCTCGGTGATTTATACGCCGAAGAAGAGAGGGAGTTACTCGTGGAGCTGAGAGTCCCGACGTCGGCCGTGGGGACCCACCATGTGATGACTGTACGGTTCTTGTATAAGGACCCCGCTTCTCAAGAGATCGTATCCAGCAGGGAGCAGGCCCTACTACTTCCGCCACCTCAGGGAACCCGAAGCGAACGCTTGAGGAATTTCTTCATTACGACTCGAGCCATAGCCGAGTCCCGCAGGCTCGCTGACCACAACGACTTCACGAGGGCCCATCATTTACTGGCTTCGACTCGAGCCCTTTTGATGCAGGCCAAATCGAGCTCGGCTGAGGAGCACGTACGTGCGGTAGAAGCTGAGCTGGCAGAGCTTCATTGGCGCGCTCAGAACCCCACGGAGCAGCCGATGATGGTGCAGGACCGTCGGAGAGGGTACGAGAGGGAGACGACGAGCTTGGTGGATGAAAATGGCGAGCCGCTCACGCCGACGTCGGCTTGGAGAGCTGCTGAGAAGCTGGCCAAGGTAGCCATCATGAAGAAGTCATTGAACAGAGTCAGCGACTTGCACGGCTTCGAAAACGCTAGGTTTTAGTTTTTTTTTATTTTAAAAAAAATTTGGTTCACCTCTCCTCTTTCCATTTTAAAAATATTATCTAAAAAATAAAATATAAAATTGTTGAAGTAGAGAGAGGGAGTGTAAAAAAAGGAAAAAAAAAAAAAAAGGGAACATTCAGTGATGGGGTGAGAGGAAGAATGGGTTGGAGATGGTAGGAGACGGCGTGGCAGTTTCTGTAAATGATGGTGGTGGGGATCTGAGGCTATTGTTTGATTAAATGATTGCTTTGGGATTTGCATTTGTCATGGCTCCTCGGCAATTCTGCTCAATCGCTCCTGATGATGAAAAAAAATGTGAATCCACCTGAATCCAAATCCTATTGGTACGTTGCTTACCCACAGTGTTTTAACGCTTCATGAGCACTTGCGTTAAACGTAGAGTATTTCTGCATTTTTCAATTTTTTTAATTCAGCAGATGGGGGAGGCGAATAATGAAGGATGGCTTTTTTTTAGTCTTTAAATACAGAGGAAGAGGTTAAGATAGGGAGGGTGGCGAGCAGGAATAATAATGGACAAATGATTAGATTCCATGGCAGTTTTGATGCCTTGGATCGCCACGTTATGATTAACGTTGAAAAGTTCTTAAAAAATAAAGAGGTGGCCCCTCTGGTTACAAGTCACCGCGGACTACAATGACAGAATTGGGTCCTATCTCAAGCTACTCTCCCAGTGGACGAAGCTTTAAATCACTTTAATTGAATACCAGAAAAACGAAATATATATATATATATGTGTGTGTATATATGTATGGAGTACTGTGTCATGCTCTGAAAGAGCAAAAGAAGCAAATACATGCCTGATCCAAGCTTCAGGAAATTAAAAAGCATTTTGGTTTAAGATGTGGTGTGCTCAGTACAGTGGACTTGTAAAACTGAACTTTTACTATTTGCCATTCATGTACCCTTAAAGCCCGCAAGCAGTCATCAAACGCCGTGGGATATACAGGAGGGAAGGAGAGGCACTGACAGTTCCAAAAACCAATTCTTGAATTTGACAATTCAATGCGTTTACTTCGAACTGTCTCCCTCAGCCGGAGCTACCTGCCCTGCTCTCGACGGCAATTTCCAGCTAATTTCTTGGTACCTTTTAGTACCCTACGATTTCGTCTTTCAAACGCCCACACCGTTTCGTTTTGTCAACATTATTACCAACGCTGAATTTATATCGTTTGGTAATATTTAATGTAACTACTAACTGGTGGATTCCTGCATCCACGTCACTTGCCTCCTACACTGCCACAAATTCTTACATAAAACCATTTCATACTATGCCATAAAAACATCTCACATTATACAATTATAAGAACAAATTGATTTTGTCATTAATAATAAAAAAATTCAAAAAATTTAAAAGACACCCTCTTTTAAAAAAAATAAAATCATTAAAAATAATGATACATTAAAAAAATTCAGGAAATTAAAAAGACACCCTCTTTTTATTCTCATTTATTTTCAGGGTGGTCAAGGTAAAATGGGGTGTAGATGGAAGTCAAGAATTCAAATTCTCCAATGTATTAAAATGAACGGGAGTGTAAAAATGCAGGCCTCGGTTTGTCAATCATTGTTATTCCCCGAAAAGATCAAGCAAATAAATGGACTCGATTGGTGGCTGAATTCATGCGACGCGTTGATGAGGGACCATTCATCTCTCGGCAGTACCATGGTCCATCCACCTTATTCCTTCTGAGTTTCTGATTGTAGGGTGTCTGAAGCATCCACGCTTCACACTGATGGATTCTTTTACCACATAACCTCATTCCAAACAAATGAACAAAGACAGATTCTTCTTCCCTTTTCTCTTTCTTTGCTTAGTTTTACAGAAACCCTCCTTCCCTACTACCGCAGAAAGCGTCTGAGAGGGGTTGTATAGCCATTTTCCAACTCCAAACCTGTCCCACGTTTGGCTCGATCCAATATCAGGTTTGAGAATATTAAGAGTTTGGTAACCCTAAAAAATACATTCAAACCATATCTAAGATATGCTTTTATCAAATACAACAAATAGTTAAATACCCTAAATAAACTTTTACTGTATGTGAACTGAAAACAAAGCACACATTAAGCCAATCTCATTTACAAAGATTTTGTAAATTAGGCAGCTAATAAAGTTTTGGATGCTAGGGATCAATTTTATGGCTGGATCATTCATCACCTTGAATAAAAAGCGGAACATGATTAACTTTTTGATGGAGACAAGTTAATATGAAATATCAAATTCTAAATTAAGTAGTATTAGATGTTTGATAAAATATTTAAATGGGTTGATTTTCTCATTTTAATAGTTAGTTTTTGATGTAGGATTTTCCCATCTACCCATCACCTTCTCAAAATTCATCCGAAATAAGAAGAAACCCACCAACACCCATGCATTGATTTTAATTTACTAGTTAGCTGCATTATTGTATACACAATCTAGAGAGCACGTGAAATCTTTCCTTGAATAACCAGGGAGGAGAACCGGCATCAAGGAAGATGTTCAAAACCAGTCTCATCTCAGTATGTGACCTCACTAAATTACAATTAGTATTCTCGATACAAAGGGAAACATCGCTCGCCAATACAATTCCTTCATGTGATGTAGTACAGTCAACATGGCAACAGAATAACAGTGTACACATGAGAAAAACCCAAAACCCCAAACAAGTTACGCCAAGCAGACACTAGGAAACAACTACGCATTGAAGTCCCCCGGGGAGGTTTCTCCTGTTTCAGTTATGCAGCTGAAGATTACCCACGAGAGTGTTTCCCCTTATCTGAATAGAGGAAATAAACAAGTGTGATCAGTGAAATTGGAATGAGATAAGATATTACTTCTGATTTTGTTCCACCTTGGCTCGAATCTTCTGCTCCAAAATTGATACTTCAGTCTCAAGGCTGAACATTCTATTCAAAGCATGCATGTTCTCAAGAGTCTCATTTAGAGTCCGGCTGTCACTCCCATCACATCTCAGGTGCTGCATTGGACCATGGAGCAGCTTATTCACTATGCCCCGGCTTAGGTCATCCACAGCTCTCCTTGTCTTCTTTGGGATATCATCTCCCATCTTACTTAGGCATTTCTCTAGCTCAGCAGCCCTGATTCTTTCGGCATAAGCCCTCAATTTCTTGATCGTGGGAACGGTTTCCAGAGAGTCCCTCCAAGCTCCAAATTGTTTTGATTCCTCAGCAATGATTGCCTGAGCTTCCATTGCTTTTCTTAGCCGATCTTCTTTATTAGCAGCCACAACCTCTTTGAGGTCATCGACATTGTAAACTTGCACAGAATCAGCATCTGAGACACAAGAACCAACATTCCGAGGAACAGAGATGTCAATAAAAAGACGAAGCCCTCCAACATCTTGACTTGCAGGAGGAAGGTCCAGGACATGATCTTTCAAGAACAAGGGGCATTCTGATGCAGTGCTGGTGAAAATGACATCTGCTTGACCAGCACAGGAGAGCATTTCTGCAAGGGGTTTATATATAATTTCAACATCCTTCATTTCTTCACGGATCGCTGCAACTCTCTCCTCAGTTCTATTAACGATCACCATCTTAGAGCAACCTTTAGCCACCAAATGTTTGATTACAAGCTTTCCCATCTTGCCAGCTCCAATAACCAACATCCTGGCCTTATCATGAGAGGATTCAGGTAGCTTCATCAAGGCCAATTCAACAGCAGCTGAGCTTACAGAAACTGCACCAGCAGCAATATTGGTTTCAGTTCTGACCCTCTTCCCCACAGTAATTGCATGTTTGAATAGCCCACTGATATTTCTCCCAAAGCCATTAATGCCTTGTCCAACTTTAACTACTTGCTTAACCTGCGCAAGGATTTGACCTTCTCCCAATACAAGAGAGTCCAGACCTGCGGATACTTCAAAAAGATGCTGTGTAGCATCGTTATTGTAAAGCAAGAACCGATGCTGGCAAAGCTCGGAAACAGGGATCCCACTTTTCTGCAAATAACAGGATTATTCAATACATTTAGTGCACTGGGATATTAATATATTATCACATGTGAGCTTGGGACTTACCTTCGACATCCATTCAGTGACCTCTTTGACACCACGGTGCTGAGACAAAGCAACAACATATATCTCCATTCTGTTGCAGGTGCTCAGAACAGCCGCTTCTTCAATATGATTCAAACTACACAGCTCTCCGATGGCTTGAGGCCATTCTGCTTCTGGAACGGCAAGCTTTTCTCGCATTTCCACAGGTGTACCGTGCACACTGAGCCCAATGACCACAATGCTGCTCCTTTCCTTTGTATATCCTGATAAGGTTATTTGAGTAAAATATTTAAAAATTATAGCTTTCACATGACTATCTGGAAAACAAAAACTGCTCATTTGAATGCTTTATAGCCATACAGAATTATTGATGATGGATGATAGACCTGTGTTTCTTACATTAAATATGTGTGTGTTTCATTCAAAAACTCAGTACATATCCATGGTTTGTAGGAAAACTCGTCACAGGACTGAGGTTTTGACATGATCCAGAAGAGACAAACCTATGGATGCATGGCAGTAATGATGAAGAATAAAAGCCTGAACAATTGAATGTTCACTTTGTTATCTTTTTAAATTACAAATGAAGGGCTAATAAATAGCAATACCGCACATTAAATTTGAAAAACAATGAGACGAAGCTGTGAGGAAAATAAGAAGAGGTCTTATGGAGCAGTCCCATAATTTAAGATATAAAGATTACGAGCAAAAATTCAGTTACAAGCGAAGCCCAAAAGATCTAGTTCCCCTTTTATGATGGTATAATTGTATAGAAGACATTTATATATTTCCGGGTGAATCATAGAACTGCAACGTTTAAGAAATAAGAATTTCAAGTCTTGAACACCACCATAAATCCTAATCTAATTGTGTTTATTCATAAAATAACATGATCTTCCAACTATGATATAATTATAGATGTGATAGGTTAAATGGGCATAATGCAAAGATATTCTCTAAAATGTCTTATTGTCACCTGCCCAACATGAAATCGGAAGAACCAGACCAATGCTTGTGGTTGACATTACTGCTAATACAAAATTAACATTTTTCAATGAAGTCCAGCTTGTTACAGTTTTCAAGAGGAAAGTCAACGTTTCTCTGAAGGTGAACGGTACACTACTTTCCAAACTAAATTTTTCATTCTCTCTCTCTCTCTCTCTCTCTGTGAGCTGTTCTTAGTTCTTACAATCAGGATTATCAAAGGGAATAGTTGAAGACAAATAAGAGCATTCACTTCCATCTTATAAAAAATCTTACCTCAATTTGGATTCAAATTAAAAATCTGAAAGCACCAAACAATCGTACGTTGCACAAAATATTGCAATCTAGTAACTGAGCAGTGGAAACAAATTTCTGAGTTCAGGGAAAAAAGAAACTACCCGCTAAAACTTATGACTGTAACATCAATTAAAAATCAAGAACAAGACTTACTGTCAGCAGCAGAAGTCTTGAGCTGCTCGAGAGCAGAGACGCTGTTACCATTGCTCGGCTCATCGGCCTTGATCAATACCTCAGGAACAGCAGCCTCACAGCGAATTATTCCTCTCTGAATCAGGGTCCTCTTGATTGCACCGGGTTTGCCAAAATCCGATAAACGGGGAGCAGCGGAAGCCCTCGACGCCGGGGAAGAAGATTTGAGCAATAAGGCCTCCAATTTGGCACCGGAGAAGCTGGTTGACACAGCCATTTGGACTGCGTGAACCCCTAACCCGAGATCGCAGAGAGGAATAATGGGGAATTGAAGGACGAAGGGGAGAGACGAAAATGTCTCAGCAAGGAATCGTTCTGGGAGTTGTTGAACGAATTCCAAAAGTGCTGTGGGGATATGAGGCTAAACAAATGAAAGGGTAGAGAAACGCGTGGAAGGGTTGGTGCCAAACGAAGCAAAGAGCGTCCCTTGAACTTGGGTCTTACTCTTACGGAAATGCCACACGACACATTATTGGGCCGAGAGAGAAATTGTGATTTCTCTGAATTCTGATTGGCCAATGCGCATGCCTTTTATCCACACCCCGCGATCAGACCCTTCTTGTTCTATCTCTTATCAGCTGCTTCCTATTCGTTGTGGACCCCGCTATCAAAGATTTCCCGGCAGAAAAAAAAATTAATGCATTTGATATTTTTGAAAATGATTGATAGCCCTTTTTTGGTCATAGATTTAGGAGAATTAACTGGGAATAGGAGGCTGTAGCTGATGATAACTTGTGTGTTCTTTCGTGAATAATCATTAAACCAGTTGCGCGTGTGTGTGTTTGTTTTAAAAATGATTAAGTTATGGTTAGCCCGGTATTAATATATTCCCTGCATTTTAAAATATAAATAAATTTTAATCAACTCATCAATTTAAAAAAGTTGATTAATTATAATAATTTTGTCTGAGATTCAAATTTTTGGACCAGAATGTTTTTATGATTAATCCTTCATTCTTTTAATTTAATAATACTATCATGATGGTTAAAACAAATATCATAGATACTTCTTAAAAATTATTATTTTAATTTAAAAAACAATAAACCATGTGAAAGTTTTACTTGTATTTAAAAGTGAAGGAAGTATTGGTTAATCTTCAACAATCTCAGTAATTCCAAAACAAAGCTACTAATATTCTGAAATGTTCGTTAGCAAAGGGAGTCAGATTTTCAATGAGTGAAAGGAGAAAGGGATAGGGTGAGAGTGCGCGTAAACAGTGGAGTGAGCCGTGAGTATGTGGTGGAGATTGGCTTGTAGGATTTCAAAGCTTGTGCTTGCCACAAGCACGGGAAAGTCGTGGACCAGAACTAAACTTACACGTCAGGGTTTCAGTGCAAAGATAGAGGGCTTTTTAGTGCGCCTGCGAGTAACTGAGGGGGATAAAAAAACCATAATCTTTTTTTCCTATACTTCACACAAAATTTATTATTAATCTTTATACTTTATTTTTAATATTTTACATTTTTACATTTTTCTTTATCTACACTTTAGGTCTCTACACTTTTAAAGAAATGCTAACATAATATTAATGATATTAATTATATTGATGTGGACAATAACATTATTAATTACATGATGATGTGTCAGTTAGTGGCTGATGTGTATTTTTTAAAAAAAAAAAGAAAGAAAAGCTTATGTGCATTTTTTAATCATTATTACATATATAAAAAAAGGGTTTAAGGCTATAAGAAAATGTTACATGTCTATTTTTAGATTTGTTATAATTTTGTGCTTTAAAGTGCCTTTCTTGCAATTCTGTACTTCAAAGCCAGGTTTGCAATTAAATTGGAGATAATTTATTATTTTTTAATGTAAATAAAATATATTATCCATATTTGGAATTAGGACAAATTTCTTTCACTTTTTACTTATTAAAAAAATACTTTATCGAGTCCTATTTACATGACATATTCTAGAAGAAATTTTTAGTTCAAAATATAATATAGTACTTTGTAATAATTAAACTACTTTTTTATAATTTTACCCTTTTCTAATTAACATGAAGGTATTCAATGTAGTTGTATCATTATTTAAAGTTAGAAGTAAAAATGAAAACACATATCATTTTTTATGATAAAAAACTAAATTTTCTTAAAATGTGTGAACTGTTGAAAGTTTCTTATAATAAAGATTAGAAAGAGTATACATAAATTTTTTTTTTTTCGAAAAAAATATACACATCAATCACTAACTGACACGTCATCATATAATTAACGGTGTTATTGTCCACATCAACATAATTAATACCGTTAATGCCACGTCAGCACCCCTCTAAAAGCGTAGGGACTTAAAGTGTAAATAGAGAGAATTGTAGGAACTTAAAATTTCAAAAATAAAGTTTAAAGACAATAATAAATCACGTACAAAGTGCAAGGTCTAAAATTTCGTGCTTTTCCTTTTTTTTTTCCTTTTAAATAATGCTCCCTCCATCTCAAATTATAATATATTTTAAAAAAGATTCACCATCTCAGAATATAAAATAATTTAATAAAAATAAGGTTTCATTAAAAATATTTTTTTAGTATTATCCTTCTCATATATTCTCTCTCTTCAATATCTTTTCATTAATAGAGTATTAAATAAAGAGCATTCTTAAAAATTTATAATTTTGCTTAAAAAAAGTAATATTTTAAAGTGTATTTAATAAAATTTATTGATATATAATATTTTATTTAAAAGTATTTCATAATTTAAAATAAAAAGAGTATAAAGAATAGGCTTGTTAACGGTTCAAAGAATAGGATCAATCTCAGACAACTAAATTGCTACATATATAATCACTGAAATTTGAACTCTAAACTATTTAACTAAATGACAAAAATCCTACTACTCAAGTCAATTTTGCATTATGTAATTTTTCTTTTTCTTTTTTTGTTGATCCTCTCGATCACTAAAAAAAAAAAAACTCGCAATGTATATTAACTTATAAAAGCCAAGTAATGAATATGATTGGACATTACGAGTTTAATATCCGAACCCCCACATCAAGACACTCATCATTCTCAACATCTATTTCGAATGCAGATCATCTCATGTTCAACTTTCTTAACTTCAGAAGTTGAATATAAACTCTGGCCAAAAAAAAACAAAGAAGTTGAATATTAACTCGCGGATCTCAATATAATAATGAAAAGAAAAATTAAATTGTATTAAGTATTAACCCCCAGATTGAAAAATTGATCATAACTATTTCAAAACAGAATCGACCAAAAAACTGGTAACTAGTTAAAAATTGTCCAAACCAGTGGTTCAACCATTTTACCGGCGTCTCACTCTTCCTTTTTATTTTGAAAAATGATATTAAAGTCTCACATTAAAAATTAATTATTATAAGGTTCAGTGACAATTAAACTAAAGAGATTCACTGTTTTGTTAATCTTCTTAATTTAATTATCAATAAATTCTGTAGTAATTAATTTTATTATGTAAAATTTGAATATAATTCTCTCTTTTATTGTTATTGTTTTGATGAAAAATGATAGCTTGTCCTTAGGCAACTCAATCTCGGGCTTGGTTTTTTTTTTGACCTGGGCTTTTGGCAAATAACAAAAAGGAGAGACAACTTAAAGGAAATTAAATTGTTTGGCAAATCAGTGGTTCAACTATAGGGCGAGTTTGTTCAAATGGAGGGAGGTGGAGGGGGAATTTTAATAAAAGAGAGGGGATGGAAAAGATTTTAATGAACCTTTATTTGGTTTATAAAAAAAAAAGAGAAGAACTAATAATTAGTTGACAATTTTATTTCTATCAATTTTAAGTCACTTTTTTTTCTTTGATTTATTATTAAAAAATAGTTATATTATATTTTATTAATTTTATTATTTTAAGGACATAAACTTATATTAATAATATTTTTTTGAAGAATAAATACATTAATATTATATTTTATCATTGTATCTAATGAAAAATATTAAAATTTTATATAATAAAAATTATTTATTAATTTTTGTAAGGTGAACAAGTTTAGGGAGAATTACTCTAGAATTCCACTGAATGATTTAAATACATTTACGTCCTATAAAATGGTTAAAATATTTTGAAGTTTCAAGGAATCTCAATGTAAATAATCTTGTATGTTCATTTACCAAATTAACCCTCACTCTTAAATCTCTAACATGTTCTCACTTTGATATGTTCTCTTCTCTTCAGTCAGTTTAGACTCTTCTTTTTCCTCTCCTACATAATAATGATGCATAATCATCACAACTTCAGTCACTTATTTGCATGACCCAAATATAATCCATCTATTTCTCTCGATCGTTGCCATCATCAATCTCTTCATCCTTGCTATCATCAATTTATTTCCCTACAAAATGGACCAACTCATGTAAATTTTGTTCCTATTTTTATTGAAGCCATTTTATTGATCCATATTATTTGACCATTTTATAAGACTAACAAACACAGTGGCATTCTCAACCTTCTTGATCTGACTTTCTCAATCTTCTTCACCACATTTATGCCCTCTATGACTTGGCCGAACACCACATTGTCGAGCCACTCGATCTTGGCCATGCAGATGAAGAATTGAGATCCGTTAATTCTAGGGCCAGTATTTGCCATGGAAAGAACACTAGGATTGGCATGCTTCTTGACAAAGTTCTCTTCGACGAACTTGGCATCATAAATTGACTCATCACTAGTGCCATTTCTAGTGGTAAAGTCATCTCTCCAACACATGAAGTTGGGGATTACACTATGGAAGGAAGAGCCCTTGTAGTGAAGTGGCTTGTCTTTATGATTTGCTCCTTCTCATAAGTACAGGGAGTATAGGAGTTCTTGACAATCTTAGGGGATTCAAAGCCAAAGTTATCAAAATAAGAGAAAAGGAGAGGGTAGGGATTTAGGAACAAGGGTTAATTTGGTAAATGAACATACAAAATTATTTACATTGAGAGACCTTGGGACTTCAAAATATTTTAACCGTTTCATGGGATTTAGATGTATTTACAATCCTTTAATGGGACTCTGGAGTAATTATCCAAAAAATTATTTTATTATAAGAGAGGGGGGAAGATAATGCATAATTTTTTTAATATAGAAAAAATTTTAAAATTTTTAAAACAATAAATAAATAATCTAGTTATAATTTTCTCTTTCCCCTCCCTTTAAAAAAAAACCCTTAAATTATAAGGGAGGAAAGGGAGCACTCTCCTCCCTTCATTTTTGTTCACTAAATAAAGGATTCCACTTTCCTTCCTTTATTAAATGCCAACCAAATAAAGAAAGGGAGCTCTTCTTGAAACATCCCAACATTAATTTAAGGATTAAATTAATTAATTTAATAGTTTAATTAATTAACCAGGGTTTTGGATAGTGATTTAGGCTTATCGGACCCTCTAATGGACTTACAATGTGGCATATTAGGGTTTTAGGCCACGTTGAGCCCAGATTGTTAGGCTTAAGTAAAATTGCCCATTTTAGACTAGCCGTTATGACGAGAAGTGCAATTCGCCACAATGAGTGTGATGTAATTTTAAAGTCTAATTCTATCATTTGTGTTGACAGATTTTGAAGATTTTTTAGAGCGATTCAAGAGGGAGGCAACTATACTCTATTAGGGTTTCATTGGGGAGCATCTTTGGAGGGTTTTAGAGCCTCTGGATCATTGGGTAAGCTGTATTTACTCTTATTCTAACCTTATTTCTTTGGTTTATGTCATTTTGGGATTAAGATTGATGCTATCTGAAATTAATAAGCATTATAACCACTTTTATGACTTCATTGAGGTCTAAGAAGAGTTACATAAGTGTTAAATCTCTAGTTTAAAGGGTTTGTAACTTTAAATGCCACTATTAAGGGGTTTAGAGTAAACCATAGTCTTAAATAATTAAGTTTAAACTAATGAAGATAGTTAGCAGTGATTATTAAGCTTAATAAAAATTAAATAAACTAATCAAAGTTAGTTTTAGAGTTAGATATGCTCAATCACTCTTAATAATAGATTAGGTCTTAATTATGATTAAAGGTTAGTTAATGACAATTAGTCATTAATGTTGTTTGTGCTTTTGATTGTAGATTGATTGTGCTTGGAGGTCACCTTTAGGCTATATTCCTCAAGAAATGCAAATTTGACTCTCGAAGTAGTAGTCTAAGAGTGAAAGTGATCAGAAATATTATTATCGTATAATTGCATTTGCAACTTTGATTAAATTGTTGTGACTAGTGATATAAAATGAGTAGTATAGATTTGCTATGTAATTGTAGACTTGAGATTGTTGTTAAATGTAAATATGCCTAATAGTGATATTTTTTTGACCATTATGTTGGTAATGATATTATGTGATTAAGAAATATGAGTTGTTAGCTATGATTGGCTAAGTCATTTATTATGTTATATAGTGGAATGTATGCCTAGATTGGCTATTAATCATTAATGATCTTTATATGATGGATTGTATGTTAGGATTGGATTTGTTCTTAATGTGATCATGAGGTATGGTAGTGATTAAGTAGTTGCATGAGATGTAATAGTTTGCAAGTTATGGTGTTTAAATATATGCTGGCTATTGTGACATGCATGAGTATATTTGCATATTTTATGAGCTGGTATGAGTATGAGGGTAAGAATTCACCCTGGAGAAGTAGAAGGCTAGAATGGTAAAATTCATGTGGTACAATCTTTACTAAGTTTGCGTACAGTAATTAGCATATTTTATTATTCACATGCTTAGTATTGCCAATGACCTTCAGGTGTGGCATGGGTTGGGCATGATGCTCATTATCATTAATTTTAGATTAAATAGTGTGAGGCGGGCACTTATGACACCCTAAAATTTGAATAAGGGAAACCTATAGTTCGATAATAAGTGTGAAAGTCTTTGATTAGGTGACCCCTCATAATTATAGAACAAGGCTAATCTAGTTATACAAGCTAGTTCTATACGAGTAATTAACCCATGGATTTGATCATATGATATAAGGAGGAATATAAGATGGTTGCATAGATCATAAAGCATTGATGTGTGTGTGTGAATATCCGTGATTATTTGATAAATTGAGAGATATGCTATGGATTTTTATTTTTTTCCTACGAATGTGATTGTCACACTTTAATATGCTTTTATTAAGTGTTTAATTACTAAAATTGTTTAATCTCATTCTCATTATTTAAAGTTTTTTTAGGAGATGATAAGGCGAAGGACAAGGGGAAAGCCTTCAAGGCCAAGCGTTATAGCATAGTATTGTAATCTCAAATCACTTATATTGTGCAACAAAGCATATTATATTTTTACCAATATTAGAAGTTAATCATGCATATCTGTATATCGTGAATTATAAATTATTTGCATATGTGTCTTATTTGTAGACTTGGACAATTTTGTTGGATGGCCTATATTTTAAAAAAAAATGCTCAACATGCAAATGTGTGGATTTTTACGGTCGACATGATTATATTTTGTTATGTTTATAAAATGTTTATCATGCACGATAATTATTATTTTTGAGTTTAAGTTTCAAGTTGATATTAGAGGAGAAGCACTTGTGCTTGTGTATTGGGCTTAAATGCTCATGTTGATACTCGGCATTACAGGATCCTCTTTTGGTACCAAATTAAGTTATAAATGGTACTGGTAATTAGATATTTAATTATTTGTTTGTTGGCACTCGTAAGTTGGATCTCCCAAAGTCGAGGTTCGAGCAATTAATTACATAATATATATGCGCGCGCGCGCCCCGGGGGGGGTGGGAGCAGGAGCGTGCGACCTGAGTTGGTAATTTGTGCATGTCTCTCTCTCTATTTGGTCGAAAAATAATTACCATCAGCATTAGTATTATGTTAATTCAGTCACTACTCGTTCAAAATCACAAAAAGTCAATCCCGATATAAGATGATCTAATCCTCGAAATATAAAGTGGCACTTTTCATTAAAAAAAATACTTTCTCTGTTTTCAAATATAAGATAAAATAATTAATTCATACAATTTTAAAAAAATTAATTAAGTATAATAATTATATTTGAAATTGAAATTAAAAAATTTAGTCTAAATTACCTCTGTAATTAATGAAACAAATTTGTCTACTAAAAATAAGGATAAATTGGCCCATTGGTAGAAAAAAAATTATTGCACCCAAAAAATATAAACTAAATTCTGAAAATTTAAAAGTATGACCGATTTACATTTAATGCATAAATATTTTATTATTGATATATAATGTTACATCTTTGACAAATATAATAAACTAATCATAACATAAAATATAATAAATGTTGGGTTGTTTGCGTAATTTAGTTTTATAACATGGGTTATATGTGCAAAAGCACCAAAAAATAAATATTGACTTTATGAAGGGACAATTTGAAAAATATGATAAATATTTACTGAAGGTTGTAATTTTATTTATAAATAAAAAAAATAAACACTAGTTTCTCTTATTTTTAAAAGAAAAAACATAACTTTAAATCTCTGTATTTTATTTAAATTTTTTTATAGATTGCTGTGCTTTTTTTCCCAATGTTTGAGGTCCCTATACTTGTTTTTTGATGTTCTAAGTCTTTCTATGAGTGATGTTATAAGAATTTAGAGCATCAAAAAATAAAAATATAGGGGCTTAGAATACTGTAAAAAAATATAAAAATTTATAATAAAATTTAAGCAAAATATAAAGATTTAAAATTATATTTTTTCTTTGTGAAAGTATGGTCTAAACTCTAAAGCAGTATTTGGAATAGTGGATCAAGCTTTTAATACAATCACGAATCCAATAATCATTACCCAAAATGGATGGGGATTGGCTTTGCTGCTTCTCAAAGTTGCTCGCTCACAAATCTTTCGTAGTTAGGAGCAAATTTGTACTGTTCAGGTTAATGTGAAAGGTTCAAATTTAATATTTTTATTTTAATTTTATATTTATTAAAATAAAATATTTATAAAAATTGTAAATAATATATTGTAATAAATTTAATCACCAATCTGGACAGTTTAAATTTATATTACAAAAATAAATATTTATAAAATAATGTAATAAATCTTCTTAACACCAATCTAGACAATATTGATTTAATTTAAACAATTTAATTTAATATTATAATTTTTTAAAATTTTTATTAATTGATCTATTTTAGTTGTTAAAATTTAATCTGTTCAGATAAATGATAAAATTTATTATAATATTTTTTATTAATATTTTATTTTAACAAATGTAAAATAAAAAAATTAATTCTGCACCATTCAAATTTTTACTTCTCGGAGAAGCGACTTTGCGGAGATGCAAAGCCGACTCCGAATGGATGGCACCTTTGATATACCGTGATATTGCATGCGTTGCTGCAATAACCCAACCGATAAGCTACTTATAAACCTACCCTTCCTCGCTCTCATATTTGATTTATATCACAGCAAGAACTGAAAATGGCGAACAAGGAAACAACAAATAACGGGGATTTCAAATTCTCCAGAAGCGGAAAAGGAAGTGGCCCCGGCCGCCATGGGTTGCCCTTGATCCACACCCAAAATAATCCCAAGGCGGATGACAAAGATGTTTGCCACGACGACAGCACACCGCCGGTGAGAGCTCAGACGATTCAGGAGCTCCATTCTCTTCAAAATAAGTCAGCCCCCACCACTCCGATCACACCTTCTCAGTCCCGGGGACCCTTCGCTTCCACGAACATATGTGAACAAGAACGCCAGAGACTTCAACTCCAATCCATCAGGTCCTCATGTAATTCATAACCATCATATCATCTCATTTAGTTATTTCAGTGAACTGCCATTACAATTAATTTTCATCAGTGCGTCATTAGCATCGCTGACGAGAAAGAGACGGCCAAAACTGGTCAAAGGTGATCCGTCCCCGAAGGCACAGAGCCACGAGGTGACGCATGTTGATCATCAACCACATCACTATACGCCGAAGCCTGATGTCAGCGATAGTGCTCTCAAATTCACTCACGTTCTCTACAATCTCTCCCCTGCTGGCAATCACAATCTGCATTAGAGTTGTATTATTTTTAGATTATATTGTGCCCATGTGGAATTTCCATGGCAGAGTTGTATGAGCAAGCAATCGAGTATGAGAGAGGTTCGTTCATAACATGGACGGGGGCTTTAGCTACACTTTCAGGAGCGAAGATGGGACGGTCTCCCAGAGACAAACGGGTTGTGAGGGATGAAATCACCGAGCATGACCTTTGGTGGGACAAGTCGGTGCTCTTTTTCGCTTCTTCCTCTTCCTCTTATTTTCTTACAGAGAATATCAGAAAACGCCCTTCTCTGTCATTTTCCTCTTCCTATATAATCTTCCGAAGAAGCTTGTGAATATCTATGTGTTTGATCGCGGAGGTTCTCCCAATATCGAGATGGACCAACATACTTTCCTGATCAACAGAGAAAGCGCAGTGGATTACTTGAACTCCCTCGACAAGGTACGCGCGCCATCTTATCTTTTGCACCCCAATCTTCTTCAAATAATTTGGTCGAATTCCTCGGAGGTTGATTTGGTAAAATTTTAACTTTTATAAATATAATGCTCAGCACATTAGCACCGGAAAAAGAAGGTAACGAAAAGAAACATATTACTAACATCATCAATACGCAATGGCTAATATTATGTGATTAGTGGCTTTATCTTATAGTACGAAAGTCTCATTTCTTGTGATACAGCATTAACGTACTAGACGGTGTGCGGATCCACTTTTTCTCTCTTCTAGAACCATTATGATTCCGATCTGATTCATGATTCATCTAATGAACCTTTGACTTTGCTGATCCACGGGAATCAGATAACTTTAGATAAGAAAGGAAATTGAGAAAGTTGCTAGGATAAATTAATATAAAACCCTCAATGAGGCGCTAGAGTGACACGCGTCTTTGCCGATAAGAACTTGTAGATGTTCACACACGAGTCAATTAAATATTCAAGGAAAAGGAAAGTCTGAATCTTTCCCAGTATCCATAACATGTGGACACTGGCCAGAAAAGTTGAGGTTTAAAATTTCTACGGCCAACTCGGGAAGTTTAATATTAAACCTTCACCTTCATTTTCACATTTTCTAATTTGCGAGGGTACTTCTTTTCCCTCCTTTTCTGCCACGTGCTCTTCCTGAACAAAACAGGAACGCAGACAAAATGTAGGAATTTCTTGAGATAAAATTTAAGCATTCAATATGCATAATGATGTTCCTGTTGCAGTTTTTGAATGAAAATAACACAGTTAATTAACGGTTACCAAGGACTAGTACTGACTTTGCTTATTGATATGAGTTAAGGTCTTCATGAATGATCGATTTCTGAATTGGGACCCAGCACACAAAATCAAAGTCCGAATTGTATCTACGAGAGATTGTCGCTCCTCGTTCATGAACAATATGTGAGTGATCTGTAATGAGCCGCATCACTTATGAGTTATGAGACAGCACGGCAATGACCCCAGCTACGTAGAACAGAGCGCTAATATAAATAACAAATTTTGGCAGGCGCATCAAACCCAGCCCTGAAGAGCTCGAGGAATTTGGAACTCCAGACTTCACTATATACAATGGTGGCATGTTTCCCCGCAATCATTTCTCACACTACATGACTAATGCACTATCAACCTTGATAGGAGGAAAATGGTGATCCTTGGCACACAATACGCAGGAGAAATGAAGAAAGGTTTGTTTACTGTAATGCACCATCTCATGCCGGAGCGTAATATTCTCTCTCTACACTCAGGATGCAACATGGGCAAAGATGGTGATGTTGCTCTCTTCTTTGGATTATCAGGTATTATTTCTGTGTTATAATCCTCTGTATTTGGACCTAGATTTGTGGTGGGTTGACTTTTCTTTGGTGCTTGGTCCTCGCAGGTACTGGAAAGACAACTCTTTCTACTGATCACAACAGGTATTTGATCGGAGATTATGAGCATTGCTGGAGTGAAAATGGGGTGTCGAATATTGAAGGAGGTTGCTACACTAAGTGTGTTGATCTTCGAGAGAGAAGGAACCAGACATCTGGAACGCTATAAAGTTTGGAACCGCTTTCTTTCTTGCTCGCAATCACAAGCACATAACCCTCTCCTCATCCCTGCAAGTAAGTTTAAAGGAACGTAAATGAATTAGCTTCAATATAATCATGATTATTTTAGAATTAATTAACGTCTAATGGATGTTTATGCAGCTTGCATCAGCTCACCCTTTGAATTTCACCACACATTTCAATATGGTTGTGGAACTTGACAAAAAAGTTATGTAACCTCCCTTTGTTTGCAATGCGGTAGAATGTTGTTTTTGACGAACATCCTCGAGAAGTGGATTACTCAGACAAATCCGTCACAGGTCAGCTGATGAAATAAGGTTTTGTCAATCAAAGCAAGGGATGAATGATCTAATGCTTTTTCACGAAGACACGAACTACAAATCTTTAGCTTGCGAGTCTGCTGTTTGATGTTGGTGTAATACTTCATATACTAACATGGCAATAAATTAGTAATTCTGGAAAGACCTATGTATGCATCAAAGTAACTTGTACTGCTAATAAATCCTAATAATCTAATTCTCAAATCTAGGATTCATGGTGTACTGCCATGCCATCATTTTAGTCTTGAATTGAGACTGAAATGAGATTTATTTTCTCTGTAAATCGGTAGATAGGGAGTGGAGAAGAGGATCAGGGTGGCGTGCACTAGGAAAATCATCGACGCCATTCACAGTGGAAGCCTTGTGAAAGCAGAATACAACTCAACTCAAGTATTTGGGCCGGAGAACCCAACAGCAATGGAGGGCGTCCCTTCTGAAATAATGGACCCCATTAATACTGTTAGTGGATATTCCATGCCCTTTTCTTTTTGGGGCGCATTTTCAAGTGGGAATTGCACTCACAGTGAATTTCATTTCAATTGCAGTGGCCTGATATGATATGATAAGGACTGCCAGGACACCCTATTGAAATTGCCCAGCCTGTTCAAGAAGAATTTTGATCGATTCATGACCTACAAAATAGGGAAAGATTTAAAACTCATTCGAGATTCTCGCTGCTGGTCCCATCTTCTGATCAGAGCAATTCCATGTTGGATAAATAATGAGATGGAAACCAATGACAGAATCTCAGACGCAAAATGTAATCAGTCATACGCACGCCTCAAAACCTCCCATGGTGTGTGCATGCAGCATATAAAGCGAGGCAAAAAGAACTCAAATTTGAAAGATTCAAAGCTGCTTGTTTTCCCTGAGCATGCGAATTAGTATAATGCTAGTTGCTTGATCTGTCAAGTCGTCTCGACAATTTTTCTTGTTCATGAAGGAAATGGGACTGCTGCGCATAGTTTTAAGAACGTAATCTTCGTCAAGTCAAGGCACCTTTTTCCCGATTTCAGAGAGAGAAATATTATTCATTCATGAAAAAAATTTAAGATATCAACTAAATAGAACATCATTTCATGTTTTGAGGGGGGAAAAACAAACGTCAAAAAATTAAAAAAAAAACATTAACAGAAGCCCAGATTCTCCGAAGTAAATTATTTTGCTGCATATGTTGCTGCAAGACATTGAGAAAAAAATTAGAATGTATATCAAACTAATAACATGAGTCCCTTACAGTCTAATTTGTTGTCTCATTTTCTTTTCTATTGGATTACTACGCCACTGTTGAATATAGAGGATCCAAACTAATAAAATGACGCTATGCATGGTCCTACACGTCAAGTGACAATTAATTAGAGGAATAAACAGAAAATATTTTAGTCGGAGGGAGCGACCATCCGATCCCCCAGAACCAATAAATTGAACAGAGATAAACATGAACATGAGCTCCCTTTAATCCATAACAACATGAACAGAATTTAAGAGAGTCATAGCGAACAAGAGTTGGTTTCACATATATAAATAGAATACACAAATTCACTGGCATGCTCACAATCAATATCGTATACTTACTATACAAATTTTAACAAGACGAAGATATGATTGGTGCCAATAAGCTCAAAGGCATGTGAACGTCTTGCTCAGAACATTACCGTATACTGTGCAAAAAAGCACATTATCTTCAGACCATTTAATCGAAGGCAAGATTTCGAAAAGGACTAGAAAAGTCATTACAAGCAAGACACGTACCAGATGAAAGAATCAAGTTAGCAATCAGATTTTATTTATAAAATCAGGTAGACAAGGACACTCTCAAGCCCTATAAGATGCCTTGACTGCAGTCAAGGATACTATGCATTGCAAAGTCTTTCAACTGTCAATAAGTGACATACCAAATACAGTGCCTATGTATTAAAACAGAAGCTTCATTTTCCTACTCATAATGTGACAATATTAAACATCTATAGCCATTATGCGCATGCAATTCTCAACATACAATGCAATATAGTCCAAGAATCTGTATGGACCTCACGTCTTTAGTATCAAATACACGTACATTTTGATAACCAAGATCCTGTAAATTGGTTTGTGAGAATAGTGTTCATTTTATTTTCTCTAAGCAATCTAATAACTCTAAAACTTGGGCGTTATATTTTCAGGTTTTACAACATAGAATAACTAAGATTCTGTTGATGTAGTCGCATCATCTTTGTGCTTGATCATACCAGAATCCACAAGAATAGGAACCTCTGCCGCAAGCCATGGGGCAAGGCCCAAGCAAAGGGCATGTGCTATGCCAAATCTAGGGCTGCAAAAGAAGGTGAGCATATAAATACTTCAGATAATTGCTTTTAGTAAAATAAACAATGTCAAAGTGCCAACTGCCCCCGGTAATCTCCTTTTAAAAGTCACAATTTGATCATGAAAAGAAGATGGTATGTCTCAGAGGACTCTCTCTCTCTCTCTCTCTCTCTCACATCACAAGCAAGGTCAGTGTCAGGAAAATGTCATTGCACTTCTAACGAATGATTGAGACAATCTCAAATCACCACAGGATGGCAACACAAGGATTGTGATAATAAGGTCCACAATAGAATTGTGATAAACAAGTTCATGTATCAAAATTCAAATTAAGTTATTTTTATTATGCCCTTGCATCCAGAGCTGGGAGATGTTTAGAATAGCCAGTCTATTCCAGTGCCAAGACGTAGTCAGATTTCTACTGGTGATTTCATCATTATATTCCGTGGAGAAACAATATCACGTTATCAACCTTCCAACTTTTCCATTGATTAAAATTATACACAAACAAGTTTATTTAGTGACACGAGTTTGACTTCAAAATAATCAGAGATCAAAATACAGCGATGCGGGAAGAAGATCTAATTATTCCAATAAGAAGCACCAGGGAGCGCATGAAACTACTACGAGAAAGTATTATGAAGGTACCAGTTTTTAGCCCAAAGTGGCTTGAAGTGCACGGTCAAGCAAATCTTCCCTCCTCTATACATCTGAAACGCCCATTGAAAAGATCCATTTCATTGAATTGAGGGGGGAAAACAGACAAGACAAACATTTTGGGAAAAAGGAATATGAGAAGGGGAAAAAATCAAAATAAACCTTCTGGGTCTTGCCATCGAGCTGAGGAAGCTCGAGTTCTGGCGCGGTCGAAGGGTAGGTGATGGGGATATCAAATTGGAGGTCGAATTCATACTTGAGGAGGTTGTAGACATACCAGCATTTGCCGGTCCAACGCGTTCCTTCCGGATTGGCCGCGGAGATCCGAAACCAATCGTTGTCGTTGGACTTGTTCATCTGGGTGTAGGCGATCAGAGACTTGTACTCCTCCTTCAGTCTCTGAGTCCATGCCGCTCCGTCTCTTGGACCCGCTTTCGTTGTTAGAAGAGGGATCTGAGTCAGTGTCGACTTCGTATTGGGATCCCAACCCTCCATTCTCTTCCTCGCTTACTACTCACGCGCAGCTTTCAGGACCCCCTCGCCGATCGATTCGAATATCTCCTCCCCTTTTTAACAACTCCAGGTCCTTCCACCGCAAAGGCGCCAACCGAAATCCCTAATAATTTCAGTTTTTCATTCCGCGAAATGCAGGACGTATTTTTTTATGGGGAGGATGGCAGAGGTCCAAAAAACTAATTAATTTAAATTAAATTTTAAAAATTTATAATTTAATATTTTAATTTTATTGTGGTAAATTTATAATTTATATTTTAAATTTTAATAAAAAATAAATTTTTTTATTTTTAATCATGTTAAAATTTTTAAAAAATAAATTTATAAATTTATGAAATTTGATATTTGAGATTTAATTTAAATTAATTAATTTTTTTAAATTTTTTTGTTATTCTCATTTTTTATGTCGATTAAAAAACACTGATTTTTTTGACTGAAAAGCTATAATTTTTTTTCAGCCAAAGGCCCAAAAACTTATAATAAGAGTTCGCATGCTTATAGCAATCGGAGTTCACTTTAAATTGGAAGCCTAATTGCTTTGTTTCTTTGTTTTTTGTTTCTGGATTGTTGAACTGGTTACGGTGTTTGTTTCGTCTTGTGTTTGGGTTTTTTTTTTGGGAAAGTTTTTATGTAATAGATTGTATCTTATGGCTCATTTGGTAGAAAGAAATTGGGGTGAGAGAAATAAAAGTGGAAGTGAACCAATATTTTTGTCTATTTGGTACTGGAACCCAATTCTTCATAAAACTCAATTCCATAAAAAATTATAGAACTTGATTCCCCACCCATGCTGGTTGACTCATCGTATTATGTTGCCCACCAAACATGATTCCATTTTTTTAGTTCCGATGAAAGTTTGTGATGAAGGCAAAAATGACATGATTTGATCTTGGATTCAATTCCAAGCACCAATCATTTTTTGATTCAATTTCTATTTCTCAATCTGAGTTTGACAAGCTTCAAATACAATTTAATTTTTGTTTTGTTTTTTACTTCTCGAACTTAATTTGACACGTCCAAATATGATTCTACTTCTACTTCTCAATTTGATTTTTGATTCACTATTCTTAATTTTTGTTTCAATTAAGACTTTTGCTTAATAGTTTCACACTTTTGATTAAGATTTTTATTTTTATTTTTGGTTCACAACTTTTGCTTCTTGATTTGATTCAACTTTTGCAAACAAATCCCTAATTTTGTTTTGTATTATTTGGTAGAGAAGGAATGACTAACAGCATTGTTTTGTGAGTCTATGACTACTCTTTCAAGTCTATTGATAATAAAGGCTACAGATTAATTGAATAAATGGATGTGCGCATTTGCAATGCTATCAGAAGAAATTTCTTCTGCTTTATTAGAAAATTTTAATTGTCTTTAATTTTTTTTTCTTTGACTTTAGTGTTTATCTTCAGCTTAGATTTTTGATTCTCTATTTTTAACATTTTTTGGAAACAAATCTTAAGATTTGATGGGTTTTTTGTTTGGATATTTTGATATTTAATAGAGTGTTTACTGGTGGAGATGAACAATGAAAACAAACGATGAACATGAAGACTTTTTGTTTTTTAATTTTAAAGATATTTTGATCTTTTTAAAATATAATTGTATTTATTAAATATAATTCATATACCATTTTCATTTGCATAATAAATATATTTTTATACTCTACTTGTATTTTCACTTTTATTTGTGCTTTTATTTTCATCAAAAATATTTTCCCGTACCAAACGAGATATTAAGGTTTTTTGGGGTAGTTCTTTTAGGCTATTAGTAAATGTACTTCCATTTTTTTATATACTTAATATAATGGACTCTTTTCATGACCAATTAAAAAAAAATTAAACACGATAGCTGGACTCAGGCCTATAGCCCTACATATTACCAATTTGCAAATTATAACATTTTACACAAAATTTTATTTATATTACTTTGGTTAATATCATGGTTAACAAGTTCATTTAAGTCTTTGGACGTGAAGCAAAGCTAAATATTTTGACCAAAAAAAAAAAAGAAAAAAATTACAGCTTATTGTGGCCTAATAAATGTGCTGAATAGGACGCGGCTACCATTGCTCAGGGAACACCCCACGCAGGACCACACATGAATAACGTGACCAACTTTTCTCACCCCACAGTCAATTTTTGCCAAAAAAACTTAGTTTTTTCTCAAAGCTACTGGACTCGGCTTTTGCATCCAAATTATCTAATAAATATGAAAAAATTACAAAAAAAATTTAAGAAAAAGTTATAAAAAAGGCATAAAATTTAATAAAATTTAAAAATTATGATAATTTATATAATTAAAATTAATTCTGAATAAATTATTAAAATATTTTTAATTCTATTAAAATTAATTTTAAAAAATAGTATTTAAATAGATCGTGTTATAATATAATTAATTATAATTAAAATTTATCACTTAATCATTATTTTTATAATTTATTATATTCGACTGAAATTTAAATTGATATATAATGGGCCAGGCCAGTTAACCTTTAGTCTAATACATTAAAACTAGGACATTTGAGCTTCTAATGTTATTAATGAGTTCAAGCTTATTCATAAAAAATTATTTATTTTTAAAAAATTATTTTGTGAGTTTTTATTTTGTTTGGTTATGTTTTTAAAAATAATTGGAATTTATAAAAAAATTTAATTATTTTACAAAGCTACTTTGAATAACTTTTAAAAATAATTTAATGTGGTAGATTAAAGAGAGTATTTTAAAAGGCAAAATACGCAAAAATATCACAAAAATTTAAAACAATATAACAATAAATTGTTTTTATAAAATAAAAATTAAGAAAGATATCATAAAATTTAAAAATAACTAACTAATAATCACTTTTTGTTATCATTATAACCAAATATAAAATAATGTCTATTTTTTACAAAATCTCTACAAAATAAATTTCTTTTTATAAAATATCTAAATTATCTAAAATTACTTATTTTTTAATCTTAAATAGGGCCTGTTTGTTTTAACTTATTTTATAAAAAATTACTTTTTTTAAAACAAATCTATTTTGTGAGTTTTATGAAACTTTTAAAAATAATCAAAATTCCAAAAAATATGATTTCTGATTATTTTATAAAAAATACTTAAAAATAATCTAATGTGGCAGATGAAAAAGAATATTTTAAAAAGGTGGAATGCGCGAATATATCATTAAATTTTAATTCTTAAAAGAATATAATAATAAATTATTTTTATATAAAAAGATATCATAAGGTTTAAAAATAGCTTATCAATGGTCACTTTTTTGTTATTGTAACTAAACACAAAAGAATTTTTTTTTTTTGTAAAATCACTTATTTTTTAATATTAAACAAGAAGGCGCTAAAAAGCTTCACTGGCTCGAGACTGGGTGGTGATCTTTTACCAGATATCAAGAGTTGCTAATCAAGATCCTGACTTTCTTGTTAGACATGCACGGTCTCGTGTAAGCTGGTTTCACCCTTCACTTGTTCCTCGTCTTGAGTTAGTTTTAATCTTGAAACAGGACCTTCTTATCAAAAAAGAGCTAGAGCATTTGATGGTCCAAACAAAGGTTTATCTAAAGAGAGCTGAATTCGTAAACGAAGCGAGTTAGGACAGGCCACTGAGCCCAACTGTACGGCCTCTTGGGCTCCAAAAAATGTCCAAATAACTCAAGCTGGGCCTACAAATTTAACTGGATTTGGTTCAGATAAATACGCAGAGATGGATAGAGGTTGTAGAATTGCAGATCAGTGCTCAAAAGCCACAAGGTTGAGTCTTTGAGATCAAACATCTGTTACACGTAATGTCTTTTTTCCATGGTTCCACAGTAAATAAGAGTTTCACGTTGATCCCAAGAAAAGCTGGTCCTGAGTTGCCTGATCTTCATTCATTAATCTAATAAATACTAACTTGTGGATACAGGAGATGTACCATGTTTCCGTTATGGAATTGAATGCCGATGCAGCTTAATTCTTGGCTTGTAAGACACAAGTTGGAATAGTTGAGACGCAGTATACACTGATGACTGACCAAAGGCATGCATGCCTCTGTGTGCTTTTCCATATCACTCACTTACAACACCAATCACATCGATCCCAATTAGTCAAAGTCGACGTCACCAAAACTAGAAAGATGATTAGCTGAATTCTGGGTAGCTAAGGATCATCCATCGAAGTCCCAGGTTGCTAGCTGTCCATTTAGAGTCACAAACTTTGATGATAGTGTTCGCTGTTACCATTGAAACTAGAATTTTTGCAGCGATTGAATTGCTCAGAGACGACGTCATATTCATTCAGTGCTGCGATTCCGTGACACAAATTGCTATCCAGGCATGCATATCATAATGATGGTGTTGTGGCTAATCAGAAGCAAGAATTGCATTTCATAGTGAAATTGTTGCGCTGTGTCACTGTTGTGGGATAGCGTTTTTGAACAGATAACCATGCATTACATTACCCCTTTGACTCTCTCATTAATGACTCGTGCAATGTTTCCACGTATACACGAGAGTGAGCCCCCACCCGCATAGAGAGATAAGTGGTGGCACAGTAAATTTCTTACCTACTGTCACGTGTTTTGTTTTCGCGTGCTTTTTGAATTGAAATTAGTTTCACCATGTTTGAACAGCGCATTAATTAATTGATTAGCGCTTATTATATGGAGCTTCATGGACCGTGTCCTTTTCCTTCTTTCACTTTTCCTTTCCGACTCGCGAGTAGGTCGTTTGATATATACCAATAAATTGTTCTCGGTGCAGCTTCAGAAGGTGACAATATAATATGCAGTCGATACATTCACAAATGGGAAAAATATGCAATAGAAATTTAAAAAAAAAATTGTCAAACCCCTCCACTCTCCACCACTACACAAGTAAATTGATCAAGGCTTGTTCTCTCTGATTTAATTATAGTTTGATATATATGTATATCCACGTGTTTTGCATAAAGACATGTACTTATTCTTTTAGCAGTATAATGACGGCACTCTTTTTCTTTGGTAGTGCACTGGCTTGTCCTGGAAGTGGCATGATGATGGGTTCCTATCACGGCTTTCAATATGTTGACTTTGTGCATCGACGCATATTAAAAATTAGTGCACACACACGCGGTGGGCCAAAAGACTTTGTTCGTTTCTGGTCTTGTTTTATTGTATTGGGTTGTGAGTTGAGAGAGAGAGAGAGAGAGAGAGAGATACTAACATTGGTGTTGTAGAGGCATGCCAAAATGAAAGAGAAAGGCATATTTGCAAAAAGGGACAAGAGGGTGAGGGATGACATAGCCCTAAAGATGGAACCCTCATGTCCTACAAATGACAATATCTGTTCCCTAACAAGGGTGCTGCCATTCTCTCACAGTCACACTAGCTTTCCTAAGTCTCAGTGCTTTAATGAATGGCGTAAATGGTCCCAGCCCATGCAAATATACAATTGTACGCCACAATCACCTATATATATATATATATATATATCGTATAAATACCTGAACTTTCTGCGTACTGGTCAATCCATGTCTCACACGCACAACTCCCATTTGCACTTATTGCTAAAAAACGTGATTAGTGACTAGCTGAAGAAATCTGACTTGAGCAACACACACACACACACACTTGTATTTGAAATGCCGTGACATTATCGATTAAGATTAGTGTACGAGTTCATGACAGCATATCCAATATCCATATTTTGAATATAGTTTATATTAATATAGATGTACGGAATTTAGAATATTGGGGAGGGAGGGAGGGAGAGGCTATATGTATATACATACATATATACAAACATATATATAAATGAGGTCAATCGTCGGCACACAAGAAAGTGGTCATTATAGGGAGAGGCATTGATGGAAGGAGCAGAAAGCTATTATTATTTGGGCATTAAATTTATGGTTGATAGCAATAAACCATCTTTTCCGTGCCAACTTGATATTGCCTTGATATATTCTTTTTCCCACACATGTTCATACGCAGTGGACGATACTTACTCCTCTTAAACTAACATATCTTAAACCCTCTCTCACTCTCTGTGATTCTCTGTCCATACGCGGCTAGCTACATACATTATAAAACAACCATAGAGCCTGTCATTATATAAGACAACTTTTACAGTTAGGGTCCATTATATACATAATACTACAAAGTTTTAAATGTTGAGGATTAGGAAAGATATATATGTATATATATATATATATAGGTGTAGAGCACATAATAAATATGGGTGTGGGGGCTACTGGAGTGGAATTAAATAGTGGAAGAGGAAGAAGAAGAGAAGAAGTGAAAAGCAGAAATGGATGGGAATATTGTGGCATCTGTGAAGCGTACGACATTATGAATAAGCCACACTCAAATGTTAGACCATAAATGAACACATTTCAGGGAGGAGCTTTAGCAGGCTCTGTCATCATTAAATATATGGTAGGACCAAAACCTTTACTCTTCAAAAATATTGTGGGGGCTATCTCACTCCCTTCCCAGCACACACATATATACACACATACACGCATACATCTTGTCAACCTCAGTGACAAAAATAGCCAAAGCAGAAGTTAGATTTGGATTTTTCAATTGTAGATATACAATTAGATTGATTTAACTGGGACTCATTTTTATTTTATTACATGGTGCTGGTATATATAAAATGTGAGAGATGGGTTTGGTGAGTGACAAGACGTTGGCATATATACGGCCAATAGCCAGAGATAGAGGCGATTAATTGATCTAGTAAGAGTGTTCGACTTCCAAGTGCGTCACCAACCTCACCAAAAAAAAGAACACGTTGAACTGATTCTCTAGTCTTTTTGTTTAATTATACTTCACTTTAATTCACACTCACATATATGTACATGGCTTGGTGAATCCTTTTTGCACAGCATGTGAACGCATTTCGGCCAGGTGGGGCGGCTTCAATTCAACTGCTTCTTTCTCCTCTAAACCTTTTCTTCTTTCTATGAAAAGTGCCTATTGTTATATAAATTGTTTACGTATATGGGTGCATTATATTATGCTGGCCAATTTTAAGGCATATATAACTATATAAGCTGACATGGAACGGCCCACGTGTCATACTCTCAACGTTTGCTCTTATAATCAACAAATTTCCTTCTGCGCCACCCATGACATTGATTGAACTCTTAGCATCTAAGAGCCTATTATATAAGATAGTCAAAATGACAAATCTGATACATTTACTAATTAATCGCTGCTATCAGTAAAAAACTAAACGGCCCGCGAAATTCAAGTCTATTATGACCAGCTATATATGATAAGGCGGAAACTTCATATAAATATGAAAGACTAAGAAATGTGGCAATAGAGATGAGATAATATACATAATGCCAAGAAAAGTTCTGTCGTGTGCGTTCACATGGATAAATATACTGAGTCGTGTTGAAGAGAATAGTGTGAGATAAACAAATAGTTTTTTTTTTTGGGGGGGGGGGGTAGATGTGTCCAAAATTTAGTGAGGGACATGCTCATGAGTCAATAGAGGGTACATTATCAGTACATTGATCCTCCACGTTTAAAGTCCTCTTGCTTTCTTCTTTGGACGGGTATATATGAGATTCAGAATATATATGGTGGGATGAAATGCATATATGTATGAGATGTGCAGATAAATGATGAAAATAAGTAAAATCAGCATACGGAATATGGTGGGCATACACACAGCTTTCACTTGTCTGCAACTCTATCATGTCATGCTGCCAATTCCTTCTCATCAATTTGATTTCCTTGCTTCAAAAAAGTGCAATATTTCTAAGAAAGTGCAACATTGATTCCAACAAGAACAGTGCAGGATATAGCATATGTGTTGGCTTTTGAATATATACGAATGGACGCTGTGTTCATTGTTGGCCACAGATGCAGAAGCGAAGCACATGGAGTAATATCAGGAAGGATAGATACACTGATAAAGATGAAGAGACATATAATGAAAGAGTAGAAGATAAGGGGAGGAAGAAGACGACAAAATGTGGCGCAGGGAGACAGGGGCAATAATGAAAGGCTGTATTTTGCTTCTGAAGATTCAAACAGGCCCCTCCAATTCCAAGCAGATATATAGGCCTGTTTGAAATCTATTTTTATTTTATTATTATGAAAATTAATATTTCACAAAATATATTTTAAAAATAAAAAATTTTTATTCTTTAGAATAATAATCATAGAACAATTAAAAGTTGTTTCTATTTTTGTTATCCAAAATACTATTTTTATTTTTTTATTTTACAAAACACTTTTTAAAAATATATTTTCAAATAAATTTTTTTATTTTTTTATTTTTAAGAATAGAAAACTATTTTCAACTCTTCTCTTCTCTCTCTTTGGCTTTTTCTGCATCCCCCAGCCCCTTCTCCGTGCGCGCAAATCAAAACACCATTGCCAACACCTCAGTCTTTTCCTGTTTAATTTCTTCACCTCCATTTCTCATGTCAACCATTTACCTTTGACTCCTCTTCTATTATTCTCCCTTTTTAATTTGTCACGTAAATGATTTTTTAATTTCTGATGAGATTTTTTACCAATCCCCATGAACGTTCTCTCAAATTTTCATTTGAGTGTAACATTTTTCGAGAGTTTTGTTATTATATTCATACTTTTATTTAAAATTTCTTTAAAGAGGATATAGTACTATTCATTTTTTAATAAAATAGATATAATTAAATAAATTGTCATTCTTATATTATATAATTAATTGCTTTACCTCTTTGCGAAACAATAATTAATCAAGAAAAATTCAAATGCGAAACAGCTAAGTCATATTTATGAACTTCTTAAAACATGAACTTCTTTTATTCTTATTCCTCAAGAGAGTAGTTAACCATAAAATTGACGCCACGGCCATTACAAACATGCATGGATGCAGCTGAGGATGGTGGAAGGGGAAGAAGAAAAGAGGGATTTATGCGGAGTTTAAAAGGAGAGGTGTTATTGTATATCCATTATTTTTCCATTTTGGTACGGCCAATAATTTACCAATTTGGGGAGATATCTTTTCGAAATGTTTCAAAGCAACTGATACCTCTCTCTGTCTCCCCTCGAAAACCCATAGCCCACAACAGGAAACTAAGGCCCCGCTATCTTCTTTCCTATCTCTCGCTGTCTTTATCATTACTTGTCAATGCTGTGTTCGGATTCACTTTGAATAAAATTTATTTATAACTGTATTTTCAATCAATTTAATCAGGAACTCAACTCAAACATGGTATTTTTAATAAATGAGAGAATTAGGATAATATTTCTAAATATTTAAAAAAAAAATTGCGCGACAGCTCTTATCCATCCAAACAGGCTCTAACACCGAACACCAATTTCCATGCCATTTTTAATTGTTAGATGAATTCTTCGACCAAGTATCTATTAATTTATCATATTTTTAATTAGCCAAAAAACTATATTTTTAAACTATAAGCAAGTCTAATCAAATACAAAAGATAATCATGGTAGCATAAGTGAGGAAGAAAATGATTATATTGTACAATACAATCCAATAAATAAATAGGCTCATTTCAATCTCGCTCGTGGAAATAGAAGAATGGGGGGATACAGGAGTAAAAAACCATGACGGTGAATCGATTAAATCGCTTCATGTTGAAGGTTGGGCAACGGGCATGATGAGGGGTTGTGATTCAAGAGAGGCTGGATCACTGATCACTATGTCTTTAAGTGAATCCTTTCTGTTACACTCTGTTTTTGTGAACGTAGGCAATGAGCCAGACTTGGCACCAGCATCAGTTGAAGTTAGCTCTCTTGCTCTTTCTGCGAGCACATTCCAATCTGTTCTGCAAAGAACAATCAGCATGAGGCAGGCACACGAGGCTTGAGCGGCAAGCAACCCGAGCCACAGCCCGGCAAAACCCAGCTTTCGGATGAACCCTAAAAGGATCGCCACCGGCATGCCCACCAGGTAAAACGAACCCAAATTGATGTTAGCTCCAATGGTGGGTCTGGCGCTGCCTCTCAGAACTCCACACCCGATGGTCTGTGGGCAGTTTCCTAGCTCGCAGAGGCCGGCAATAGGCAATGCGATGGCGGTGAGCTTCAGGATTTCTTCGTCGCCGGTGAAGAATCTCCCCCACTGATGCCTCATTACGGTGGCGAAGCCCATGGCCCCCAGGCCCAAGCCAACGGCGCAGAAGAGTGAGACGATCATGGAAATGCGGGCTTTTCCCGGGCGATTCGCGCCGAGCTCGTTTCCCACTCTCGTGGAAACGCCGAGGCTTAAGGATGATGGGAAGACATAGACTAGAGATGTTGTTTGGATCAGAATTCCCATGGATGCAATGGTGGCTTTGGGGTTGCCCAGGAGGCCGCACAGCATTATCATGAGCTCGTACCACCACCATTCGAGACACACAGAGACACAGGTCGGCACCGCCAGAGCAAGAATAGAAGACCAGCCCTTGAGACAGTCAATGCTCAGAGGGACCCACGAGTCCTTGCAAACATTGGAGAAGTAGACAAAGGAACAGATGAAAAGGAAGAGATTAAGGTTGGTCCAGGCCATGGCTATGGCCACACCAGCAATGCCCATCTTGAAGTGAACAACCAAGAGGAAATTTAACGGGACGTGCAGGAGAACAGAGACGGCCGAGCAATAAGTCAAGGGCCAAGTGATGCTCTGGGTTCTGAGAAAGACTCGGAGAGGGTGGAGAAGGGAAAGAAAGAAGAGGTCAGGAATGGAGAAAGAAATGAAACTTTGTGCGATTGAGGATATGGCCTCATCTTGACCACACCACAAGAGGATGGACTTTATGTTGAGCCACATGAAGGAGATAGGGATGCAAGCGGAGAGGAGGAGGAGGACGGTTCTTTGGAGGGTGAGGCCGAGGAGCTTGCCTTGCTTAGCGCCGTAAGCCTGTCCACAAATGGGTTCCATTCCCATTGCCAATCCAGAGATGACAGAGTAGCCAGTGATGTTGGCGAAACCTATAGAGAGAGAGCCTCCTGCGAGCTCCATCTCGCCTAGATAGCCGAGGAAAAGCATAGATATCATAGCCCTCGAGTACATAAGCAAACCAGTTATGGCTGTTGGGCCTGATATCTTCCCTATGGCTTTTATTTCTGACACCACCTGAAAGAGCATGCTAGTTAATGACGAGTATATATGTCATAACAACTTGTAGTGTTCTGTTTATTCCTAACTGAAAGAGAGAGTTCACTAGCGACTTTAGCTAGTTAATGCACATTAGCATTAATGGCTTTGTTGCAGTTTCGTTTCTGTTTCATTACCTGAGTAAGAGTTGGCCATCTGTGAAGCTCATCAGGAGGATCCATGATCTTGTGGCTAGTTATGAGATGATGGGTTTGTGCTGGACACGAAGAAGATGGCTGCTTGGGATTGAACATGACTCGCTAAGTGTGGATAAAAGGGAATAAACGTAGAAACGATAAAGAGATATTAAGAGGTTGGAGGATATGATATGAGAACCCCAAGTTGCTGGCTTGGCGTAGTATTGGTTGTGCGTTTTGTTTGTATTGTGTCTGAGAGAAGATGGTGTTTGTGTATGGGAAGGGAGGTGAGGGAATGGGTTTATATGCATGAAAGCTCGGGCCCTACCGTTGCTCAAAAATGAAACGTGTCGTAAATAGGAAAATGTTAAGACTGATACAAAAAGGGAGGTTTTAAAAAGAAAGAGAAAGCTTGAACGGAAGAAATGAATCTGTGAAGTATTGTTTGTAATTATAAATTGATTCTAAAGGTAAAAGACGAAAATAAATGAGTGCGAAATAAAAAAGAACATCTGGTTTATTTATAATATCTGTCTTTTCAAATGCATGGCTGCTCGAGTATTGCTTGATTACTGAGAATCCAACTTGAAGATGCTGTCTCTCCTGTATATGGTTTTGCGGAGAGCATAATATGTTTCTTTAAATCAGGAAGGTGAAAAAGAAAAAACGGGGCATGGCATCTGGAGAAATAGGAACAAACAGCCAAAAGCGGTAGCGTTGAGTGCGGAGAGGAAACAAGTTCGGTCTTACCTGTTAGAGGACGGTAAAGCTACAGAGAAAAAGAGAAATGGATTTATTCGCATTTAGTGGTTTCCTAGCCGTCAAACCTATGATTTGTTTGGTCTGATAATGATGGATGGTGCTAGTGGTGGTTTTAACTCGCTCGGGTTTGTTAATGGTAAGTGGACAATCTTCTAAATCACCACGTTTGGGCCTGGACTTCTGTGTATGGCAACAAGAAGAATTTTATCCTCAAAATGGGAATGACAGGTGGAATGGAGGAGGTGGAGAAGCCAATTCTGCTTCTTGTGAAATCAACCCCATTTTTTTATTTCTTCCTCCTCTTTTTTCTCTTTAGTTTATCAGGTGAGGTGGAGTAATTGTCAAGTATTTCTGTGGTTGGGAATATTAGTGCCAATATAAAATTTGAAGAAACAAGCCTTTTTCTACTGTGGCTGGCTCGTTGGTTCGTAATCTTTCGAGCAGAGAAGTGCCTTGCATGTTCTGAGACAGCCATGCATGTTTCATTCTTCCCTTACCAAACTGATGAATCCCATTCTCAACATAATTCTCGTGTCTACAACCATCTCAAGATCCCCAAAATTTTTCCCTCACTAGTTGCCCCAATAGAGTTGAAGCAAGTTCTCTCCAGAATCCAATTCCAGGCCCCACAGTTTCTGAGCTTGTTCTCAAGGGCTCCAGAATGGAAGGAAGGATTACTATATATGAAACATGCGTTGCATGCACTCGAAAATCACCAGCATTTTGGTTCTGTTATGATAAAAACTTGGGAGACAAGGGTTAAATCAAGTGGATAATATTAATATCAGCCTGAAATGAAGCTTTTTAGAAACCCAGGTGCATCTTCATGGATATATATATATATATATATATATAAAATAGTGTGGACTATGGAGACAGGTGTTTGATGACATGGATGGGACCACAAGGGTGTTAATGGGCAGATGGTCATATGGAGAAGAGACAGATGGGAGACGCGAAACCCTGGAGAGAATAACGTGCTCCACTCTCAACCATTTAATCTGTATCATAAAGGGGATGACTCTCCCTGACTCCGCATGTATAAGTGGGCATTGGCTATCTCCTTCTGGGACAACAACACCCCTATCATCACCAACCACAAACACAGACAAAAGATTGAAGATAAAACTTCTTTTCCCTTCCCCCCCCCCCCTCTGAGCTTTAGCATCCTGAACAATCAGTCTTACTTTATTCTATTGGATATCAATACTGCTTTTACACAACCATGACCATCCTATGTCAGATTCCATCTGTCTCTAGCTCAAACAGCTGCTGTGAACCAAAGATATGGATCACGCGACAGAACCAATGCTTAGAAATTAGCAATCCAACAGAACGGGGAAAATGAAAGGCCACAAATCAGTGTCATCAAAAGAAATAATATGATAAATTGGAATTCCCCTTTACAATTGGCATTCTGATGGAATGGGCAGGGGATGCAGAATAAGTTGTAGATTCACAGCATAGAATCCCGCGATGAATGTATTGCCATCAATCAAACAAGACGTCTAGTTAGTGGAGATCAGACAGAATTTTTTCCCCCAAGAGATAACGATATAGAAAGCAAATTTCGGAAGAAGAGTGGCAAGGCATCTTTAGAATTTGACGTTAATAAGGATTATATTACCTTAGAAGACCGAACATATCCTCTAAATGCATCCATCTAACTCTAACCAAACTTTTCCCAACTAAAAGAGGCAACTAGTCCCTGCGGCTCCTATCAGGAGTCAATTTTTCATCATTCTTTTTCGTTTAATACAGTTTACAGTGGGTAAAAATCGTAACATTTGAGTCCAACGCAGAGCAAGAATTAATATATGCCACGATTTACATGGAGAGGATCCAGGAAATGTACCTATAAAAACTCACTGAGGTGAACTCTACGGTCCTTCTCAAATATAATGGAAAACTCTCTAATTAATCATTAACTTCTGCACATAGATACAGCCCAGCAATGATATTAATGCAGTTTGCCTAACTAAAGGATGGCCTGCTTATAATCTGATATAATAAGACGTTCGCCCAACATTTACCACTTCCTTGCCTCAAACATCTTTCATACAAATCAAAGCAGTAGATTGAGCCATATCGATTTTAAAAGGCTGCCCGGATGGTAAATTCCTTTTGTGCAGTTGCGACTTGGACCACTAATAGTTTCAACTTTCAACAAGTGATAACCTTAGTGCTGGTGTTGACATGTTTAAATACTCTTGAAGCCTTTTGTAGCTACGCATTGTACGGAGGAATTGGAAGCAAATCAGGCAACAGCGAACACTCGAAGTGCATTAATAAACACAAGAATTTATTCCACAGCTCGTGGGAATGCAAAAGAATCAAAATAAAAAAAGCCATGTACACAATTTATGACATTTAAAAGAAATACGTCCTCACGAGCCTTTTTTCTTTTAAATACTATTGAGCCGTGTCTCCATGAAGGTTTTCATCCAACGGCACAATTCAATTCGCATATTCACTGTTTACTACTTCTAGGCATACTCAGCACAGTAGCCTGCACATATATATTAATAATATCAATATGTATTGGATTCCAATTCGTTGTGGTAGGACCACCACCACCAAATGATGAACAATGCCTCAGAATTAAAGAATTTTCACAAGGAATAATTTCCAAACAGCAGCAACTCAAGTTTGTTGGAAATGATGCCCCATAGTGAATTTGGAACCTATAGAAAATGCTTCAACTACTTCCCACGGCACATAGCCATAAAGCAACATCTTCCTAAAGAGGGACTGATTTGCAGTGAAATTCTCCACCAACTGCAGATAATCTCTACTCATTCAATATTTGGTGACAGCATTTATCATTAGATTTGAGTTCCCAGGATGTTAGGAAAAGAAATGCTATATGAATTGCTTGTTTTATGCTGTTCCCTTGACGGGCAGAGTATCCATCCTTTCCTAAAACCTGCGAAGGGTCCCTCATAGTATAAACCGCCAGACAATTCTCTCTGTTTTAAAATAGACCATCCGCTAATTAGGGTCACAAAAAAATAAAAAATAAAAAATAAAAATAAAAATTGAGTTACCAAACATGCAATTCAGAAAATAATAGCACTCAAAATTCAGCTCATTGGCTTTAATTAGAGACCAATATGATAAATATAAACCCCAAGCATTCAATCATTTGTTAGAAGAGACCGGGAAGGAGGATCTTGATGAAAGGAAGCTCAGGAAAAATATAACAAAGAAAAATCTCACAAACTCTTTCAACTTGTTCAATTTTCACCATCCCCTCAGAAAGAAATCAGAGGCAAAAGTATAAAAGATGCGGTACCTCATGTGTGGGTTCTGAGCTTTTGACCGCCAGATCGAGGAATAGCCAAGACTGCAATGAGTCCACTAACAAGAGATGCAATAGCTGCCACAGCAAAGGCTGGGGCGTTCCCTCCACCAAATAGCTGATCCCATGGTCCACTTCCAAGGGACACCACCATCTGTCCAAACATGATAAGTGTATAGCTCAAGTAACTACGGAACAACAAAACCTCCTCAAAGCCAAGATCGTTTCTTAGAATATGTCCAACAGGTGAAATCAGCCTATTGTTTTTAAGTTTAAATATATACTCAAATAATCTGGGGGAAATTTCCCTAGGAAAGAAAAATCCAAACCATATGTCAAATTATATAAACTGCGGCCCTTCACTGATACTTATACATACACGTCATGTAAAGGATCAGAAACATAAGTGAATATATGGACATAAAAAGCTTTGGTTAGAGTTCAAGCTTTCAATGATATTCTAAGCAACAACAGATCACACAAAATCACATAGTATGTTTTCACTAATTTCTGCAGATAAATGACAAGCAAAGAGCTAGAACTATGAATATAAAGATATGTATGCAGAGTGAGCTTTCATTGAACATCGTGTTAGCGAAATGATAAAAGATCCAGACCCTACCTCCAGACAAGTATCCAATAAAGACTGCATTTTTTTTTATTACAAACATCAAGCACTTTGCTTGACAGGGTGCAGAAAATAGCATGTGAAATTGAGCAGTATATATTGAATATGTTGCAAGGAGGAAGTTAAAATCTTTATGCAGGTGTGATATTTATGCCTTCTACTAGAATATTTACCAGCAGAAAGATTCTTGAAATTTTAAGGGTTCTATTTTACTTAGCAAGTGGCTTCCTCAAGCGTAAGTTTCCCAGGCAGAAATGCGAACAGATTAAAAAGTTGCTATTTTTTGAGGAGCTTGTTTGTTTTATCACTGTTTTCTTTTTTTGTTGAATTGAATTTCCATTAATTTCATTCTCGGAATTCTCTCCTAATTAGCTTTCTTATTTTCAGAGAGAGGGATCTCTCTCCCCCGCCCCCCTCCCCCGCAGGGTGGGGGGGTTTCAAAAAACTTGTAAGGCATCCCTTAAATGTAAAACACAGGATCAAATGTAAAATACTCCTGCGATGTCAGAATACCCTGCTTTAATCAAGGCAAACGTAAAACACAGGATCAAAGGTTCTAATCTTTTACTGGATCCAGTATTCATGATATAACATGCATTGAGCCTACATTATTTAATTACAACACATTTATATGATACAATTTTCTGAGGAATGTAAAGCAAAGAGTATCACCTAAATTCCGGATACTTTTTTTTTTTAATTATTTGAAGAATTACATCTGCAAGCATATTTCATTTTATTTATATACTTAGAGGAATGTAAAAGCTGTAATACCTGCGGGATCACTATTGCCAAATTTAGGACACCCATTGATAACCCTGTAAGGACCAATAATCAATATCAAAAATTCTGCAGTCCCATCTCGAAGAAGGAACAAGTAAGGCCATAAAATAGGAGGCTACCTTGGCCAAGTCCCAAAGACTCAATGTGTGAGGAAATTAATGCATATGGAACACTGTAAGTGATCTGCAACAATTATTCCGCTAAGTCAATTAAATCAAATCTAGAAGCCTCAAGTAAGATATACATCTTCAACTAATGCACTATTTGGATGACCACTTTCAAATTAAAAACCCACAAATAGTGTAAACTTTCAACATTTTCACGATTTACAGGACTCTTACACATTATGCTGTCTGACAAATAATGGCACTCAATTTAAAAGGTATTAGCAAGGTTTCTTGGAGCTAAGTCAGAAGATGCATGGGGGCAATCAAGGGTGGTGATTTCAAAGTCCTTGTATAGTTCAAGAATGTGCTGAAGAGAATGTAGCCAAGTCAAGTCAATTAAGCCCCTTCGCATGTATGGTTCAAGAATCTGAGTATTATCCTGTGCACGAGATGCAAAGCAACCCATGGTGGTGATTTCAGCATCCCAGTATCTTAGTATAAATGAATCCTCCGCCACCAGAAGTTGGCTGACATTGTAAGAATTCCTATCTTAATAGCTCAATGCTTGGGTTGAGGAGAATGGAAAGGAAGGGGAGGAAAGTGAAACTTTAATTTTGACAGTTACTTTGATTTAGATTTAAATCTGAATTTGTTTATCTCAAGATATGTTTAGATAACAGAGAGTGGACAAGAAGAAAAGAACAGAAACGTTAATGTAAATCTAAGTAGAAGAAAATGTTAAATTTAATATTTCACCTCCGCTTCCTTCTCTTCCATTCTCCTCAATTTAAAAATAAGTTTCAAGAAGTGCTTTATTGCATGTTATGCAAAATATAGAAAAAAGGAATTAAGTTTTATATAATGTTTAAGAGTTTTATATGTTGTTTATCATTCAACACTGAATTATTAGATCCATCCCAGCTTCAATATAGACCTTAGGAAGAAAGAACATCAAGGTGCTTCTAGCAGTAGATTATCTTGAGCAACTTACCGACAGAGGAAACCCAAGAATTGTAAAAATTATCAATGACACAATCACAATTCCAATCGGTGGTAGATCTTTGCCCAGGTAGCCCATGTTCTTTGCTACATAGGTCACCACAAGCATTCCTATAAAGCAGATAGTCATTAGGATGTTTGAAATTCCCCATACAAAGCCAGCCCCTCGCTTCCTGCAAAGCCTCTCCATGAGCAATGATGTTATTCCAAGAACAACTGAATTCAGCAATAAACCAAGGGCTCCCATTCTAACTCCAGCATCATACTTGGCGCCTTCATTTGGATCACCCCCATATATCTCGCGGCCCATCCAATCAGTATCAAAGAGGATAAATGGAAACCATCCAATCCAAGTCAAAGCAGTAACAGACAAAATTATCCATATAGGGGACGTGAAATATCTTAATGTCCCAAATAGCTCCCACATGAAAGCTTCTCCTGCGCTACCTGATTCTCCTTCTGCTTCTTCAGCATGAGGTACACCATTTGAACTTAAAGGCACCTCATGAGCAGCAGTAATGCTGATATATGTGGTGACAGCAATGAAAACAATGTCCAAAAGGAAAGCAGACTTGAGATTTGCACAACTGGCATTGCATGCAGGAGTATAGGTAAAAGAGAAAATTCTGAACCAGCCGTTGTATGATCCAGTAGCATAGCCAAGAATGTTACCAATAGCCATAAACAGAGAGTAATAAGCATTTGCCACACGTGTCCTTCGGTGATCCTTGCCTGACATTCAATGAATACAAAGTCTTACAAAGATAAAGAACATGAAGTGGGGAAAAAGGGATATCAATGCATTGAATAACTTTCCCAAGCAAAGCCCGCACAGCAAACCCGCTCCCCCCCAGAAATGATATATTTATTTATCAATGTTAGTTTGTTGACAAAGCATGGAATATGACACCAGATAGAGACAACAAGCATATAGATGAGTCTGATGACCATGACATAAAGTGATGTCACAAGAATCCAAAGCACCACATGCATGGCATTCCACCTAGACTCATCAAGCAGTTCCAACCTATTTCTATTTCCTAGGCACACCCACACCCACACACAAGGGGTGGATTCCACTCAGACTTCTAAAGATATATGGAGGGTCCATTTCATATTCCTCAATTCAACTTCAAAAGAAAGAAAGCTTTGAAAAATCAAAGCTCGAAGATCAAGAACCCTTTAAGCTGTCCAAATCCTTCAAAACTCCTCTCCAATCAAGTTCGCCATGTGTCTTCAAATTCTACCAATGGATATGTTCTACCACCAAATTTAGAACAAGTTTGCCAGTGCAAAGCTCAAGACAGTTAGAGATCAAATAAAACACTTTCTAGATTTCCTATCAAAATTGCAAAGAAAATCTTTAAGAGATAGTAAACTCATTCAACTTAGTACTAACAAAAACTTTGTTTCCCACATTCTTTAAATTCATTGTAATTGAAATTTTTGTACAGTATTGCATGAGAACAAATGAAAATACTAAAAAAATTTAGAAATATCCAGAAGCAAATACAGGAATATAATTTCAAACTTGAAGCAAGAGTTCAAACAATGCAAGTTCTAATATAGAAATGGTAAACAAAAAAGAGGAATGATACATGTAGCACTTAATTTGTCAATACTATGCTTCTTCTCTTCTGTTACCAGCAAAATAATCCGCAAATGAGCATCTAGAACTGCTAAGTTGCACTCAGAAAACATTTCAGTCCTATATCCCAACATATTGTCAATACTATATGTTCTCCAGGGGATTTGTGAGATGAAATGAATAACTTGGATCCAACTTATAGATATAACGTCAGTAGGAATTTTTCAGCTCTCCTTACCAAGTGATGATCAAATCAATAGAACGTTCTCTAGTTCAACCCAAGTAAGGGGATCTGGGGTTACCCATAGCTCGGAAGTACTGATCAAAGGAATTTTCTCACCTTCCTGGGCATACTTATTTACGCTACTTTGAATATAAGACTTTGCAAGGAACCCCACATCCAGATACAGGAAAAAGGAGATAAAGAGAGGACCTCTATTTCAAACTGGAAGATTTCATTCCACCTTTAAATGGTCCATATCTGTCATGTTGTAAAATACCGTTTTCAAGACCTAATTACCAAAGTATATATAGAAAATCGTGTTCGCGGGTAACTTCAATACTAAGTATTATAGTTCTTATTCAATAGTCAAGCTCATCTAGACACAAACTAATTCAAGATATAACTGGTCAAATTCATCAGAAACCATCCAAGTCAACTATGCGTTGAACATTGATGAAGATTCTAGATGGATGCCAACACAACATCAAGGAGCACGATCTTTTCTAGAAGCACATTGGTTACTGACACAAATTGCAATAACGTACGTGCTAACATCCGGATAGATGCAGAATAAGTCAAGTGTAATTTAAAAAGAATCGACAAACAATGACGATTCTCCGTTTCCGATCGGATGTTAGCACTATATCCTAATCGAGTTGGGCGATAGAATGTTCAATTCCTCAAACGATTGCAAATTCAATGCAAAGGACCGAGAAAATTGGAAGAAGACTTTACCAGTGAGATCAGCAAGCAAAGCTCTACAAGGACCTTGAGTCATGTTGTTGGCCATGTCCAGAATCCAAAAGCCAAACACAAAAAAGGCCACAGCTCGGGGCCTTGAATTCTCCGTGTCACCGAACAACCAACCAATGTCAGCGGCGTAACCAATTATCAGAACCGAGGCAATGATCGACAATGTTCCAACCAAGATAAACGGTCTCCGGCGGCCAAACCGGCTATTGCAGCGATCACTCATGAGCCCAACCAGAGGCTGAACAAAGAGACCAGAGAGTGGGCCACAGAGCCATATGATACTGGACCAAGCGTGAGAAATACCGAGCTGCTGTACATAAGGCGTGAGAAGAGAGAGCTGCAGAGCCCAGCCAAATTGAATGCCACCGGCGACAGAAGCCACTCGAAGCAACTGCCTGAGCGGGACCCTGGGCCGAGTCGGCGTCCGTGCCGTCGACGGCCGAGCTCTGGACCGGTGGTGACGACTAGACTCCGGATTGGTCATCGGGGGGTATCGTGACGTATCGTCACCGTCCCAATCAACCTCTCACGCACGCACTCACTCTCTAGGTCGATTCAATCTGGGTGAGACCGGTTCCAGCGGGTGACCCGCACGAGTAGGAAGAGAAAGAACAGGAGGTGGTGGCGGTTAAGCTGAGAAGCGTTGGTTTCAGGTGCGGACTGTCCAAGTATGAAGCAGACAAGGAGGAATCTTGGTAAGTGGAGGTATAAAAGTAAAGTACTACTCCCCAGTCGCTTTTAACTCCTCCCTCAGTCCTATATATGTTTTTAGAACTTTTTTTGTATTTTTCTAAATACAAGATGTTACCAGCATTAATGTTTTAAATAAATGAGTTATTATATTTTTATTATATTAAAAATAAAAAAATATAAGTACTCATTAATTTATTTTTAAAAAATATTTATTTTTTCATTCACAATAGTTGGAGGCAAAACTAAAACATTAAAATCGTTTTAAGTAGATAATTAATTTTTATTAATTTAAATAATTTAATTAAAAATATCTTATATATAGAAAAGAACGGAATATTTGATAGAGTTAGAATAATAAAATTATTTAAAAAATAAATTATTTTTTAATTTTGTCCTTAAATTTAAAAAGGATAATTTGATATATGAAGATATTTTTTTAAAATTGGTTGTAGGTAATTTTAAAATTGTATATTAAATATTACCAAAATAAAAAAATAACTTATATAAAAGATAAAAAAAATCTTTTAAAATTGACTCATAAAAAAAATGAAATAAATGGAGTTATACTATTAATCCTTTAAAGCAAGTAAGTACCGTATAGACAATCATTAGCATTGATGAGTTCTACGTATCCCTTGAGTGCGGGAAGGAACGCCGAGGCCTGCCCTCGTGGGCTGCGGCCTCGTCTAATTAACTACTCTATGTAAATAAATAAAATGAACGAGTAATATATTTTATTATATGCATACAGTTATACAGAGCCGCTGAATGCGCGTTCACAGGGCCAGTTTGCAACTCCGACCTCCCTCTCTGTCTCGATCAACGGATATGTCAAATGTCTGTTTATGAATAAGTCCTTGATCTGACAAATGACAGAATTACCCTGGAAAAGATGGCGATGAGGAGATGAAACGACAAGTGGGACGGGATATTAACAGATTTATAATTTATAATTATAATTTGCGATTTTGTTATTATGGACCAGTAACAAGGACAGCTGAAATTGTAACTGCCGTCTACATGTGTCAAGCAACGCATGGATGATTTGGCATAAGCAAAGGTCGGCGAGCCTTTTTCCAGACTCTATCACTTAAATGTGGCCTGCGTTGCTTGATTGAGGAACGCTCCACCGATCCCGCCATATTTGATATGAGGTCACCCCCTTTCTTTTTCATCTTTAAGACTGTAAGTATACTTGCACCGAAAGGGCGCTGTATAAATTACCCCACAAGAAAAAAAAGGCGCTAGCAAATAATACCTGAAATGGTCAGGCTAACAGTTATAACTCAAGACTATGAAATAGTGAAATTAAATTTAAAGACCGTAGACATTCTCTGCAGTTAAAAAATTTTACTTCTAACTAAAACACTCATCATGCCCGTGCTATTGAGAATATTGAAATTGGGCTAGAAATTTTTTACCACTTGTGTGAGAAATAACTTAAACTAACTTGAAAAATATTTGAATTTTGAATTTGTGATTTAGTTCAAGTGTACCAGCTTTAAAAAAAAAATTATGTCACTGCTACCAAGCGTATTGGATTTGGGTTGAAAATTTCATAATACTTGCTAGGGAGATAATTCTAATTTGACTTGGAGAATATTTAACTATCAAACTTGTGTTTTAGGCAGAGTATAGTAATTTTTTGCGGTTTCAATTTCACTGTACTATTGATGATATTGGGATTGGATTAGAGATTTCTTAATACTCTATTGGGAAATAACTTTAACTAAACCTGAGAGATTTGTCTCGCCAGTAGCCAACCTACCTTGGTGTGAGGGGACACTTGCCCCTTGTCACTTTTGCAAAAATTATACGACAAAATGTAAAAATTACTTTTTTTGATCCTATTAGTTCTAATATTTTGACCCTACTTAGTTTCAATTCTAGTAGCTTGTCATTTTATCCCCACTGACTTAAGCGTTTTAAATCCGCCACCGTGTCTGCCTTCTAAACTCGTGATTTAGTTCAAGTGCGTTGATTTTTTATTTTATTTTCCATGTCATTATTAACAAGGACATTAGAATTGGGTTGAGATTTTTTTTTAATACTTGGCTGGAATATGATCCTAACTGGCTTAAAAATATCTAGTTGTCAAACTCATGATTAGTGCACCAAATTTTTTTTTAATCCATTTGAACCACGATATAAGTTTTTGTTAATTAATTTATGTTCCTAAAAAGGTTGGTTAAGATTTTAATTTTCTAAAAAAAATTCACATATTTTCAATTGTGCATTTAAATAAAATAAATATAACATTTGACTCATTCAAAAATGCTCATTAATACTTGAGTGAAATATAATAAAGTAATGGTGTAATTAAATACTCCCTCTATTTAAAAATATAAGATATTTAATTGAATTTCACCTTTAATAAAATAGTTGCTTACTTTCAAACTAACCTTATTTTTTCATATTTATCTCTATTAAATATTCTACAATAAATATAAAGTCACTATTAATAAGAGTATTTTTTTTTTAAAAAAAAGCAATGATTACACCTTGAAAGATTAAAAATGTTTTATATTGTTAATATCTAACTCCTCAAAAACTGCCTTAAATTTTTTAATGGATAGAGTATATACATACATACATACATATATATAACATATCCAATATCCTATATTTTGGACTAAGTGGGGATCTTAGAAAATGTCCTATATTACTACCTCCATTAAAAAATGTAAAGCATTTTTTTAAGGGTTGTATGTTAAAAAATACAAGTCATTTTTAGTATTTTAAGGTGTAATTATCATGTTTTTCAAAAATTACTCTTAATAAATAAATTATTTTATACTTACCTTTTAAGTGAAACTTTCTATTAAATAAAAGTAAAAATGGAAAGATGACTTCAATTTAAAAAAAATAATTACTTTATTAAGGGTAAAAGTTGATTAAAAATAACTTACATTTTTTAAGAAAGGAAATAAGTTTGGATGAATATGTCTCTTGTATTAGAATGATGGAATTGAATTGGGAATTTTTTTAATATCATGCTAGGAAATAATTCTAATTAATTTTGAAAGTCTTCTTACACTAATCAAAGGGCAAGGCTGTGTAAATAGCAAGGCAAGCAAGACTACTACCTTAGGCCTCCAAAATGTTTTCTAATGCTCTTATTATACATGCGTGCCATTAATGTAACACCCTCAAATTTACAAATCGATTTTTTACAAATTATTAATTCAACAACTCATTTTTTTTCATTGAACCCTTATCATACCCTTATCATGGTAGAAAAATTTCTACCATGATACATCCAAAACAATATACCACAGGTCTTAAAATATCTCAAAAAGAAATTAGAACCATGAGGGATAGACATGATCCTCATAGCATATTATTCAAATCAGATCATAAATTAAAAGGGACAGACATAATCCTCTTGAACATATAAATGCATTTAATAAAAAGGATTAGACTTTACATGCTCCACAAAGAAGATATGTCCTAAGTTAGCACAAGATACATTGTATAATCCAAAATAAGAGGTAACGTAAAAGATGGTGTCTCATACACCATAATTACACTTCTAGTGCTTTTTTGGCTGAACTCGCTCCTGTAAAAATATTAACCACGGGGAATGAGACTTAAAAGTCCCAGTAACCAAAAATTAATATGTAATGATGCATGCGGATGTAACTAATCATGCGATTGCTAAGTGGGCACACAAAACATTTAACCGAACAATATTTTCAAATAAACTGAACAAGTATTTAATTGCATGACTACACCTTATATCCTCCTTTCGCCATGCTCGGACGCCAAATCATCCGGTCAAAGGTGAGTTGGACCAAGCGACACGCCACTCATTGGGTCCAATGAGGGCTTACCACGTGGTAATAATTAATCGAACAGAAATTTCCATTAACACCATACATTAAAATACCCTGACAAGTCATGCATCATTCAAATATCCAAACAGGAATATATCCGAACAATAATATCTCATCATGATAAACAAAAAATAAATTTTTAACCCACTTGGCAATGATTTCACGGAAGTATATAACAGTATTTATTTTCAATAATTCATAATTTTTTCAAACAACAAAACAACACATAACCATTCACAAACACACCCATCACAACACATTAATAATGGTTACCTTGTGTCTTGAATAACAAGTTCCCCTTCACAACTCCTTTTTTACCACTATCTTTATCAATATAATTTACATAATTATTTCACAATACTATATATTAATTTTACATTAAAATAAATAACTCTAATTTAAATAGTTAGAAAGTCTTAGATCTATAATCCATATTAACACTAATTTAAGATTTATGTCTCATTTAACTTTCCAAATTTTTTTCTAAAATTCTCATACCCTAATAAACTATTTTTTTATCCTCAAATCACTTCTAGTATCACAATTTCATCATTCTATATTTTAAAAATTCGTCCAAAAATAAATTAAATTTTAAAATTATTCTGAAGCCTCAAATCACCTTTCTATAATCTCAAAAATACCTATTCATACTTAAATAAATATTTAATAATCATAGGTTTATCCCTACATCTCAGATTCCACATAAATTCAACCATATAGATTTAGATTTTAACTCAAAAATTCTTAAATATGAGTTTCAACCTCAAGAAAATATTCTATAATATTTATTATATCCCTAAGATTTTTAACCTATATTTTTAATCCATCATATCATCAGATTAACTATCCTATAGAAAAATTCTAAACAAAATATTTACTCTATCCTAGAAAATAATCATATCACTAGAAAGCTAATATTATTTAGAAAATAACTATAAAATTAATTCTGTAATTAAATAAATTTTTAAATGCTAATCTAAATAGGAAAGTTAGAACATACCTGAAAAAAAAGAAAATAATCCCCCTTGCGAGAAAACGCCGAGCAACGTGAGAGGAAGAGAAAAAAATAATATAAAAATGGGATTGTGCGTCCCAAAATTATATTAAAAAAACTATAGGTTTGAATTTAATTATTCAAACCTTTGGGCTAAAAGTTGCAATTTCCTCTAAATTGCATCTTAGCCTCTCATGCTTCCCAATGCACACATAGAGCTGGTAAAAAGGGCCGGCCCTTGAAGGGCTCGGGCCTAAAAGGACCAGCCCTTTTATGCCCGAGTTTCTTTTAGGACCCTGATATTTGAAGCCTGGCCCTTGACATAACGGGCTCAGGGCTGGCCCTGTAGGCTTTAGGCCTTTTTAATTATTTTTATTTTTTTTAAATTTTTTAATTAAATAAAAAATTATTTCATTTTAATATAATACTCAATCAAGAAATGTACAAAAAAAACTAACTAAATAACATCTAAATGAACTAAAAACACAAATAAAATAATGGTAATGCAATAAGCAATAGATCGGCTAAGCCGACAAACATCCAATCAAAATTAGAAGAGTAAATGTTGAACTGAATGAATCATTATCATAGATCTAGATGAATTAGGGGATTTAAGGTTGTATTTTTTTAGAAAATAGTAGCCAAGGATTTCTATATGAAATTTATATCAATTAAGAATCAATTGTTGTCAAAACCTGAATGAAAAATAAGCTACAATGAACTATTGTTAATTTAAAATAAGTTGTTATTAAAACCTAAATGAATACTTATTGATAAAAGCTAACTCGAATCCACAAGTATCTACTCAAATTTTAACAACAAGTGATCATTGACTGATATAATTTTTTATCAGTGATTCTTCATTGCTATTTTTCCTTCTTTTTTTTTTCCTTCCATCCTCAGTAAATATGGGCTAATATGTGATGTAGAGTAAGATTTAGTTTTTTTTTTCAAATATAACAAGAGTAAAAATTATGAGAATTAATTTAAAAAAATGTATATGCGGGCTTAAACGGGCCAGCCCTCGGCCCTGCAGGGCTGGCCCTTTTAAGCCCTAAATTAAACAGGCCAGCCCGTTTAAGCCCGATTTATCATTTTGGAATCCCATTTTCAAACCCGACCCTACTCTTATACGGGCTTAAACGGGCTAGCCCGATGGGCTCGGCCCGTTTTCCCGGCTCTATGCACACACTCCCTCCTTTTTATATATAAAGGCACCTCTTCTCTTCCCTCATCTAACCAATGTGGGACTTAGAAACAATAACCTTCCACCCTCCTTTTTTTTGTTCCTTCTACCTTCTCTTTTTTTTTTAACTCACACATAAAATTATTTATGTATTATATCTTAATTAAATATTGCTTATGTGGTTTTAAATTTAAATTTTTAAATTCATAATTAAATACCTAATCATAATATTATTTTTAAATAACCTCAAATAATATAAATTTTTATTATTATCATTTTTTTCCTCAAAACTTAAATTCCACAATTTTTTTATTATATAAAAATCAGGATGTTACAATTAATATTTGTAATGTTATATATTTAATTAAATTAATCCCAGATAAAAGAGAAATAATATTGATTATTTTTTAAGTTGACAAGCTTCAATCATTCTCAATATAATATCAATTTGCCCCGTATCACCTTGCTTGAACTCCCTTTGACTGTCTCACTTTTTGACTTCCCATTTTCTTATCCTAAAACCCAAAGCATTCTGAAACATTTGTATTAATGCCTGTATGGTTTTATATCATTAAGGTGGAAACTTTGAACTTCATTGCATTTTTGTTTAAAATATATTAAAAGGGAAAACACACATTAAGTTTTTTTAATAATTTTATCTTAGGCCTCAAAACTTTTTCACGTGGCCTTGCAAAAGGGTGACCTAGTCAAAAATTATTTTTTATTGAACATGAGGATTATAGGCTTTAATTGTAATTTAATCACATTGTGTCTATGCAATGTTGTAATTATCAACCTCGGGGGATCCTTATTTGTGATTTTCCCTTCTCAATTTCATGGGACATGTTTGGAATTAAACGAAGATAATAGGCTGCCGGGTCGTGTGCTGTTTGCTTTGGAGGGAATCAAGGGATTAATAAATATGCCCACGGGACAAGCTTGCGAGCTCCCGAATGAATTCAGATATAATTTTATCTTTAAATTATTTTTTAAAAAATAAATAAATTAAATTAAAACAATGTTACATCTGTTATTTAAATGTCCGTTATTGTAATTAGTGAAATTTACTTTTTATGAGTTAAAGTATAATTTTATTTTTAAATTATTTTTTAAAAATAATATTGTCCTCGTAGTTTAAAAATCATAAAATTTTAAAAAAATAAAATTATAATAATATTAAATATATATATATATATAAAATAAAAAAAAATATAAACCTTTTATCAAGCAATTCCACTGCCATCAAGTCCATCAAAACTTTTCCGACCACCTCTATTTTAGCACTGGGTTTCCTTCACTCCTCTCTTCTTGCATTTTAATCAAACGACGGTTAGCGAATACTTCAACAACAACAAAACAATAACAGTTAATTAATTAATGAATAATTAAATACAAGTCACGAAAACTTACATATAAGCCATGAAACGCCATGTCACAGACGGCGGAGTCATCTATGAGGACGGCATGAAAATCTTGAAAGTCGCGGGCGTCCCATGAGAGAGTCGGTGATTTTCTGATGGGTTTGCGGTCGGTTAGTTTGCAGCCGAAGATAATTATAGATACAAATATAAATAATTATAAATTTATTTATATTTAAATTAATCAAGTTTCACTTATATTTGATAAATTATAAGATTATAATCTATAATATTATTAATTTATGACATTTTATTAATATAATATAAATTTTTTTCTTTATTTATTTATATATATATTTAAAATTATTTTATTTCGCATTATTATAATTTTATTTTTATTTATTTTTATAATTTTTAAATTGTGAGGATAATATTATTTTTTTAAAAATAATTTCAAAGTAAACTTACATATTAACTTTTAAGAAGTGAGTTTTATTAATTACAATAATAAATATTTAAATGATAAAAATAATATTATTTTAATTTAATTAACTTAAAAATAATATTATTATAATAAATGATTGAAGAATAATATTATTCTTTTAAAAATAACTTAAAATCAAAATTATAACTTAGCTCATGGATTTATACAAATTTTATATTGAGTGGGGCCCTCCTCCATATGGTCCCTATCGCGACACGACAGCCTGTGATTGGGTCGGTAGAGAATAGAGCGCAACGGTAGCGTGATCCGCGTTTGGGTTAGAGTCCACGATTGGTCATATGGGGACACCCTCATCGTAGTTGGCTTGCTCTTTTATTTGATTGTTCATCATTTTATGTGGCTGTGACGTCCACGTCGCGTTGAATAATTATACTGGAAAGGTCAAACTGCAAAAGATTGTGCCTGTGTGGCCGGGCATAAATAAACAACGAGGATATTTTTTTAATCTATCTGCTTGACGTGTGCTTATTTTTTTTCCCGTTTTAGTTACCCTTTCCGATCTGTGTTATAAAATATTTTTAAGTGAAATATAATCCTAATACTTAAATTAATTTTTAAATTATACACTACTTTCATATTTACCTTATTTAAGAAGCGTCTTGATTACAATTAGAAAATTTTATTAATTATATTTCCAATTGAGATTTTTTAAGAAAAGTCTTATCAATTGGTTCTTAAAACTCAAAATATTTTATATTTTTAAATATATAATGCTTGAAAAATAGCTCATGATAGTAAACGGAACAGAGGTAACTGTCACTCCCAATCGTCCTTGTGGAAATGCCTTGTCCTTTACACTGTTGAAGTTTCTAATTCTCCCTTGCGTTATTTTTGAGTAAAATAACAAACTTACAGTAATCAGTTTGCATGTGTTCGATCTAAACTTAATGTTAACTAAATAATGCAAGATCAATTTCGGAACGTGTGAGTTGTGACAGTGTGTTTTCCAAATAAATCCACTTCCACTGGCACGTATTTTAAATGTCCTTTCTAGTACAATTTACATTGTTTGCGTTTAATCAAATAGAAATTATTTGGCTATACAGACTAACATAAAGCTCTGAAAAAAAAAAAAAAAAGCTTATTGTCTGCGTGACTCATCAGACAACGATATTCGGACGTTTCTCTTTTGTTTTTATTTTTAAAAATTTGGTTCCTCTCGATCATTTCCTTGTCCGAGGAACCGTGCCTTTTTCTTCTGGAAAAATTGCATTTGAGGATTAGAGGTGTGACTTTTTATAAATTAAATTCAATAAAATTTAAAATTTCACTACAAAATCAAAAAATTTGTTGAAACTTTTTTTTTATAGAAAATAACCAATATGTCCTTCATTTTTTATATGATATTAACAAGTTAAGTTAAGAAATTAATAACTATTATTGTGGAATTTAAAATTAAAGCTACAAAATTAATAAGTAATGTAGTTCAGTTGAAAAATTTATAAATTTAATAAGTAAAATTAAATAATTAACAAGTTTTATTGAAAAATTAACAAGTAAAATTATATAATTAACAAGTGACATATTCAATTGAAAAATTCATAAATTTAACAAGTAAAATTAAGTAATTAATAAGTTATGTTGAAAAATTAATAATTAAAGTTACATAATTAAGTCTAGTTAAAGGATATTTTGGTCATTTATTTTAAAAAATTATTTTAATTTATTTTTTGGTCCTATAATGTTATTTCAAATTTTATTGAATCTTATTTGTAAATAAGTCACATTCCTTGTCTTGAAATGAATTTCTCCCATTTCTTTTCAGATTTTACAAATAAGGCTGCGCTATGAAAACGTAATAAACGAATATGAGAGATCCGAGTTTATTGTGTGGTGTCATTTTTCTGACATGTCATTTTAGGATTAACAACAGCCATGAAAATTAAATGCTGTTGTTCTACATATAGTGTGCTTGCTATTTGATTCTTGAAAAAAAAAAAAAAACAATTAGGTACACGAGAAGAAGAGGGGAAAAAGAAAAAAAAGGCTACTGCGGCAAAATAGAAATAACCACTGGCCTCCTATTAATGCACGACAGCACGAGGGATTCTCATTAGAGAGAGAGAGAGAGAGAGCGAGAGAGAGAGTGTGTGTGTGCGCGCGCGCTTGAAACCAACACAAGCGTCATGATATCCAATACAATCGTCCCATGACAAAAAGAGAGGACACATGTCAATCCAAAATATCTATAACCAATAGTTGAGTTTAGCACGCATGAAAGGTTTGATACTCAAAGTATAATAAATCAAAATTTAAATGTTCAATAACAAATATATTCACATTTAACACTTAACTATATCTTAAATATAATTATTTTTAATATAATAATACATGTGAAAAACATGAACTGTTAGACATTTGGATCACTTGATCCATCTCAAATATAATTAGATTTAATTTACATTTAGTCACTTTATTTGTAAACAAAATTAATAATTAAAAATTAAATTTTGAACCACTCACATAAAAAATGAAGGGAGAATTGTTGAAAAAAATTCACCACAAATTAATTTGATCACAATGACTTGGGAGAGATTTTGACTTAAGGTCCTTCCCTGATATTAATTCGAAGCTTAAAATGACCAAAATACCCTAACTAAATGCTATTCTCTCTGCGCCTATCAACAACTCTGGCAGCAACTTCCTCCTCTTCTCCTTACTTCCTTCATCATTCATCACCTCCTTCTTACTCGATTACTCTTCTCCATCTTCACCTCCTTCCTCTTCCTCTTAAAATTTGTGCAAAGAGCATATGGGGCATATCAATGGCATCAAGGGTTTCTCTGATAGGGCGAAAGGCAAGATTTCCATGAGCTCTAAGGCATCAATGGAGTGATCGGCATCTGAAGCGAGGAGTAGAGCACTTGGGCTATGAAGAAAGCCAAGGTCATTACTCACCATGGCTACTGTTGGGGGCACTAACAGTCTTCCTTCACCGAAGGGTGTGAACTTTGAAGGTCTAGCGTCTTGATGTCTATGTCTAACCTATTTCTTGCATTCTTTCTTTCTTTTGGTTCCTTCTTATCATCGGCCTTATAGTTTGATGACAAATATTGGTTTATTAGTATCATTGGTTTTGATGAAGAGGAGGAAGACAATACAAGAAATGCAGGAGACAAAAAAAGAAGAAGTAATTCCTTTCCATTCTTACCCTATGATGCAAGATTGATCTTTGCTAACTATGTTAGAAAACCTTTGAAATGCATCGTTCTTGATGAATTTGTGAGCATCTGCATTTGCTCTGGGGTCTGTGTAGAAAGATATATTGAAATGCATACAAGTATAGAAAGATATATCCAATGTTTATTTATATAACTTTCAGGTTTTGTTCTGGTCTGTGTAGTGCCCAGATTATTCTACTATATATCTTACTAATTTCTTGTGTTGAATGAAGGAATCTAAGCTAGCTTGTCTTATAGTTTCCAATTTGCATTTGTTTCAACTTGTGCCTGTTTTTCTTCTCATTTGGATGAAGCATTATTTGTTATGCACAGGTTGTTTATCACACTCCTAGTTTTGTTTTGTTTATGTTTTTGCTTTATGTTATTTTTTGTATAGAAAGGAAAATACATGCAACTCATTGCTCGATATGGAAATCATTGAATGTACCAGATAAGCGTTATGGAACAAACCAATTTTCCTTTTCAGCAAGCTTCTAAGGTACGTCTTGATGTCTTTGCTTTGACTTCTTATTACTCAAGGTTCCTCTTTATCATATTCACTATGATTGTTTACATTCGTAACAAACCTCTTAGTCCCTTTCATGGGCATTGTGTCATAGTTATATCAAGTTAAACGCAGCTTTAACAGCCCTTGTTTTGTCCGCAAAGAGTGAACTATCATCCCCTCTTTGGGTCAATATTGCCATGCTCATAATGGACTAGGATGAGCAAATGGACTGGAAGCTGAAAATTTCGTGAGGAAACAACTTTAAGCATCAAAAGGTTCCAATTATTATGAACTAGAAGAAGATCTTGAAGAAGATCCCATTAAAGAAGTTGAGCAAAAGCAACTAGATAAAACAACTCTTAATTACATTTCTTGGTGGCATTGAATTATATTCCCAAAGTTTGTACAGATAAAATTTTATAAAGATTGTATATATGATAAAATTACTACGTGAAATGTAAAATAAATTTATTTTAAGCTCAATGTAAAGTGTAAAACATGAACCATGTATTATGTTAATGTGAATGAATTGTTCCATATTTCAAAAGTTTCATTATCAAGTTGATGATTCAGGGACTCTTTTTCATTTCTAACAATTCATTTTTAGAATATCAAAACAAGATTTCATGAAAACTGATTTTTTTCCCCTTTAAAATTTTGTAAAAGGATGTCCTAAAAATTGAGGAAACCATTGGTGTTTCTATGAAAAATGAGACAATTTTCAGAATATGCAAAAATGCATATTTGAATATAAGGTGCATTCTATGTAAATTTTCATAATAATGATTTATGTTTTCATATATCCATAGATGTTTTCATGAGAAATGATACAGTTTTTAGAATATGCAAAATGCATATTTGAATAAAAGGTGCATTTTGTGTAAATTTTTATAATAATCAATTGCATTTTCAGAATATCTATAAGTGTTTTTATGAAAAGTGATACAATTTTCAAAATATGCTAAATACACATTCGAATATAAGGTGCATTCTATGTAAATTTTCATAATATGCATCTATAATATCCTAAAAACACAATATTGATACAATATTTAAACCTCAAATTCTAAGTCAAATTTGAATATGCATTTTTGAATATTTTAAAAATATAATTTTTCTTTCATTTATTCAAAAAACTATTTTAAATATTTAAAAAATTTTACACTTAGCGTCATATTTTAGAACCATATACTGGTATCTCTAACCATGTGTGACCCTTGTTTCAAAACATGTAAGCACCCTTCAAAAAATTGCAAAAAAAACCTTCCATTTATTTGAATATGCAAAAGTGTTGTTCAAATATATGGAAGAAATTTTGCATTTTGTTGAAGATTAATCGCATATTAAGGATGAAAAATTGCATATGGTTTCAAAAGTATTCATAAAGGAAATTAATGAGTGATATTTAAATATGTAAAAGAAATTTACATTTTATTGAAGATTAATCAAATATCAAAAAATAAAGATTGCTTGTGTTTTTAAAAGTATTCATAAGAAAAATTAATGAGTGATATTCGAATATACAAAATTGTTATTCAAATAAATTGAAATTTTCTCGCATATATAAAATTAAAATTTAAATGCATATAGTGAAGTAATCATTGCATATGACTAAAAACCTTTGCTTATAATATTTCAAAATGCTTTTAAGTTAAAATTTTTAGAACATATAGAAATGTTATTTGAATAAATGAAAGTTTATTTGTGTATAATTGAAGTTCAAATGCATATATAGTGAAAGAATTGATACTTATAAATAAAGACCCTACTTTTATTATTCCAAATTACCATCGAAAGACCTTGTTTGATATATTGACACTGAAAAATCTTGTATTAAATATTGACATGAAATTATTAATAGTGAAGGACCTTATATGAAATATTTACAATGAAGAATCTTGCTCTGCTTTTGAAATATTTACAATGAAGGATTCATTTTCAAAATTTATCCCAATTCTTTTTTAGTAAATAAATTTGTAGTGAGATTTTTTAGAAAATTTTTTCTTAAAAGCCCCCGTTGCTCAAGTCAACTCGATGTAGTAGCATCGTTAACTCTATGCTGTATTCCCTCCAATCCACTTTATTGATTACATTTTAGAAGGGTGAAATAGTTTACTTCATAAGTCATTTGATTAATAGTAATGTTTTGTTTTAAATAAAATATTTAAACTACCCTTAAAAAGTAAGAGAGAGAAAATTATAAAATTAATATTATATAGTTTATTTATTTTTTTAAAAGTTATGTTTATAATTTTATTTTTTATATTTTTATTATATTAATATTGATAAAGTTGGTAAAAAAAAAAAGGAGCATCATCCATTGCTTAAAAACAAAACTATGCTGTCCCATCTAAGTGTCAGTTCTCAGTCCCTGGCTTTGCAAGTTATTCCCCCACCCCCCTTCTGTACGCGGACATTTAGGCATAGTTAAAGTTGAAATCAAGATCTTATAATTGTATTGTAGTATTTAAAAAAGAAAAAAAATTCTTTTTGCCCGTCACACGAATAATTGAGGTTTCATTCTTTTGTTTCTTGGGCCCGAACACAAGAAGCTTAATTCATTGAAGATGGATGGCTTTAGGGGTAAATTATAAAAGAAGAATCATAGTATAACATCTGGCTGGAGGAGGGAAACTGGGGCTCAATGCAATTAAGGCCCATCGTGGCCCATAGCTTCTATTGCCAAGATTGAGAACATACCTCAATCACAGAATCTGAAATCAAATAGGCCGTCAGGCCAGCCACGAAAATCGCCTGTCCAAATGCTGGATTCTCTCTTGCGCTTCTATTTACGTGTTCATGTGTTTTCAGCTCATTTGGGGAATTTTTTTTTTTCAGCGTGAAGGGTAGGATTCACTGATAATAAACATTATTTCTTTAAAGGTATTCCCTCCATATAAAAATATAAAGTATTTTTTGAGAGATTAAATGTTAAAAAATATAAAAAATTCTTAATCTTTCAATATATAATTATTTTTTTTAAAGATGCCTTTATTGAATAAATTATTTTATATTTATTTTAGAATGAAACACTCTATTAAATAGAGGTAAATATAAAAAAATAAGATTAATTTAAAAATAAATAATTATTTTATTGAGGTGAAATGTGATTAAAACTGTCTTGTATTTTATAAGATTGAAAGTAATTAAGATAAATGAGAGAGCACTTCGAATAAAATTGTTAACTACTAGCTGAATCTCTAACTTGCTTGAATGAACCACTCAAAACGTCACACATGCTCTGAAATAATCACTGCAGCAGATTTGGCAAATGACTATTATTTTGGGATTAGCGAGATGGCTAGGCTGGTAGCTATAGATATACGGGAACTTAGAACAAGTGTTACCAGAAATGAATCCAACAAAAAGAAGCGTTAATAATTTAATAAGTGTAAACGCATCAATTTATCCCAATTCATTTGAGTTATGCCCAATCCACTTGCAAACAATCCTGTTTCACCAAATCGACGCACTTGCTTTGCATCTACTTCGTCTAACAGTAAAGTTGCCAGAGCATTCTCTCTCAGAAATATGACTCTATAACCATGGGGAGAAATTAATGCGTGATTAATTTCAAACAACCAAATGACAATGAAAGATGAGGAATGTAACGGAAGTGATGTCGGACACTGAGATCGCACTATCCATTTCATTTGACGGTAAATCAGTGGCGGTCAACGAGCAAGTCGCCATCCAGGCTGCCATGTTTGATTTATCTTAATTATCATATATTCGCCTGCAGTGGATGTCTCTTGAAACTATGGCCCAGTGATTTGATGGGAAAGCCCTTAACCCATAAGAGAAAATTGGAAGAGAGGAGAGAGTGGCGGAAGAGGAAAAATAGTAAACACAAACGATGCTTTATATAATCAGGAAAAACTGAATGGAAAAAGAGTAAACAATATAATACAAGATCGTTGAGTAATATAATTAGCAAAAATTGATGAAAATTAAGATAAAATGAGCTATAGTAAAAGTGGTAGAAATGACAAAGGAAGAGGATACATGATAGGGGTGCTTTTTTATATGAACAAGTACTAATAGTATGAGATTAAAAGTAAAATCCACCTCGCAACTTTTTACTTACAAAAAAAAAAATTGTTACTGTGTTATAAGATTATTTGCTTAATGCATGATGAGTGATCATGACATACTCACTTGACATGATATGTGACACAACATGCACCATCTCAATACAATGTAACTTTGCTAGGTGGGTCCAACTTCCTAGCAAACGAGAGGAGGAATCCAATGATGCATTTTCCTGTTCAATGTGTCTAAATTCCACAATGTTGGAAATCGTTGGCAAAAAAAAAAAAAAAAAACACCAATTATGGAAATTGGAATGCCCCAACGCAAAACAGCGCACACTGCCTCTCCATTGCCCATAAAATATAAATACATTGTCTCTCACCCACCACATTCTTCTCTCCTCAAGCTCCTCGTCTTTCATTCTACAAGTTTATCTTTTATTTTTAAGTGATAATACCACGAATCCTTAACATGCTTCCTCTAGCCTTAATTATGAAATAAAGAAAGAGATTTTTTTTGTTTTTTGTTTTCCTGAAAGATGTGTTTTTGACTTTTTATTACAACCTTTTTTTTTACACTTTTATTAGAAGTTTGAGGGAAAAAAACATATTATGATTTAGAGTGATAAGCTATTTGGCAAAAAAAAAAAAAAAGACGGGTGGAAAGCTAAAACCAGCCAGCAGCAACTTGTTTTTTTTTTCCCTTGGAAAAAAAACGATGTCTTTCCAGAACCACTTTTAAAAAGAGAGGGTGGACTCTATCTCCCTAATAAATAACTACTCAGACAAATGAAGTATATGTATTTCTTGTAATAAATCATGAATGCTACATTCAGGACCAACTATATTAGCAAGCGAAGGGAGCAATAATTTGCAGGGACGGCTGAAGGCAGGGTAAAGAAACATGAAAATGAAAATGAAAATGAATCGGAAACAGAAAAACCAGTAATATGAATGAACAGACATGATTGTCAGCAAACACTATAAGTTGTTCTCTTTTTCTTTTCAACCAGTATATATGAGTTTTCTGTTCATAAAGTAGTCTCTACGACGATTTTTGTCCCTCGCCAGGATCACTAGCTGAGAATAATGAGATGCCTTATATATCCCTTAAACAAAGTATTTCGAAACATACAAATCTTGGACAACATCGGAGCAATTAGGTGTGGCTGAATATTCTACAAATCTACAGATCTAATCTAATCCCTCTCAATATCTACCCTTCGTGGCTGCCAACAAGTTGCATAATATATACGACACCAAGAACTAACTATGCTGTCCCTCCTCGTAGATAAGATTCTAATTTGCTCTTGAATTTCCTAGCCAGCCTGGCTTATTCCTTGTGCATCTCACATGGTCACGTATATACCCTCAAGAAAATTTTAATTTCCTCCGTCCCAACAAATTAAATACCATGGAAGCTTCTTCCACACCTTTCCCACATCACCTTATATATATAATATTAAATGTCTTGCTTTATTAATTTAGTTACCTAAGTTTTGCGACGATGCCGAGTATCCATTAATCTTGTTCAATAAATTATTCATATTGAAGATCGCGAGAGGATGTTGAAAAGGAGTGCAATAGATTTGGTATAAGCAAGGTTTTGCCCCAACATAATTGAATAACTGATCAAGGCCATTTTAAACAAAGAATGACCCGAGTGAAGGGGATGGTTTGTTCAATGGGTGAAAGCGAAATTGAATTAATTATTAGGCAACAAAGTGGTGGAATGTTTTTGACTGCTTTTTTGCAGATCATCTAGAAGATATTGACAAGCATGCCTTGACAAACACACATAAGCAAGGAATCTAAGAATTAATAATTGAATAAGAAAATGACAAATCCAGTCCATTTAAGTTGTGTTTGCTTAGCCCCTTTGTTGGCCAAAAAGTGGCGTTCGGTTGCAGTGACTAGATATATTTGCAGTGAATCTTATTTTCGTGGATTTATATTCAGTTGGGCAATTAGCATTCAAATTAAATATTAAAACTAGCTAGCCCGCAAATGAATCTTATTTTCGTGCATCTATATTTCCATGATGTATAAACAAATATTTAAAAGATAACACACTTTTTATATGAGATGCCTGCACAGGGATTGTTTTGTCCATTTAATTATTGAAATATTCTATACCTAACAAAAAATGTAAGATGTGCGCAAAAAAATGGACAAAGAAGTCTTAGTTTCTCGGTTTTTAAATAGATAATATGTGATTATAAAATATCTAGAATCGCTTTTCTTGATAGATCTCAGACGAAATGAAAGCAGCTGAGAAGTTATACCAACAATTATTATGAAAAAGCTCGGTCATGTTTTAGAAAAGGAGAAGGAGACAAGAAAATCAAAAGCGGATGGAGGTTCATTTCATGGAGACCGGAGCACTAAGGTCGGCGTCACATGGTGCCAACCATTAATAATGGAGTAACACTGTCATCATTTTACCCTTTTGTCCTTTTTTTTCAAAAACAAAAGACAAAACTAATGGTATAATAACCATTAGTACCAGCACTATCGAGGTCGAAGTTATTGGAGCTAGAACCAGAGGGGCCAGAGCCACAAGGGCCAAAGTCATCAGGCCACTATCAGAGGGGTTAGAGCCACAAGAGTCGAAGTCATCAAGGCCAATACCATCTAGGCTACAACTAAGGGGTTAGCACCACAAGGGGCGCAACTATAAGGGCCAGCATCAGAGAGGTCGGAGCCATAAGAGTCGAAGTCATCGGGGCCGAAGCCATTGGAGCTAACACCATCGAGGCCACAACCAAGGGGTTAGCACCACAAGGGCCGCAACTACAAGGGTCAGGATCAAAGGGGCTACAACCACAAGAGCTAAGATTAAAAGGGCTGAAGTCACAGGGGCTACAGCCATAAGGGCCGGCATCACAGGGACTAAAGTCAGAAAGGCAAGTTTTGCAAGGGCTCTTTCCGCAAGAGTTCTCTTTTAAAGGGCTCTCTCCATAGAGGCCCCGCAGCAACTAGATCTTATAGAACCAGTCCTTAAAAACTCGAAGGGCTTATTCCAAAACCAGCTATTAAGGTCCTAAAACCTTGAGAAACTTTATTCTAAGCTAGACCTCATGGTCCTTCAAGAAAAGTACCAAATCAACCATTAATCAGAATGAGAATAAGCTGATCCTCCAAGACATATTCATACAAAATTGGCCTACGAAGGCTCCGACCAATTTGTATGCGGGGGGTATTGTTTGTACCCAAATTATAAATTTGGAGGCCCAGGCCCAACTCAACTTAATTGGCCTTAAAATAATTATATAAAAAAGAATATTTATGAAGTATTAGCCATTAAATCAAGACCATCACCCATAATGAGTGAACATGATGAAGGAAGTGCTTCATAAATTCAAAGAAAGTAGCAATCATGGGGCTTGGGTACAAAGCCAGGATCATCTATAAATAGAGGAACTCTCTCTCAAAAAGGGTATCATCAGCATTAACAAATTACTAGTCTCAGACTCGGCGTCTGTTATTTTATTTTTCTTTTTATCATGTAGTTTTGGTCTTTATTTTTCGTTGTACGGCCAGCATAACTCGCCACCTTTTTTCTTTAATTAATGCCTGTTTACTTTTCTGTATCTACATTAGTATTCTTCACTTTGCATTCTCATATCTGGGTGAACTGTGATAAGAGAGCCTAGGTTCCTCACATTTGATTAGAAGTCAGATTCTTTCATTCTTTTGAGACCCCACATTTTTGACACGTCTCGCGACACCACGCCTTAATTGTTTGTTTTTCACGAACACCTTTAAAATAATTATTAACATTAGAGTTAATATACAAATCCATCTTTTAAATTTTCACGCTAACACATAATATCTTTAAATTTTTGTTAGCATGATATTGTTCCAATATTTTTCAATTTGATACAATTTTAGCCTATGACCGTTATCTGACTGTTATTTACCTAGTTGGCAGCTACATGATATAATTTAAAAAAAAAAACAAATTCATGTCATCTCTTCCTCTTCTTCCTTATCCAATCGCAATCTTATCCAATCTTCCTTATCAAATAGAAAGAAATTCAAGCATGCTTTCCCCAAAGACTGTCTTCAAGCATAACCAAAAAAAAAACCCACAAACTCAAGAACACACGGAGATCAAAACCCATAATGAAAACAAGCAAGACTAAACCCAACAAAGAAATCTAAACATACAAACATTCTGTTCAAGCATGCTACAAATCTTGCCGTGAAGCCAGTAAAACTGGCCCATGCCAGGCAAAGCTTCATCTAATGGCAAAGGCTTATTCTCGCCATCCAGCATTTTCAGCCACTGTAAGCCATATCATATCGTGTCATAAACCAGTCAAGAATCACAACCAATACTAAACAACACATAGAATCAAAGAGAAAACGTGAACTGGGGGAAAATAGAAGATTAATCAATTAGGAAAGGCCAAAAAAAAAAAGGCATTGAAGACATGCTCCCTTCATACCACATATCAAGCATCTTATAAAAACTTGGCCCGATTTAAAATATAAAACATTGAATAATTTTTATATTTATTTTTTTAATTATATCCTTTTTTCATTTATTATTTTTCTTGAAGAAAATTATATATTAAAATTTTAATTATTATTATCAAGGCTCTTATATAAAATATTCAGTGAGAATATAAATAAAAAGATGTGGTCAAATAATGATCATTGAAGTTAAACCCTACTGACAAGATAAAATTGTACTAAATTAAAAAAATATTGAGGCAACATTGCATCAACAAAACTTAAAGATATCGGGTGTACTTGTATGAAAATTTAGAAAATAGATCTGTATATTAACTCTAACATTAATCAATCCTATTTAAAGAGAGAGAAGGGGGAAAAATCTAAATAATCAGTTTTGCTTACATTTGCAATTAGCGGTGGTGGGCTCCTCCCATGGACCCCACGTCACGAAATCATATTATGAAATTGATTACACACTGTAAATCCATATCCCCATTTGTTGCCTTATTTCTCCCCCCAAATTTAATTTTATTAGAATTTAATAATTTCCTCCATGATGTTGACGTCATTCTCAATCCCCCCCCCTACTCTGGATTGTTCAATACTTAGGCCCATAAATAAATAGTAACTTTTACCCAAATTCACTCGCTGCAGCGAAATGAACAAAGTGGTCCTCCTAGCAATGAATAATTCACAATAACAGTGCGCTAAACAAGTAGGCTCGAGCGTTGTCTCGTGATTCCGTGGGTTATAACCAATGAGCGTAGAATCTGATTCAATAATGCGCTGCGTGGTTACCGAATTGTTTTTTACCAAACCAGTCCCGTGGGGAGTGAAAGGCCCCCTTGCATCGATTTGACTGATCTTGTTTGGCAATGGGGCATTGGATTGTAAGTACGTGGGATTTGGGTTGACCCCTTTGGGAACGAGTTTGACCACAGAACCCTGGATCAAACCACTTTTTTGGAAGAAGACCGGGTGGACCCCACTCGTCCGCCTTCTTTTGATTTCAGTGCAGGGCCGTATCACTTGGGACTTAAAATGAGACAGCGCATTCACAACACCAATGTGCGTGTGAATGGTGCGATTCTTCAAATCAACTTTATGGAGTGGAGTGGTCAGTATCTCAGTGGACTTGTTGGAGGGTCCCAGTAGTGACGTGGTCCATCTTTCTTTGTCTCTTTAGAAGACCACAGCTTTACTCTCCAGTTTTCAGTCCGTTTCAAGATAATCTCAGCGTTTGGTGGGAAAAAAAAACACAAGAAAAATGAGAAATCATTTTTTTTAAAATTACATATAAATTCCACTCAAAATATTTAATTAATTTCAGGTTAATTAATAGTTAAGTTTTAAAAATGATAATAAGTTATCAATGAATCTGAAAATAATTAATTATTTTGGATAAAATTTTAAAATAATTCTCCCTTTGTTTTTTTTTTGGTTGATGAATGCCATCTTAAGTTGTTACCATCTAGGTATCTATAGAAATAGGTTTTTTTACCAATATACTGTAAACAGTAAAATTTTTTATCAAAATGCTACATCATGAAAATTATTTACCCAAATGCTACATCAAAAATCATTTATATCGAGAACGAGTTTGTGAATATGAAGAAATCATTCAAGCAAATAATGATTTTATAATCAAAAATTATTTTTTTAATAAATGAAAAGTGAAATCGTTCATTGGGTGAACGATTTTAGTTTTTTTTTATTGACATGATATTTTATTCACCATTAATCGTGAGAATATTTGCTTTTCCTTCTTGCTTTGCTTTTCTTGTGTGATTCATTTAAGTATAAGATAGATGGCCACTTGCTATTATTAAAGCTCCTTCGACACTTGAAGAGTTTGATAGAATATTTAAGTACCTAAAATGATATTGAAGACATACCTACAATAGATCCAACATATTAGTAGTGATATTGGGTATACGATAAGTTTTTCACTTTCTTCCAATAATATTATTAAGAAAAATTGGGTGAGTTGAAAAGTGATGATGATAAGGGTGGTACACAATGGGACTCAAATTGAATAGGATTTGGAGATGTGAAAGAAGGTGGTGATAATAATAGGCTAGTATGTAATGACATTGACTAAAATTTTGAGACTCTTGTTTCCTTACATTTTTATTTTCAATCGGTGGTTGGATAGATAAATAGCTACCGCATCATTTGCTCAGTGTATCTCAAGAAATTGTAGATGAGGCAACTTAATTCTTAGCAGAACATGTTGAGGGTTCATGTTAACTTGTTGTTCTCTCATTACAAATAAGATGTTGCATTGATCGTGAGCAACCCTATCTCGATAATCAATATAATGAGAGCATTTTGATTGAGAATTAATCATTAGCCAATATAAATCTTTTGTTGTGTCAACCTAAAATAAACAATAAGACATTATTACATTATAATAATTTGTTTATAAAGAAAAAATTGTATTAGTGGAAGAAGGTGAAAAACTTACCATCTATCCAATATTACTACTAATATGTTGGATTCATTGTTGGGTATATCTTCAATACCATTACATGTACTCAAATGTTTTATCAAACTCGAAGGCAGGAGGAGCATTAACAATAATAAGTGGCTATCTATTTTACATTTAAATAAATCATGCAATAAAAATAAAGTAAAAATTCTTATAGTTAACAATGAATAAAATGTCACATTAATAAAAAAAGTTGAAATCATTCACCCACTTGTCATTAAATAAAAAAATAATTTTTAATTATAAAATTATTATTAATTTGAATGATTTTTTCATAGCAATATACTTATTCTTGATATGAATAATTTTTAATATAATATTTAAATAAATATTTTTTAAGGTGCAGCATTTTAATAATTTTTTGATTGTTTGACAGTACGTTGGTAGCAAAGCCACAGAGATACCATCGGATCGTCAATTCTGGGGTTAGGAATGTGTATATATATATCAAAAGCAGAGACTATTAATCGGACCATGCGGGGATAGCTTAGCCATAGCCTTATAGGAAGAGGATGAGTCGATGAGTGATGGTTCTTGCCAAAAAAGTTGCTGTCAACTATCATCACATATTCCACGTGGCACATCACCGTTGCGTAGCTACTCGTAAAAGGTCAATGTTAGCGGCTTCGTTCCGTGTTTCCTTGGCCTTCCCCCTCTTGCCACTAATTGTTCATTGTTTTAATTTTCATACAAATCCTTTCCTTTAATTTAGTCGGTGACAACCATATCATCAATCTCTCACGTGTACTCCTCCTCTATTACTGAACACACACACACACACGCGCGTGTACTACTCCTGTGTCACTAACAATATTCTTTTTACATTCATCAACATTCTTCTGCTTTTACTCTCCCATTTAAAAATATAAAATATTTTTTAAAAAATTAAATATTTAAAAATATAAAATATTTTTAATTTTTTAAAATATAATCATTATTTTTTTAAAATTTTTTTTATTAATGGTGACCTTATATTTATTATAGGATAGTTAATAAGAATAAATATAAAAAGATAGAATTAGTTTAAAAGTAAGTAAGAATTTTATTAAAATAAAATTTTATTAAAAATACCTTATATTTTTAAATAGAGAGAGTACTTTTTATTACTTTTTACCTGCTTTGCAAAATAATATGAGATACTACCAATCTAAATTTATAAAATAATTTTAAAAATATTTTTTATTTTAAAATATAAGATCATTTGAAAAGATAAAATTTTATTAATAATATTTTTTAATGTTACTTTCTAAATAAATAGATAATTAAAATAATATTATAGCATAATGATTAATTATATTAGAACTTTTTAAGAGTTTATAATTTATTTTTTAAAAACTAAATTTATGAAATATTATTATTGTATTTTATTAATATATGTAATACTATTTAAAATTATTTTATAATTTGAGAAAGAAGAAATACTATTTTTCATATTAAAAAATATAAAATATTTTTTAAAAAATTAAATGTTTAAAAATATAACAGTTTTAAGATTTTAAGATGTAATTATTTTTATTTTTTTAAAGTGTCTCAAATAAATAAATAAATTTATATTTATTCTAAAATAAAATAATATTAAATAAAAATAAAAATAAAATAATAATATTAATTTAAATATAATTAATTATTTTATTAATAGATGAGATTCATATTTTATACTGTTGAAGGGATGGAATACACCAAACGTGACGAGATCCAGATTCCCCCCCCCCCCCAGATTTCAAAACAGAACCTTCCAACACTGTCGTTTTCCCGCGGGCCCCTGCTGGTTTTGGGTTTACGTGTCCCAACCATAGATTTCAAACAATGGTTAGAATAAACCGCTTTATAATGAAATATTGATACAGTGATGGAGAGCGAGCCTGATTTATTAAGATTTTTTGAAAAACAAAAACAAAAATCAAATCTTATTCCCCTATGAAAATCAAAATTAAAATATACCGCACGAAGAATTGCTCTTGGTCTGATCGCACCAGCACTTAATCTAAAGCTGCAATAATATTGAAAATGACAGTTACTGTTGCTAAAACGGTAATTTAAAAGGTTCGTTGCGACTTGGGAAGCCAACCCGACCAAACGTCGTCTCTTTCCTTTCCTCTGCATGCTTCGTCATGTTACTTCCCTCCACCTTCCACCATCGTGTCTCTGCCCTTGTCTTTCTCCTCTGTTTCGTCGGAGTCAACTCTGATGAACCAGAACGTCAACTTCTACTACACCTTAAAGCAGCTCTTCAGGCGTCAAATCCCAGCGTGTTTGTCACGTGGAATGCTTCTAATTCAGTATGCAGCTTCAACGGAATCACGTGCAATCCAGGCGGTTCGGTGACCGGAATCGATCTCTCCGATAACATGCTTGCTGGTTTTCTTCCTTTCGACTCCATTTGCCAGCTCCAATCGCTCGAGAAGCTCTCGTTTGGGTTCAATTCATTGCATGGAAACATCTCTCAGGATTTGAGAAACTGCGTCAAATTGAAGTACTTGGACTTGGGCAATAATATTTTCTCTGGGCCATTCCCTGACATTTCTCCTCTCGCCCAGTTGCAGTATCTATATTTAAATCAAAGTGGCTTCTCTGGAACTTTCCCATGGAAGTCACTGCAAAATATGGCGAGTCTGGAGGTGTTAAGCGTCGGAGATAACCCCTTTCACCTCACTCCTTTTCCTTCTGAAGTTGTGAACCTCAAGAAATTGAAATGGCTATATCTGTCAAATTGCACTCTTGGTGGGAAAATACCAGCAGGGATCGGTAACCTCACAGAGCTCATGAACTTGGAATTTTCCGACAATTTTATATCTGGCGAGATTCCTTCAGAGATCGGCAAGCTTCGAAAACTATGGCAGCTTGAGATGTACAACAATTCGTTCACCGGGAAACTTCCATATGGGTTAAGAAACCTCACAAGGTTAGAGTACTTCGATGCGTCAATGAATAATCTGGGAGGCAATCTTTCTGAGTTGAGGTTCTTGACTAATCTGGTTTCTCTGCAATTATTTGAAAACGATTTTTCCGGGGAAATCCCTCCGGAGTTTGGTGAATTCAGAAAGCTCGTGAACATTTCGTTATACAGAAACAGACTGACTGGTTCTATTCCTCAAAAGATTGGATCTTGGGCTGAGTTCGATTACATCGACGTGTCCGAGAATTTCTTGACGGGTCCTATTCCTCCAGACATGTGCAATAAGGGGAAAATGCACGAGCTGCTCGTACTTCAGAACAAGCTCACCGGCGAAATCCCGGCCACTTATGCTAACTGTTTGTCTCTGCGTCGATTCAGAGTGAGCAATAATTCTCTCTCCGGCGTCGTACCTTCTGGAATTTGGGGGTTACCAAACGCTGAAATTATCGATATTGAATTGAATCGCTTGGGAGGTTCAGTTACTTCAAATATCGAGAATGCGAAGACGTTGGCTCAAATATTCGCTAGACAAAACCTCTTATCCGGTGAAATACCAGAAGAGATTTCAAAAGCTACCTCCTTGGTGACCGTTGACTTGGGCGAGAATCAAATTTCTGGGAAAATCCCAACGAGTATTGGTGAGCTTAAACAATTAAGCAGTCTAAATTTACAGAGTAACAAGTTATCTGGCCCAATCCCAGATTCTCTGGGTTTGTGCGTATCCCTCAGCGACATCAACCTATCTCAAAATTCACTTTCGGAAAAATGCCTTCTACTCTGGGATCTTTACCAGTCCTTAATTCTCTGAACCTGTCAACAAATGAACTTTCTGGCGAAATTCCGGCGAGTTTCTTGCGACTCCGATTGAGCCTTTTTGATTTATCAAACAACAAATTAGCCGGTTCAATCCCACAAGGTCTGTCTTTTCAAGCTTACAAAGGAAGTCTTGATGGAAACCCCGGTCTCTGCACCGTGGACGTCAATGTCACCTTCTTCAAGCCTTGCTCTGTACATTCCGACATTCCCAGACATATCCGCACATTCCTCGTTTGCTTCTCAATAGGCTTAATCATGCTTCTCCTCTGTCTGAGCCTTTACTGGCAACTAAAGAAGAAGGAGGAATATCGAGAACGCTCTCTAAAGGAAGAATCTTGGGATATAAAATCCTTCCACGTGCTAAGCTTCACAGAGGATGAGATTCTAGATTCCATCAAGCAAGAGAATCTCATAGGAAAAGGAGGCTCCGGGAACGTGTACAGAGTCGCGCTCTCCAACGGCAAAGACCTCGCCGTTAAGCATATATGGAAGACCGACAGCGGCGGTCGGAAAAGGAGCCGGAGCAGTGCTCCTATGATCGGGAAACGCGGGGAAAAATCAAAGGAATTTGATGCGGAAGTTCAGGCATTGAGCTCAATAAGGCACGTGAATGTGGTGAAGCTGTACTGCAGCATAACAAGCGAGGATTCGAATTTATTGGTGTACGAGTATATGCCCAATGGGAGCTTGTGGGATATGCTTCACACTAACGAGAAGATGCAGCTGGATTGGGAGACAAGGTACGAGATTGCCGTGGGAGCAGCGAAAGGGTTGGAATACCTCCATCATGGGTGCGAGAGGCCCGTGATTCATAGGGATGTGAAGTCCAGCAACATTTTGTTGGATGAGTTCTTGAAACCCAGGATTGCAGATTTCGGACTAGCTAAGATTGTCCAAGTCAACGCGGGCAAAGATTCTACTCATCTAGTTGCTGGAACTCATGGCTACATTGCCCCCGGTAAGTTTTATCTTGACAGTTTTTACTTTATTTCCTAGTTTTAGCTTATTGCTATGAGATATGAAGAGTCTTAGCTTGGAAAAAATGTTATGGTGCAGAATATGGGTACACGTACAAGGTGAACGAGAAGAGCGATGTATATAGCTTTGGAGTGGTGTTGATGGAGCTGGTGACGGGGAAGAGGCCGATAGAAGCTGAATTTGGGGAGAACGAGGACATAGTGAGCTGGGTGAGCAGCAAAGTGCAGCAACAAAACAGGGAGAAGATAATGGGAATAGTGGACTCAAGAATCCCACAAGTGTACAGAGAAGAGGCGATGAAGGTGTTGAGGATAGCTATTATGTGCACGGCCAGGCTGCCAGCATTGAGACCCACCATGAGAAGTGTGGTTCAGATGCTGGAGGATGCTGAGCCTTGTAAGTTAATTGTGGTCACCAAAGATGACTCTGCCAAGAAGCTGCAGATCCATGAGGCTGCAAAGCTTTCTTGAGAATTTTGGGTCTGGACAATACAGCACTGTACAATATTTGACTCTGGAGTTAGTCGTAGCCAAGTTTGGAGAAACCCAGGAGGGTGAAATTAGAAAATAGGACTTGCTGATAATAAAAGGAACTAAAGGATGGATCCGAGTTAGATTGTGTTTCAACTATGAGCATGGGTTGTAATATAATGCATTTTAATCAGCTAGTCACGTAAATCTTTAAAATCCTAATCCATGGTCTCTTTCTCTGTCTCTCCTCGGATCTGCATGAGTTCTCTGTTGATCAATGTTACTGTTATTTGACTTGTGATCAAACAACCCCCTGGGCCTCAATGTTCGTGCCGGCATGTCCACAGGGCCTGTGCAATCGTCAATTATCAGTATCATCAACATATATCGTAAAGCACGTTCAAAGCACTGTACTTTTCTCCTCTCTTTTTTTTTTTTTTTTAAAAAATTAGTTAGTGAATAATTTTGTTAAAATACACACACACACATATATATATACATATATGTATGTATGTATGTATATTGTGGGACCCATGATAAAAAAGTGGATGTAGGACTTGTCATTAAAATTGAGTGTGGGCCTATATTTGTAAATTTTAAAATTTAAACAAGATATAAAAAATAATAAAATTTTTATATTTTAAAAAATCATTGGTATTTTACTATATATATTGATACATCAAGAGTGATATTTTACTCCAACAATTATCAATTAATGGTTAAATAAATATAAATGAAAACATAAAAATAAAAGATACGTTGTATATTTTGTGATTCTTAAAATAGAGGCGAAAGTAATATATTTTATTTTAAAAATGTTAAAATAAATTTTTAATATTTATTTTTATTTTTATTTTTTAAAATTAAAACATTCCTATGCATCATACAAGGTACAAATTTAGTTAATTTGGATTGGGTGTTACACAATTAGTAATATATTAAACTTAAAAGAGATCTGCTACAAGTGTCAAGTGTTTAAAATAGAACCTAAGTTTAAATCCATCAAAAACTAAATCCACAATGTTAGGCCACAATACATTGAAAATACTAAATTACTCCATTTCAATTCTTTTACACATTTTATTGAACACATTGAGTGCATTAAAGCTTAAACTACAATATCAAGCTTCTTCCTCTTCACCCCTTCCCAAAAGTTCCCAACATCCGTATTTTAATTAATCAAGCATTCCTAATTTAGTTGGCCCTAATAAGCTCGAATATAACTTAAGGCTCTATTGTAATGTCCAGCCCTAGCCCTTAAGAGTAAAGGGTTGACTTTGCGAACCTCAACCTTAGTTTTTTTAATTTAAAAACATAAAAAACCTAGTTGTAATCTTAAAAAAGGTTATTATATATAGGATTAAGTTTAACTCAATACACACCATAACAAGCATGTAAAGCTTAAATATCAAGTCTAATATCAAATAGGGATATTAAAATTATTATCAATAAAATTTATACTTTACTGGTATCATCAACTAAATTTTAATGAATGAATGAGGAGTGAAGAAATGAATTTGGGGTTTAAATTCTTTTAATTAGATACTTAGTATTTTATTTTTTCATATTAAAATTTTTTAAAAAATAATAAAAGGGCTTACAAGGGTTGGCCTTAGTTTTAAAGAGTCAATTTTATTTTTTGGAGCTTAAATTATTATTTGTAATCTTGAAATAGTGGCTTGACTTTGATCAGACTTAAAAAGGCTAACCTTATGGATTTAACTTTACTTGATAGCTCTACGTGAAAACTTAGGCCATTATAGAAGGAATTCGAGCCGTTTTGTTCTTCTAGGCGTTTACCCAGAGATTAGCCCAATATTTTTCATAAAAAAAAGGATTCAGACTATGAAAGTGATAATTATATGCTCCTAAAAGAAATTCAATAGTTAAATAATCTATGTTAACAAATATTTTATTTTTGTTCCTTTTTTCTATTTTCAGGAAACTCGCTGTGTGTTTTTTAAACATGTGTTAATTCTACAATGAACAATTTAAAATTTATCATAGTCTTTTTATCGAAAGAAGAGAAAGCGTCGCAGTACTTTTGAGTTTTCAACACTGGACACATCCTCTAACTCTGAATTAGACCCGAGAAAATGGGTCAAACTTGTTGAGCCTACCTATTTAAGTTTGTATAATAGGAGAGCTAGGCTTACAATTAAAACCTCAAAATGGAAAACGATCTCAAACGGATTGGTCCATTTAGGCCTTAATTTAAACAGGCTGGCCCTAATGGGCCGAGGGCTAGCCCGTTTAAGCCCTTATGATTTTTTTAATATCATGGACTGATGAGTGAAAGACCAATGGGCTTGACAAAAATTGTGTGAGTTGGAGCTCATATTTACTAAAGGACAGAAGGAGGAAATTTAAAATAAAAAACCAACCCTAATCTAAATCTTGTTCACTTTTTGATTTTCGTGCATAATGCATCGTCTTTCACTCTTTTTGGCTGAGCTGCTAACTAGCTGAGGCTGTGGAGACAATTAGACAACAGTGAAGTGAGGCTCTCATCTCTAAATCTTCTTGCTCAGTCGTTTTCACCTTGCTCTCATCTGAGTGTGGGGACCAGGACAATGAAGTTGCGGTTGTCAGTTCATCACACTCTCATCTCCATTGTTGACATCCATTGCTGTAGCCGCCTCTGCTGTTGATCGTCGTCCAATCTACATTCCACGCTGCTAGCTATCATGTTTTTTGCACAGCTCGCCATCATCCGACCTCCCTCCTCAGCTCGAAATCAACGTTCAAAGGCCGTAGCTCTAACCCTCATTGTGGTGCCGACCTTCCACCATCTTGCCGTTGTCGTTAAGGTCGTGCATTGGTGTATTTTTACCGTTAGTTCAAACACAAGTTCACCAATCACCAAGGCCGAAGACTTCTCCTCTTTTGCTTGCGTGATCTCCGTTCTTGTGAAATCACAAAGCTGTACTATGCTGAGTTCTCTGTTCTTGAGTTCACAAAGTTCTCATTCATCAGTGCTGTGCTGTGCTCGTACTCTTCGACCTTCCCTCATTCATTGAATCACACAAAATTACTCGCACAGTTTTGAGCTTTCTCCTCTTTTGCTGGGGCATTTGGGTGTTTTGTTCTAGCTTTAATTTGTGAGTAATTTTTTTCCTTTTACTTTGATGCAACGCAATAGGTAAACAGTATTTGAAATTTACAATGTCTGTCTCACAATCACACATGTTCACTTTCAACCTAGAGTCTTGAATCACTTCCGGCTAGACCGGCAACAGCGAGACCCTAATTATAAAAAACGACCAAATAAATTGTACCCAAAAAAATTAAATACATTCCACTAGTCAACGCCAACACATGTCCATATAAATATGGGCTGCCTGTAGACCCCACATTTGGGCCGTACCCAACCATCTGTGGCCTTTCAACATGGGCCTGCCTTATCCTTACGGTAGCCCAAAATGAAACTCAGACCCGTGCCATCGATCATCTTCTCTGCACCAAAACATCCAATTTATTGTGTTTGTCACAAATCGCATCTTAAGGCTGGACACGAGGCTCAGTTGGGCCTGTAATTAAATTCACGGCCCATTGGATAGTGATCCTTTACTGGGCCTGAATTAGATAGTTTTGTGGGAAATTGATGGAGTTGGGAAGATGTCAATCCCCCAGACTTTTGGCTCTTTGGGTTTGTATCTTTGGGATTTAATCCCTTCTTTTTAAGAAAAAAATCAGGAAAATGTCAAGATGTGTATATAATTTTAATTACATCCCCTCATCCATATTTTATTAATTTTAAATCATATATAATAATATAATTTTATAATTGGACACGTGTGATCAGAACTATTATTTTAATTTTCCCTCACCTATGCCATATTTTTACTGAAAAAATTTATAAATGTTGGGTTTAGTCAAGCCTGTAGCACGAAGTTGCTGCCGCCGTACGTAACATTAACAAAATATTAACGGCTCTTCTTGGTTATTGCAAAGAGATTGATATATTTGAATGTAATATAATTTTCTGTTAAAAAATAATAAGAAGTTTTAGCGTTTCAAAATGTAATAATATGTTTTTTTTTAAGTGCCCATAATAAATAAATCTTTTTACATTTATTTTAAAACTAAACATCATATTAAATAAAGGTAATTATAAAAATATGATATTATTTTAAAACTAACAAACTATTTATTGAATGGTGAGATTCAATTAAAATAGCATACAATTTTTTTAACGGGGTGTAATTAGTATCACCTAACTTTGTTTGGCAGACCATGTAAAATATTTGATTTTTTTACTTTTAAACCATGCTGGAGAAGATTAAAAGGACTGAAATGCCCCTCCATGGTGAATTGTGGTTGGTGGAGGAGGACAATAGATGGCGGTGGTAAAAAGTGGTCACCATTAGAGGATAATGGCCGATTTAGGGGGAGGAAGCCAAGCGTTGACTGCAACGGATGGTGGTCAACAGCAAATGAAAAGGACGATGAATGGTTGACAGCAAAGGATATAGCTGCATGTATGTATCGTAAATAAGGATGATCATCGATGAAAGAGAGAGGTGGTTGATGGTAAGAAAAGATATACAACTAAACATGTCTGGTGTAGTGATATTAAAAACTTACGTTACATAACCAAGTGATACATGAAGCCGAAAAGGCCGCTAGGAAATTTTAATTTCAAGTTGAGTTGAAGAAAATAATTTTGGAAAGGTTTAATTCCACCTTTAAGAAGGACCATTATTTGCAATACAAATTTTCACCATAGGGTTATAAATTTCAAATAACTTGATTTATAGTGATAGTTTTCCTCACATCATGAATAAAAATACAAACTCTCGTTGTGATTATCCTGAAGCATGCTAGTAAATATCTTGGCCTTGTAGAGGGAAAATGTTAGTAATAGTAGTGGGATAGAAGAGTTTGCTCACTTTTGAGAAGCCATAGATTACGGGGTCAAAACAAAGCAAAGATAAAGATTACAGTTTATGTTGAATATATATGGCAAACTTTTAAAATATATAAGATGACAAACTTTTGAAGTTACTTAATAATTAGCGAATTATTCAAGCAATACGAGAAACATTACCCAGCATGACACCTGAAAGAATAGCATTATTCTCCATTTTATTATGAGTGCAGTATCAGTATCACGGAGCAGTGAGAAGAAAAATAGTTCACCATTATGACCCTTACCTCTTCATTCTAAGCCACATAACTTGTTTCTCCATTACTGCTAGCTAATAACTATAATATATTATATGCCCCCATCTTTTCTATGTTTTGCATTAACATCCCATCATGCTCGTCACTCTCATCCTATGTGAACATGACAACTAATTACTCATCCCATATATAGCAATTTACTTTAATGCAAAAAATAAATAACTCAGTTATTCCATTAATATATATTAATTTCTGTGGAGTATAGCATTCTCAAGTTTTCCTTTGAAGAAATTACATAACTGGATGGGCTGTTACCACAAAATATGAGCACAAACCCTTCAAGTATGCCATTCGTTAGAAAATTCAAGTTACCTTAGCTGGCACATACTCTGTCTGTTTTTATTTATAAAAAAAACTATTATTTTTAATTTATTTTTTATATAAAATAAAATCACATTTTTCAATAAACATTTATTAAAAACTTTTTAAATTACTCCTCATAATTTTATCATTTATAGTCAAAAAAATAATTAATGAAGGTTTGAATAATATAATTAATGAAGAGCATTATAGTCTAAATTTTTTATTTTCAAATACAATTAATATAATTGATTGATTTTTTTAAACTGTGTAATATAATTTTTTACACGCATACATTTATGGAAGAGATATAAGAATCATTTGAAGGATAGTAACTGTAATCCTTCCTTCTTTTTTTTTTGGTGAGGAAATATTATATTCTATATGAGAAGAGCATGATTACAGTGAGACTTTAACATTTAAAGCGAAGAGATTTATATGTACTATTGCAAAGGCACTACAGCTAATTGACTTCCGGAAGCTCGTCTTTATTCTTATCCCATAAAAATCAAAGCAAATAACCCCAGAAATTTAAAATAATTTCGCTGCAATATGCTGGGACGCGGCCTTTTGCAGCATGAAATTAGCTTATCAGAATGTGTGCGGCCATCCCCGAGACGTTTAATTAACTCCTTTTTTTTTTTGGAGTGATGAGATAATTATTTTGTTATCAAAGATTCCATAGTCCTGTTTTGGAATATAAACCATTTTTTGGACGATGGAATACAAGCGAAATTATCCATCAAACAATGGCTGTCTATTCGATATAAAAGCTTGGCTTCATATTTTATCTTCATTCAGCACCTCCAAAACGAAATTGCTGGTAATGCGAAGCAAAAGCAACTGATAAGGAATTTCCACGTGGAGATTTTTGTAGATATCCTTCTACGCCTTATAGTAATTTCTCTGCGAAATCAGCATCGCGCTTTTGGAGAGTGGGCATCGTGGCTTTGTCCTTCCATTATTGAGCACTCAAATATAATACAAATGCCAGAGATTCCCATCAATGATACACGGACTCAACTCAACAACCCTTCTGGGCTTTCCCAGTAGGGCCCGCCAAACTGTTATAGACCTCCACTTGTGGGACTTATGTACGAGCCACACGTGTCCATTCAGCTGTCAGCCTAAGAAAATGTTGGGACAACCAAAAAATTCTCCTCCCCATATGAGATTTTTGTGGTCGTTTAAGCCTTATTTTGATCAGACAGATTCTGGTTTTTAAAATTTTCACTTCTAATGATGAACCCATGACACAGATGACATGGCATGAGGATAACAAGTATGAGCATGATGGCATGAAAGGAGTCCAAAGTAAAAAGAAAGGAGCCCAAGACAAGAAGTAAGGAACGCAACACTTCTAATTCAATATGCTTAAAGACCCTTTTACCACATATTGGAGATTTAATGACAAGAGCCCAAACTAAAATTATGAAACAAACCTTGTTCAGTCTTGTGCAAAAAGTTCAAGAGCTTGGAGAGTATTAGGACACTCCTCTCAAACCCAAAGGCGAGCATCTAGACATGTATAATGTGCTTAAGATCTAAATCCATGAAAAGTCAAGTTTAAGAGGTGCAAACCTTAGCCCGATGCAAGGAAGATTGCAAATTGAGCCTTTTGTAAGCAAGGAGGCTATAACACCCTCGATTTTAAACCAGATTAATTAAGCTCGATTAAATTAATTAAGTGTATTAGTGAGATGTGTGGCCAGAGAGGCTTAATGGACATATTTGATTATGATTTCCAGCCCTAAACGCGAGTTTAAAGGAAAATTGGGTCACCCAGCAATGAGGAGAGGAAGAAATTTGAAAAGGAAGGCTCTGTGTCATGCGTTGTGGCTTATGGATCAAGCCATCGTGGCGCGTAGGTCCTAACACGCTTGAAGGGACACTCTTTGTACTATGTGTCACAACGTATTGTGTGTCTGCTAAGGCTTATAGACACTTTTTTATAGAAATAAGTTTATTCTACAGTTCACGAAAATGAGAAGAAAGGCTGAGTTTCGAGAGGGCAACCGAAGAGCAATGTTAGGGCTTGAGGAAATTGACTATTGAGAGTATTTTGGAGCTCATAAACATTAAAGATAAGCTTCTTATACTTATATCTTCTTATTTTCTTCCATTTTCTTAATGTTAGAAGTTAAAGTTTAGTTGATAATGATGATTTTTGATCCATATAGGTTATGGGTCTGAACCTATTAACTTAAATAGAGTTAATGGGAGTAGATTGAGCCAAAGAAACTTGGTATTTATAGGTTTTTATAGATTGGTGGTTAAGGAGCAATAAATATGTGAAATTCCCATAAATATGTTAGTTGGAAACAATATGATCTCATTAATGATCATTAAAGAGCTCAATGATGTTAATGAGGGTTAAAGGAAGCTAAAAACCCTACTGGTATTTTTATATGAGTAGAAAATGAATCTTGAGCATGAAGAAGTGTTAAGTTCCTAGTGAAAATTAGTCCGAAGGTGAATATTGATGAGTTTTAATTGTGATTGATTGTAGAGAAATCATTTTGACACCACTCAAGCTTCTTAAAAGCTTTGGGAGTAAATATTTGAGAGATGAAACCTTTAACCTCTCAAAGGTTTGAGGTAATCAGGAAAATTTTATCTTTTATTTTTCTGTGTTAATTAGTTTATTGATTTGCATTTGATAATTGAATTGTATGAGATTGATTGAAATGCAAATGTGACATGTTTTGTTTAAAAAACCTATGAGGTGGTTGACTAATTTAGTTCGATGATTTTGAAAATTATGGAGTTCAATGATTGTGAATGTGTGAGATACAATGATTATGAAAATATAGAGTTTAATGAGTTGTTTTATTTGGAGTTCAATGATTTTGAGTTGTGATGGGGTATAATAACCTTGTAATGGAAGAGTTCAATGAAACTATATTTAGATAGTTCAATGATTAATTGAAAATATGAATTTTAATGAATTGGTGGTGGAGTTTAATGATTTGATTGTGTATAATAAGTAATTATCATGTATGTGATTGGGTATAATGATATGATGATGCATGCTTAAAAAATTGTGCATATCTATACATCGCATGATCATGAGAGGCAGGAGTTTACTTAGAAAGAAGAGAAGAGAATTAAATCCATGTGGTAAGGCTCCCATCTGAGTTGATAGCTTGCATGGATTGTTTATATTCATATTGTCCCACTTGTTCAACGAGGGGCTATCTCACTGGTTTAACGAGGGACTCGAATTTAGCTTGCTATCCACTAGTTCAATGAGGAAGCTAGTTTAGGAAGAATGACGCCCCATAGTGTGAAAAAATAGGAGAAATCGTGTTTCACAAGTAAGTTGGGAAAAACCTTGGCTGGATAACCCATCACGAGTATTTAGGTTAGGGAAGTCCTAAATTATAGACTATCCCAGTGTGCTATAATCCACGGTTTCATGTCAGAAAAATAAAGGGGATATAAGGAAGGTGTGATCATACATTTAGTGTGAAAGGGCACATGGTTGTTACTTTGTGATCCTAGTAAAATAAAAATGTATGAAAGCCTTATTCTTTATGAAGTAGCATTTAATTAATGAATATCTTATGAGTTGTATCATTGTGAATGGGAATGAAGTTGAACTCTTGAAACACGTTTTATGACTTGTTATTGATTACTAAGTCATGTGTGTGTATTGATAAGAACCACGGAGTTGAGATATGCTTTTGAACATATTCATGTTCTGAAATTGTTTTATAACTTATCACTTGCATTTAGATTAATTAACATGCACTAGTATGAGTTAGTTGGACCTTGATTATTGAGTCGTTGTACTCACCCTCCTATCTTCAACATTATAAGGAATAGCTTAAGAGGATCGGCTAGAGAAAAACAACCAGAGGCGTAAGACTACAATCCTATTTAGAAGGCCTCTTTATTTTGAGTTTTCATGTGTATGTGACAATTAAAATTACCAACTAGGGATATTCCATTTTTTGTTCTTGTATTATGTGTTTTGTGAGTTGTAAGTATATTTTGGGTCCTAGAGAGTAAGTTTATAAAATGTGATACCTGTAATAGGGTCAAAATATTAATGCAAGTAAGAGTTGGGCATATTGTATGATATTTATGAATTATTTGATAAAATGAAAAATTTTAGTTCCCCCTTTTGTTTTTGAAATTTAGGAGTTGAGCGTAAAAAATGTGATTTATATGTATTAAATGCAAGATGGTGTATTGCATAGTTCCATCTTAGTCTATGGCATGTGGTTGAAATGGTATTTGTGGCTTTTGGTTTGTGAAATGAGATTTGGATACCTTATTTTGTGAAAAATATTGTGAAAGTGTAAGTTTTAAAAAAAGTGTTCAAATTTTGAATGAGTAATAATTTTGTTATGAAACCCAAGCATTTAACTAGGACTAAGAAAGAACTTCCTGTAGACACCTAGTTCTCGTCAATCGGACATCGGACGGAGGTTTAGGATGCATTAGAAGTTGCCTCAAAAGCTGTCATTTTGACAGTAAAATTCTGCTGTCATGGATCATGTAATGCATAGTGGTGTATGTTCAACGAGCAGCAACACACATCGTAATTTTCGCTAAATCACTTTGTTTTCTAATTTTTTTGCAAATGCACTAATTCTTGAAATAATTCTATGCTTCCATATAATTGTAAACTCTGATTTATTTATTTCAAAATCTTTGAAGATAGTTTTAGTTTTTAAAAATTTGAGATCCCAACTTTTTTACCTATTTGCAAATTTGACATTATTTCATTTACCTTAAACCAATCTCTTTAACTATAGAAATTTGAAGTTAATCATGGACTAGAGAAGGAGGATATTACAGAGGCATGAAATCATAATAAAAAAGTTAAGGATGGTGTGATTTTGAGTCCCTTATAATCCTTCAATTGTCTCCTAATTTAGTGGTCCTTTGACTTAACTCCCTTTTTTAAAAAGCAAGAGTAGTCATAATTTTTTATTTTGAGTCTAGTAAAAAATTAGGATTAATTATATTATTTTTTAAGTTTCGTAATCCCATAATTTTATGATTATATCTCTTAAATTATGTGGCTAAATATTTTTTTATTTTATATTATTTTCATTATCCTTTTAGTATTATGAAATTAGAGTTTTAATTTTAAGAAAATAGTCTTCTTTATAAGCTTATATATATTGAGCATGCTCCTTCTTGTAAATAGAAGAGAAGTTGAATGAAATTATTTATTTTATTGTTTATAACTCTTGTAAGCCTTAATGTTTTGTGGTGACATCACATGTAAGAAACAGACGTAATCAAGAGCGTGATCAACTTTTGTGGTATTTTTAAAGGTTGAGGTTTTTAGAAGCAGTGCTCTAGATGATCTTTTTCTTGATCATTATCCCGTTATTTGTTTCATTTCTTTTTTTGTTTTCATCATAAATTTTGTCCCCTTCTTTTTGTTCTTGTGTTTTTGTTATGTTTCAGGGTCCTATCCCTAAACCAACACGATTCCTCTTCCGCGTCTCCTATTAGATTAGTATCAAAATTGATATCAAAGTTTTGGTTGCTAATTTGCTAATTATGGTTCAAATTCTTGTTCTTTCTTCTTCTTGATTTCTGTTACTTCCATCTTCTTCTTTATTTTGAGTTGTTTCTTTTTATGATCATCTCTTATCTACTACATCTATTTCTATTTTTTTAGTTTTTTTCTTTTTCACCTTTGTGACTTTTTCATCTTATGTGAGTCTGCAATGAACCTGAAAATAATAAATTTGCAATGAAAACAAATCCAATCACCAAAGCACAATAAAAAGAAATGAACCTGAATATACGGAGTCAAGAGAGAAAGTTGCAACGCCCATCTTGGCAACCATACAGCATGGAACAAGAGTTATCAAGTTGATATTCCTACAAGAAGGAAGGTGTGGCGATGGCAACTGCAGGAGAGTCACTTGGAGATCCACTGGGAACTCGAGCAACTGATTGAATCAAAGAATTGATCCTTGAAGACAGGGTGTAAGGAGGTTGAAGACAAACCGAAATTGATAAAAGGGGTATGCTAGAGTGACTTGAGCAAACTCAATAGGAAAATCAAAATGGGTCTCAAGGTTAAAGATAAAATGTAAAGAGGGATCCTTAAAGGTGTGAAGCTAGGACTTGTAGAGAACATCATGCCTCACCATCGTTCGTCGTCGATGATGAGGTACCAAATGCTGCATTGGGGAGGAGAGAGCAGAGGATATGATTGGGGTATTTTAGTCATTTGAAACCTCAAATTTATGCCACAGAAGGACTTGATTTCAGAAAACTTTTCAAGGCCTTATGAGCAATTGAATTTGTGGTCAAATATTTTTCAGCAATTTTCCCAATACATATCTTTTACAGTGAAAAGCACCACGATGCAACAAGGATCTAGTTCCTGCAACCAAATATAGAGATTTGACACAGCGTCCTCCAAACTAAACCCACTACGGCCACAACTCTATCTGTTCAATCAACAAAAAAATGGATTCACAACTTTAATGCTTTTGAAGCAGAGAAAGAAAAATGCTCGACAAAGGGTAAAAGAGACAAGAAAAGGACAGCCTTATCCCAGCGTCTTTATTCTCCACCCTCACTTGTTCTGAGATTAAAACAAAGCCCTTCCTTTGGTTTTCAACCACAACGGTCCCCAAGTTTGGTTTGACGGCTGGTTTGATCATTATCCTCGGATCAGTAGACTGTAGCAATCCGTGTTGCTCTTATTCCTATTCCTCAAAAATTGCAGTTGCTTTGCCCAGAACAGGCTATCTGTATAAATTTGCTCGGAGAAAAAGAAGGGAAAAAGGGTCACATACCCACAAGCACGTTAACAAAGAAAAATGGTCCCTCCTCCCTCCCTATATCCTAGATCAAAATAGGGAACAATATGGTCCCAGCCCCCTACGAAGAAAATTCTCTGAAACAGATTAAATTATTATTATGATGCTTCTTACCTTATATTGAACTGCAAAAAGACGGGATTTATATTTCTCAGTGTTTAAACTTTAAGGCTGCAGGCAAAAAGAAAGAGGAGGAGGGAAAGAGAGAGAGATTGATGAACTTGAATGTGTATACAATTAAGTAATAAACACCCTAATAAGAATACAAATGAACTTAGTTTGCTCCTACGCACAAGTGTATTTTCTTGTTTGTCTATAACCTAAAATAATAAAAGTCAGATATATCTTTCAGATTTTCCGTGGGAATCATAGAGAAAAAGATCGATCGCACCTGGAGGAAAATAAATATGATTTTCTCCCAAAAGAAAGAGTAATCACATCAAGAGGCCCTGGTCACTGAAACATGCGGTGATTAAGGTCAGATGTAGTTTATTCTACGTCCTGCGTTTGTGAGCGTAAAGTGCTTCTGTTGATGTTATTCTTCAAGTGAGCTAGTGGAGTATAACCGTAAAGCCTCTTTACCAAAGATATTCACCTCTCTCTTTCTCTCTTTCTGCAACAGCTAGAACCTGCTTTTTGATCATCAAGGCTTGTTAATGCACGCTGCCCCATTTCGATCCACTTAAAACATTCCGTCTTATATACATCTCTCACTCATCTCCTTCCTTGCAACATTCACCGTAACTCCCAGTGTACGGACCCATCTCTCTGTCCTCTCAAAATGGATCGCCAATCCATCTTCTTTCTTTTCGGACTCCTATTTTCCTTCTCTCTTGCATCACAAGCCATCAGTGACGGACAATTACAGTTTTTTTCTCTAATGAAGAACTCCCTCTCGGGGAAATACCCGCTAAATTGGGACGTCACAGGAGGAAAACCTGCCTGTAACTTCACTGGAGTAATCTGCAACAACCAAGGGGAAGTAACCAATCTTGACATCTCCGGTTGGTCACTTTCTGGAAATTTCCCTTCAGATATATGCTCCTATCTGCCAGAGTTGCGTTTTCTACGTCTCGGCCACAATCGTTTGAGAGGAAAATTCCTTGATAGCGTCATCAACTGTTCTCACTTAGAAGAGCTTAACATGAATCACGTGTACCATACAGGAACCCTTCCAGATTTCTCACCTATGAAATCTCTAAGGATCCTGGATTTGTCATACAACTCCTTCACAGGTCAGTTTCCCATGTCGGTATTTAATCTTACCAATCTTGAGGTGCTTAACTTCAATGAGAACCCCGGTTTCAACTTATGGGAGCTGCCAGAAGACATCTATAGGATGAGAAAACTCAAATCTATGATCTTGACGACATGCATGGTGCGTGGCGGAATCCCTGCATCCATAGGAAACGTTTTAACTCTGGTTGATCTTGAATTGAGTGGGAATTTCCTCACGGGTAAGATTCCTACAGAGCTTGGGATGCTGAAAAACTTGCAGCAACTTGAGCTTTACTATAACCAACTTATTGGCAATATACCAAAGGAGCTAGGAAATCTCACGGAGCTCAGAGACTTGGACATGTCAGTCAATAAGCTGTCGGGAAGTATTCCAGAATCTGTATGTCGTCTTCCCAAGCTTGAAGTCTTGCAGCTATACAACAATAGTCTCACAGGAGAAATCCCAGGTGTGATAGCAAACTCAAAAACCTTAAGAATATTATCTCTTTATGACAATTTTTTGACCGGAGAAGTCCCAAGAAATCTGGGTCAGTTTTCAGGAATGGTAGTTCTTGATTTATCCGAGAACAGACTGTCTGGTCCATTGCCAACAGAGGTTTGCAATGGAGGTAAACTGATGTACTTCCTTGTTCTGGATAATATGTTTTCTGGAGAGCTACCAGAGAGTTATGCAAAGTGCTGGACAATGTTGAGGTTTCGAGTCAGCAATAACCATTTGGTGGGCTCAATTCCCGAGGGACTCCTTGGTCTGCCGCACGTTTCCATAATTGATTTGAGTAACAATAATTTAAGTGGTCCAATTTCGGAGACTATTGGAAATCCTAGAAACTTGTCAGAACTATTCATACAGAAGAATAGGATCTCAGGCGTTATACCGCCTACCATCTCTCGAGCCACCAATCTTGTCAAGATTGATTTCAGTAACAACCTTTTGTCCGGTCCAATACCTTTCGAAATCGGTAATCTTAAAAAGCTTAATTTGCTGATGTTGCAAGGGAATAAGCTGAATTCCTCCATCCCCGGCTCACTGTCCTTATTAAAGTCCCTCAACGTTCTTGATCTCTCCAACAACCTTTTGACCGGTAGCATCCCTGAAAGTTTTTCTGATCTGCTACCGAACTCTATCAACTTTTCAAATAACTTGCTCTCTGGTCCAATTCCTCCATCGCTGATAAAAGGAGGTTTAGTCGAAAGCTTCTCAGGGAATCCTGGTCTGTGCGTTTCACCCGTCTATGCCAACTCATCGGATCAAAGTTTTCCCACATGCTCAAAGACTGGCAACAAGAAGAGGCTAAGCACTTTCTGGGTAGCAGGGACTTCAGTGGTTTTGATCATAACTGGAGCAGCCTTGTTTCTGAAAAGAAGGTGTAGCAAAGAGAGAGCTGCGGTGGAACATGACGAAACATGGCCATTCTTCTCTTGTGAAGTGAAGAACTTTCACAGAATTACAATTGACCAACGGGAGATCGTCGAGGCCATGGTCGAAAAGAATAGAGTGGGGCATGGAGGGTCTGGGATAGTGTACAAGATCGGGTTAAAAAGCGGTGAATTTGTTGCTGTGAAGCGGCTATGGAGTCGAAAGTTAAAGGATTCTGTTCCAGATCAGGATGGTTTAGCTTTAGACAAGACGTTGAAAACTGAGGTGGAGACCCTGGGAAATATAAGGCACAAGAACATAGTCAAGCTGTACTGCTACTTCTCGAGTTTGGATTGCAGCTTGTTAGTTTATGAGTACATGCCAAATGGTAATCTCTGGGATGCTCTGCACAAAGGTTCGGTCCATTTGGATTGGCCTACTCGCCATAAGATTGCCCTGGGGACAGCACAGGGTCTGGCATACCTCCACCATGATTTGCTCCCTCCTATAATTCATCGAGACGTCAAGTCAACTAACATCCTTCTCGACGTTGATTACCAACCCAAGGTTGCGGATTTCGGGATTGCCAAGGTATTGCAAGCAAGAGGAGGGAAGGACTCCACATCTACCGTTGTTGCGGGAACATATGGTTACTTGGCACCAGGTAATTGCCAGACCAAAATATGTTGTTATTTTTACATTAACGTTGCCTAAGTATACACTTCAATTATATTAATGTTAAATTTATTGGCTATCTTGAGTTAAAAAATCCTTTGTGAAGCTAAAAGAGCTAGTTTGGATAATACAGCTAAATTATGTCTAAATACCACATAAAAACTGAACCAGGAAATGTAAAATAGAAATTGGTTTCAATCTAGTAACATCGTGCTCCTCTAATGTATATCTTCTAGTTTTGTTAATTTAATTTTTTTTTTTCCGTGAGTAAGTAAATAATTCTACTTCTCTTGTGCCTGTAACAGAATATGCTTATTCTTCCAGAGCAACTACCAAGTGTGATGTCTATAGTTTTGGGGTCATTTTAATGGAACTGATAACTGGGAAGAAGCCTGTGGAGGCAGAATTTGGAGAGAACAGAAACATCGTATATTGGGTTTCAAATACGGTCGACAGCAAGGAAGGGGCTAGTGAGGTATTAGACAAGCGATTAGAAGGGTCTTACAAAGAGGAAATGATTCAGGTGCTCCGAATTGCCATCCGTTGCACCTACAAGGCTCAAGCTCGTCGACCGACCATGAAAGAGGTAGTTCAAGTGTTGATTAAGGCAGACCCGTCTAGCAAGTTGTCCAATAAGACCAAAGAAACATCAAATGCCACTTTGACAAAGAACTCATCATTTGAACTGTAGACAAGCGAGGAGCTTAAAGGGTAAAAGAGGGAACTACATTGCAACTAGATAAGCAGTCTCATAGTAATTGAGAGATGCATTAAATATCACGACTTATTTTCATCCTCCCAAGACTAGTAATTTGTAAATTCTATCTCTAGCTCTGACTCTTCTTTCTCTCTGCTTCCTTATCTCGTATACTATTTTGACCTTGTAAAAACTTAAATTTGATTATTATCAATGCTAGTGTAATACACAGTAGCCATATTCCATAAGCCCACTTGCTACCATTCACCAACTCTCTCTCCGAGGAATTCTGTTTTTTCTACTTTATTGTGGCTTTCTTTTCTTTCTTTTTCTTTTTCCCCCAATATATGATTGATAGAGCTCCAATAAACGGAGCATGTGTTGGTGAGGACCAAAAGGGTGCGACTTGCGATATGGAAGGAGCTCTTTCTATTTTTCTTTTATAAATTAACAAAATGGGTCCTAGATTCTAAATTCAATATTATGACTTTATTTGTATATGGAGGGGCCCTAATCAAAGCTATCCACTTGAGAAATATAAATGGGATGACTGATCGAGGAGCATCTTTCTCCATTTTGGTTAAGATAAGAGAAGAAAGTAATCGCATTTAAGCGATCCTTTTTCCTCTTCCTTTCTTATCTATGATTGTTTTGTCAGAATTGATGATTAGGGAGAGAGAAACCAATCATGCTTCACCGTAGATAGTGAGCCATGAGCCTCCACTTACAAGTTAAATGCATCTCTATATTATTGAAGGAATTTCAAGTAAAAGACTAGATTATTCCAATGTAAAGACAACAGCTTATAAAATAGTTCTCACTGCTAGAGTTTTGGGGGACTAGATAATTCTCAAACAGTAGAATATCAACCCGCAAGAAGTTCAAGTTTTCGATCACAAGGCAGAAGGACTTTGTCCAAATTATCACAAATATGCAAGATGTTTGTATCAATATAACTGAGTAATGCAACAGTACGCAGACCTGGAACAGGAATTAGTGGGTGATGAATCGCAGACAAAATGTCATGTGATGAAAATTATCACGGTTTAAAAGTAATTTAAAAAACACACACACACACACAGCACGAAAAGTAAAAACATGCTTAAAAGCTTTCCTACTAGTGTGCAAAAATGTATGCCCGGTCAAACGTGTGTGCCCAACTCCTATTTCCAATCGTGCATGCGTCGTCTGCTTTATCAGTGGCAGGTGGGGTCACCTTAGAATGAGATTCACAACATAACATTTCTTTTTGGCTTGGTGGAGAGGCCATTTAAAAATACAGAAATAAAGAAACGGTGAGAAGCTTCTACAGGAGAATGGTTCTCAAATAAAAAGGCAAAGGCAAATTGTACCAATGCATGCTTGGCCATCAGACAGGCATGTCCTCCGTAAGTACAAGAAGCAAGAGAGAACAGACACAAGGACACCAAGCAGATCTAATTATGCATACTCCGACAGCATCTGGGATAAAAACAGAGTCACAGTTACTTCTATTCTTTTCTCGTCTCATCGACACATGACCTACCGCTGAATCAAACGGAAGCTGCAAACCGGAAGTTCTTTATGTTTGTTTCATGTTTGAGCAAACTTGTTCGTACAGCAAGACATTGTTTAATCACAATTCAAAACGACTTCCAATAATCGCCCAATTCCTTGTTCATGCATCAAGGAATTGTTGAGTCTGGATTCAACTTCACTGCCAAAAATACGATCAATGAATCATAAATTAACAACTGTAGGCTATAAATTGAACTTACCAAATAACAAATGAAAATGATGCATTATGAAGACAATAATTGCCAATCCGACTAGTAACACGAGAGAATATTGTTGACGAGTTGTGGAAACGAGGAATTATCTGCTAATATGATGACTAGTGTGAACTGAGAGGACCCCACTCGAAATCCCAGTTGGCGATTTAATTTAGTTGGTAATAATTTCAACTTTCAAGTGACGATGGATAGTAAAGTTGACAATGTGGACATTATTGGAAACAACTTCGACTCTCCAGGCACTTGAAAATTGAATAAGAGATTATGTCATTTTGTTTCAGATGCCAGATAAGTGTGTTCTCGTAATAAAATATTAGTGGCGCATTCACGTCGAGAGAATTTAAAATTGGTCTAAATTTTTTCAGATATCTTTTCCCCCAAACACAACGCAAAGTGTCAGGTATGTGAGGTACACGGGAAAAAAAAAATTGAACAGATACTTAAACAGGGACTGCCCAGTGCTCTAGCTTTCCGTTAAACGCAGAACTTAGTCTCTATAACGTGGAAAATTCATACCTAAGGTGATGGTTGCAATTAATTTAGGTGAATTGAATCCAAACTTGCATCAATCACGACCGTTACTACCGAGGAGTTGAGGAACCTAGTGAACATGGATAGGAATCATGACGATGGGGAGGGAACTTCCAATTTCGAGGTGAAGGCGAAACCCGCATCTACTTGCCATTGTGCCTTGAGCGCGAATACAAAATGACGGTTTAGAGGGAACGCTGGCTGCGATCATATTTTTGGGCCTTGTCAAAAAACCCGAACCAGGCCCAAAAAAACCCGAACCTTGTGATCCATTTGAACCCGTTTGATTTTTTTCACTTTAAAAAATGTTTACAGTTAAAAAATTAAGAGCTGGACTTTTAAAATTCAAACTGCTTTCAGCTGGAGGCTTAATTTCTATACTATCTTTTGCTGAGATTTTTATATTCCTATTATTATATTGTTCTGTTAGTATTAGCCAACTATTGCATGTGTATGGTAGGAGTGTTTAATCTGAACCTGTCCCGATCATATCGAGACGAATCTTGTCCCGGCCCGAAAATAATCGGGACGGGACAGGAAAGGGGTTCGGAACGGGATGGGACATGGGATTACCATCGGGACGTCCTGTCCCGTCCCGAATATTATATATATTATTTTTTATTTTAAATATATTAATTATATTAATATAATTTATACTTATATTAATTATATCAATTCTAATTTTAATACTTACAATTCTTATTTAAAACTAAAGTGTTTTTATATTGATAATTTTAATGGCATGGAGTAAACATGACAATATCTTTTTTATAATATATTAATTATATTAATATAATTTATTCTTATATCTATCTATTTAATAACTTTTATTTATAATATATTTCTTGCTTATTTTTAGAAGAGTAATTAGCTTAGTACATCTTCACTAAAGTAGAAGAATAATTATTTGATGTTGTATTTGACTTGCTTGTTGTTGCTAATCTTATAACATAAAGATCACTTGTATTTTTTATTATAATATGTAGTGGTGATTAATATAATTCAATAATTGATTTTAAATTATTGTTATTTATGTACTTGTGTTATTTTGATTTTAAACTTAATAAATTATATAATTTAAAATTTTAATGAACATTATTATTCAGATCTTTTTCTGATATTATTTCATTTATCGGGACGACGGGACATCCCGATCTTGTCCCGATTCCATCCCGACTCTTAACAGGACGGGACGACTTTCGGGAGGGGACGGGACACGGGACCAAAATTTAGTCCCAATCTTTTTTCGGGACAGGACACGGGACGGGGGTGTCCTGGTTCCATCCCATCCCGTGAACACCCTTAGTGTATAGGAAGCCGCGTTCTGATTTTAATCCATTTAAATATATTAGGGGTGACACAGCTGGAGGTAATTAGGGAGGAAAAGTCAAAGCCCGAGCTAACTTACGCAGCAATACTAATTGTGTGCTTGATTTTCAGTTTATTAAAAATTTAATTGTTAAAAATTTATTTGACAAAAGTCTAATGAAAGTCCATTATTATAATAAAATTCTTGTTTGGATATAATTTTTTAAAAATTAATTTAATTAATTAAAATTTATTTGAATTAATGATAATTTGTGCTTTAAAATATACTTTTAAATATGCAATGGTCAAAAAGAATATTAATTTATGATAATTAATAATTTTTATTATGTAAATATAATATATTAAAAATGTTTGAAAAAAATGTAAGAATAAAAAATATAAAGTTTAATATTAGAATAAAATATGTAATAAGTAGTTCAGGATTCATTAAATATTTAATGGTTATTAACATTTCGATCTATAATATATAATATGATATCTAATAGAATCATGAAGCTTATTCATCTCTGTATCAGAAGTCACATTTGAGATTGCATTTGAAATTGATGATGAAAATGCATGCTCATTAATACCATCATGAGTGTTAATCATACTTGTATCCTCAAAATACTTAAAGTGGAAATTAATTACAAGTTTTCTTCTAATAAAATTATGTATGGCTATTGTTACACTAGCTATATGAACTTGCGTTACAAATAGATAGCTAGGCATGTATTGTGAGATTGCAAATCAATTTTTCCAAACCTCAAAAATCCTTTCACTTGTAGTCCTTGAACTTGAATGATAATAACTGAACACCTTATTATTGTTTGCAAATCTGAATGAACACCGAAAATTTAAGAGGCGATGTCTGTGAGATCTTTTAAGACCTAAATATCCATGTGACGTTAAATAGCCAACACTCACCAAATAATATTTACTTACCAATAAAAAATAAAAATTGTAGGAATTAATTAACTATTGAAACAAATTATTTTAAATTAGATAATTATGAAATATACCTTAGGGGTAATGTGACTGTCTTGTGAGTACGTGGTCAAATATACGAGCATCATGGGCAAGCCATTCCCATCCAGCCATAGTATAAGTGAAGCACGTATCTCAATTACATATGGCTATTATATTTTGTATTGAAATATCTTTCCTTCTAATATATTTTCCTTACTCTTTAACATTGACTATGCACGAGATATGTGTTCCTTCAATTATTCCTATGGCGTCTTTGAAGAATGGCCAATATCGCAAGCCACCTAAAATTTTTGAATGTAAATTTTGAAAAATGCAATTTTTTGGTTGCACATATTTCTTTGCTAGCTTCTTACAAGCATAAAATACATTTTTAAAAATGCCTATTAATAGTCTCTGTTAAATGTTGAAGCCATTCTTATGCCATCCTGTTCCCCACCCCATCTCTAACAATATATAGAAGCATACTAACTATTTTATGAATCCATGTTCTTTTGGTTGGACATAGACCATGTTGCATTAGTTTGTCACAAAGTTAAATAAAAACATCATTTTTCATGCGAAATATTTCATAATAATGTTAAGGATCCCCTTGCAAAATTTCTTGCACCTATGGATAACTTGATTGCAAGCTAATTCTACAAGGTTCCTTAAATAAATATGTTGTTGAGTAACTAGCTACTAGTGTAGTAACAGCCTTAGCCTCATTTTCTTGCTCATGTAAAAGTAATTGTAATAAATGAGACCATGTACTTTTATCCATAAAAACTACACAACATAATTTAACAACCATTATACCATTATTTGTAACTTAACATGAAAACACATAAAACAAGAGTTTAATAGCACAATTAGTCTAAAAATAAAGTTAACAATATAAACGACATTATAAAGTTCTAAAACATAGAGAAGGCGAGCAATAATTGATCTATGTTGTTTTCTTGGCCAACTACTTTAAATAGGCCCAATATAAATCCCCTTATGATTTTATCTAGCAATGCCATGACACATTGTTTAAGAAGTGCCCCATCATAAGCAATCTCCTCAATTTCATAAAGTTTCATTGCAACATCTAGAATAGTTTGATCAACTAGTTTTGTTCCACTCTCCATTGAATCTAACCATACCCTCTTGTCTATGAAATAACACGAACAAGTAACAAATCCAAGTGTTTTGACTTCTCTCAACTTCAAAATATCCTCCAAATCCAAAACGGTTCTCGATCCGTGACAGATTTAAGGTATCAAGCAATAATCAACTCCAATTGGTTTTTATAGAATGGTGGATGATGAAGCTTGAGAGGCTGACAAAACAAGAAGATGGATGCATGGGGAAGGAAGAAATGGAGGGAGTCAACTCTGATCTATGACCACATGACGAAGGAGAGACACTAATGCAAGGCGAAGAGGAGCAAAAATAGGAGTGAATACGTGAGGCTCGATTGTAGGAGAAGAATGGCAAAATAATGAAAGGTATCATGGTCAAATATAAAATCAAGCACCATTATTAATGATCCCATCCTCCACATTTATATTTCAAAAAGCATGAAAATGGAGCTTTCAAAATTTCACTTACGATTGAAAAGTACGTTTGTAAAGCACATTTGAGCTCTTTAAAGTACACCCAAACAACTTCTCACATCTCAAAAGTGGGAAGTCCTTTTGGGATGTGGAAAGCTACTTATCCAAATGGTGCCTAAGTTTTATTTTTTCAGTGTCTTATCTTGCAAAAAAAATTTTCAATAAATAATTGTAACTAAAAAAACAAAATAGTAAGTCAATTTATATATTAAATTCTCAAAAAGTGATATAGTTTCAACAAGCCAGACCTTGGCATTAGTGTAATCCACATAAAATTATAATGGAAATTTATGCATGAATCCTGAATAAGAAGCCTACTTATAAATGAGTTCCGCATATTTGTAAAAATATAATCAAGTTCATTTAGGCTTGTTTGTAATTTTCCATGAGTATAAAAGGTAATATTATCTCAACTCTAAACCTATTTAAATGTAAACGTCATAATTTATTAGGTAAGTGTATATTTTTATTCTTGAATTATAATATAAAAAACACCCAACACCCTAAACTATTGGTTGAAGCAATTTCACCCTTATTTTTGTCCTATAGTCAAGTCCCTAATGTTGTTATTAAAAATATTAATTGGGATTTTAATGTTAACTGTTAGGGAATTTTTAATGATCAACACTGAAAATTTGACAATAGGCAAAATTGTTTCGTTGTAATTACTCTAAGAGTAAAATTATTCTAATTAATAATTTGCGTTATTGGGCACTCCTCATAGAATACTTCAAAGATAAAAATACACTTCTATCATGATTAATTAATAAAATTTCTTGACTTACAAGAGAAATAAAATTAAAGTGAGGATAGTGTGATGATTTTTCACGCATGAAAAATTACATCAAGATTTTAAAGCACTGGTATTTTTGTAAAGGAATTGATTCGAGGTTCTCATGACCGAGATGAGGGTGCTTCCACTTCATACGTACAAGGCACACGCATGAAGCATCCAATAGATTAATCAGAAAAAAATAAAATAATATGAAATACTCCCTCATTCCAATTTATAAGATATTTTGAGGATAATTTAATATCTCAAAATATAAAATACTTTAAAAAGATTAAAATTTTATGAAATAAGCTTATTACAATGTTACCTTTTATCTCTCTCTATTCAATACTAATTAAGTGTAGATTTTAGGTTATTAAATGAAGAATATTTTTAGAAGTTTATATTTTCATTTTAAAAAATTACAGTTGTTAAGTGCATTTAATGAGATTTATTGATATGTGAGATTTTATTTAAAGTATCTTATAATTTAGGATCGAAAGAGTAATTATTTAGCTAGTTTCCCTCCACATAATTGATTACTTTCCCTTCATCTTCTCACTTCTTTTAACATTTCTTCTAACCTTAATTACAAAATAAACTTAACTTATTACACTGCCACAGATTAAACTTGTAAAAAAAAATGAGTGGCTTTTTTTTAAAATTTATCTTTCATTGAAATTAACAATCACGATAAAATACTGTTTAAAAATTAAAAACATGCTAATAACTTATGACAATTCAAGAGGAACATTGTCCAAAAAATTGAACTATCACATCTTTACATTATATTTAAAATCAAGTATAACTTCAAAAGTTTATCCTATTATCATGCAATAAATGTAAGGTGGATGAGAATGGCCATTAATTATCATGCGGCCTTCAATGCATTTAGGAGGCAGCAACAACTGTATACGCGGAATTTATGTCCGAGTGTTGGTTTCTCTTCTCTTTCTTTTTCAATTTTGTTAGACAAACTGCCTCGTACATGCTATCGTCAATGAATCCAGATTCAGTATTGCTGACTATGCCCATGACCGAAGAAAATCACCTCAACATGTTCGATTTGCAATACCCGAACTTAAAGCTTTCTAAAAAATGTTAAATTTATTATTGCTCGGCTAAATTATAATTAGTTTTGAAATTATGTTTCCTTCCATTCCAAACTCCGCTCTTTTTTATCCTTTCTGGTTCTGCTTCCTAATTCTCTCGCGCGCGCGCACTTAATTGGAAAAGGGTATAATTGAAGTTCGATGTGAAGGCGGCATAAATGAAGTCGAAGAGGCTGAGGGCGGCTATTCCATTTATTTAACCCTTCAACTAATTATCTCCATCTCTCTTTCTCCTAAACTATTTATATTAAGTATGTTTAATAGTAATATATTTTATCAAAATAAGTAACTTAAATTATTTAATTAAACATATCTTAAATTTTATATATTTTTATTTTATTTTTTATTTTCTAGATGTGAGATTTTGATTTCTTTATCTTCACTATTCTCTTTACTATTTTCTTTTTTCTTAATTTTTGTTTCATTTTCTTCTTCTTCTTATCTGAGCTTTTTTTTTTTAGTGTCATTAGGTCTATTGATTTTCTTTTTTTTCTCTCTTTCTTTCTTTTTTAATCTCCTTTTTTTCCTATCATTTTTTGCATTTTTTTTCCTTTATCTCATTTTTCTTGTTTTGATATCCAATTGAATGACTCGTGATTTTATGTTGAACCTTTTATATTAAGTATATTTGGAGGTAATATTCTTCATCAAAGCAATTTAAGCCAACGTCTTAAATTTTGTATATTCTTAATCTATTTTTTATCTTTTAAATGTGATACTTTGATTTATTTTTTTCTTTCATAATGGGAATTTTGATTTCTTTATCTCTATTACTTTTTACCTTTCCTTTTAATACCTCTATCTTTTTCTCTCTTTTTCTTGTTAAATCACATACCCAAATTTAAAATAAATTTAAAAATATTTTTTAAGATGGGGTGTTAAAAAATATAAAATATTTTAAATTTGTTAAAGTGAAATTATTGATTTTTTTCCTGGTCAAAAAGATTAGTAGTGTTTTTCTAATAATATCCTTAATCATGAGGTACAATTAATAAAAATTTTTATTGAGATATCTTATTAGATAGAAATAAATATGATAAAAATGTGTAATTAAAAGATAATTAATTAGTTTATTGAAAAGTATCAATTAAAAGTTTCTCCCAATAAACTTATCCTAACGTGCCGGTACTACACCTCCTTTTTTTCAGTCGTCGACAGTTTTTCCATTTGTTGATGAACGCGTCTCTGGTCCAGGAACACTTGTTTGTTGATCTGCTAATCAAGAGGTGTTTGACCAATTCAGTCCTGGGAAATTACACGCACACACGCACGATTTGATAATTAAAAAAAAAATTAAAATATCTTATAGTACTAGAGAGTATTTTATAGTACTACTCTCTCCATTTTCAGTTACAAGAGAAAAAAATCAATTCACATAGTTTAATAAAATTAGTTAAGTATAATAATTATATTTAAAATAAAAATTGAATAAAATTATTCTCATAGTTAATTAAATAAATTTGCCTAGTGAAAATAAGCATTGACTTTATGAGGAGCACTTTAAAAAAAATGATAAATAATTGTTAAAATTTATAATTTATCTTATAAATAAAACCAAAGAAATAGATGATAGTAGTTTATCTTCTATTTGAAATGGAGGGAGTAGTAGTAGGTAATCTCGCCGGTAGGTCTTCTAGAATTTGAAGATTTTTGAGATCAATTTTTTTTTTTTGGTAGAAGATTTTTGAGATCATTTATTTTTGTATATTACTCCGTCGTGTGGTTCTTAAAAAAAAAAGTTAAATGAAACTTTAATCTCTTAAATTTTTTATATCTCTTGAATTATACCTCCATTAAATATTTTATATATTTGTATTGGTGATAATAATTGAAATTTCAAAATATTTCTTTTAAAAAAATAATAACAAATGAAATAAAGGTATAGTTAAAAAAAATTACCCAGTGTTTTAAATTTTAAATCAAATGAAACTTTTAGAATATGTGTCCTATGTTATGGTTGGGTGGAAGTACCATTCAATTCATACATTGTATGTATAACATCAATAGAAAAAATAATTGTTAAACTTCAACTAAATAGTCAAGGTTATAATAAATTTAGAATGTAGGGTTAAAATACAAAATATTTTAAAACTTTTTTGTGAGGAACACCTGATACCTTACAATTTTATCTAGAGCATTATCGCTTCAAGAAAAAGAATACATTTTCATCCTATCATTAACATTGACCTAAATTTTATTGTAATACATGTCCTCTTCTCCCTCACTCTGCATCATTCTTCTTCCTCCTTCTCTCTCTACACTTTGAATTTCCCAACTCTCCCATCTCGCTCTCTCCCTCTTCTCCACCACCCACCGCCTCTCCTCCCCCTCACTTTTCTCCTCTGCCCTCATATAAATCAATGGTGGTATGTGCTTTGGAGGACATGGCAGTGATAGTAGGTTACAACTTAAGTAATGTCCCAATTCTACAGCTAGGCTTCTTCTTTGTCATCCCAAACAACCTAAAGGACAAACACCTATCGATCTGTGCTAGAACAAGAAAAGAAGATGACAAAGAAAAGAGCAGAGATGGAGGGTCTGTGCTCATCATTTCCTTCTAGGCCCTCATAAGCATTTCTCCTTTCGCTAAGCTAACCTAGGAGTTTGTTAAGTTAGTCTTACAATGTTAAGAGATTTATTATGTATATTTTCTATGTACAAATTTGTACCAATTATTGAAATAATGTCTAGTTGGTTGTGTTTATTTAATTGTTTTGGGATTTTTTTTCTTGCATGAACATGGCTTCTGGCTCCCTTATTCTTGGTAAATCCTTGTTGATCATCTGATTCGTTGGAGTTTATCTTTTTGTAAAGCATTATATAACGGTCTTCTCACTCGTTAAATCCTATACAATATAGATGTATGAGTTGGTGGCCAATGTAAATGACTTCTTTTTGCCCACATTTATCGAAGCTGAAAATTTTATTGGTTTTTTACTCTTGTATCTTTTCTAACTTTTCAGGCACACGAGTAAAATAACGACGAAATATGGAGGAGAAAGGAGAGGGGGTAGTTGGCAGAGAGGAGGGAGAAGAACAGTGCAAAGTGAGCGAGAAGAAGACACGTGTAAAACATGTGATATTTGATAGTTAAATGTTAGTTGATGTTATCGATAAGATAAAATTCTACTATTTTTAAAAGTTTTGGGTGACATTGCTCTAAACAAATATTTAGAATATCAGGCCCTCGTTACAAAAAATTTTTTAAAGTACTTTTACCTTTTATCCTTACAATTCAAATACTTTTTTTATGTGTACCCGGGGAAGAGACACAAATCAACTCATAAATTTTATAAAATAATAATATTATCATTACTTGAAGTCGATGGTGGGCTCGGTGTAGTTGGAGAAACATGGATCGTGGACTTCGCATGATATACACATCAGAATTTAATTTCCCGGAAGCCGGACCATGAGGGTAGGGTCTTCAGGGCCTTCCAGTGATTCGATACATTACATCCCCAATAAAAGCCACATTCATTGCAAGTCTTCTGGACGTTCCAATTACATACATGCACCTGCTAACAATATACCACACATGTGCTCTGGTAAATCTCACAGGTATAATAGTTAAACATCATTGAATAATGAACATAGCTTGTTTATTTGTTTTTATCCCGATTTTAATCTTTTCTATACTCTCTTTCCACGCATCTTCCACACTTCATCTCATCTTGTTCATTTAATTTTTCAATCAATTTAATGGACAAGTAATCTCTTTGATTCATATTATAGAGCATATTTATATTTTTTTTATTTTTAATATAAGGCATATAAAAGTTTATTTATTATTATTTTTTTAATTTTACCTTGATTAGAAATTTAATTTTATTGCTTATCATACTGTTCAGCTCTCCTTTCCCATTTTGAAAAGGAAAAAGTTGATTTTTTTTTATTTATTATAAGACATATCTAACAAAAGTTACTCCCTTAGCCCCTCTGTATAGGGCATTTTTTAGGAGTTAATTGATAAAGAGCATGGAGATGATCAAACTCATTTTATCCTTGCTAGCCAGACAAACACTAATAAATGATATCATGATTAATTTGTATCTTGAAAACCTATGAGTAAATCTCAACTATCAAAATCAATTCAACACAAAACATAATTACAATTCAAAACTAAAAGGGATTTGCGGACATCGGGGGTTAAGGGATTTTTTGTGCATCCTATATATACTGGAATCTAGCACACTTTAATCGGATGATTGATCAGAATCTGGATTAATATAATTAAATCGGACAGATCCTTTTAGACACCTAAATTCTCAAAACTTTGAACTTGAAACCACTCATTAATTAAATTGGTACAATTTGTTTACTAACCTGGCGTTTGCGGTGTCGAGAGAGCCTTTTCATTTTTAACGAGACATTGAAAGACGGAAGGAAACAAATGGGTAAAATCGAAAGAGGGAGGTCAGTGAGGGAAGTGACAAACCCCGGGAAGCATTAGCATCTGGAAGATACTGCAAAACACCCTTTAACCGGCCTCCCCTTATTTCTATAAACATTAAAACACAATTTTGAGTTTTTGACTCTCTCCTCCCACCAATCAAAACATAGCCATTCTGGACAGGCAAGCCCTCCCTCTCTCTCTCAAACCCTCCAATGAAGACAGACAAATCTCCCTCTCCCACGCTCATTGCGGCAGGGGCCTTCCTTCCCTGTCTTCTCTGCCTCCTCCTCTTGCAATGGCTCTCCTCCAGGACATGGTTCTCTCCTCCATTTCATGCATTGGCCTCTTTGCCCTTCTACCCCTTGAGGTATCTCCTGCTATTCCCTTTGTAAATCCATGCTCCTTTTTTGTCCATTCATAGATGAGAGCTCTATAATGTAGCTCTCTCTCTCCCCTCTCTCTCTCTCACCCTTCTCCTCTCATTGCGTGGAAAAAGGCAGACAGGATGGAGCCAGGCAAAGTCTCTCTATATATAGTTATATGTCAATATAGTTTCCCCCCCCTTCTATTCAGAAGCTGCAAAAACATTTTGCTTCTTTTCTCCTGGGTTTTTCTTTTTAGTTCAACTCTTTTAAAGGAAGACAAAGGAGCATACAACTCTTCATCGATAGTGGGTTCTCCGAATGCCGAGAAGCACGGAGGGATTTTGATGACTTATTGACTTCCCCCTGTATGTACCCTTTAATGATGTACCCATCCTATTAACTAATGATCATGATGATGTATGTTTTTCTTCATTTTTTAATCCACTCATTTCTTTCAAGTTTCCGATTTTCTGTTTCTGCCATCCCACATTTTTTCTTCATTGTTGCCTTCATCGTTAGAGTGTTTATTTATCTCAACCTGTTTTTTTTTTTCCCTTTTTTGGCGGTGTCCTAGAATGTGTGTTTTGTGGGGTTATTTGAAGCCAATAAGGGGTTAGGGACGGACGTCCTGAATATGAAACGGTTCCGTCAAGCTATTGGTAGTATTTGGACTTGGGAAAAGCTAGCTCCTTTTCGCTTGTCTTTCGAAATAGTGGCCAGAAAGAGGGGACAGCATGATCACTAGATTCAAATGTGGTCCAAAAATCTGACGGACCTATGAAATTGAAATTCTGATCATTCCACTTTTATGCATCAGTGGAGCAGTCTCAGTATGATTTGACGTTACCGGGACTTGCATGATCTTATTCTTTGCTTGTGAGTTGTGACTTGGATAGTTTGGTTATGTACCTTTTGTCATTTAATTTAATGACGCTCATAGGCTGCTGATTTTTACAAGTATTAGAATTAAGAGTTAGAATGCTGGGGTAAAACTCTGGATTCCACAACCCTTCAGACAAAAAATGAATAAACGAAGGCGTAGAAACATAGAATGGTATTTTAATTAAACCGAATTGAGCTAAATCATGTGTTAGAAAGAGCTTCATCCTATCAACTGAGCCAGTCCTCGTAGCTGATCCATCGTTCTTTTACCTCTATTGTGCTTAGTTCAAATGATAAATTTGTACTCCTTGCACTCTCTAATCTCTACAATAGCTGATTGACTCGTGACATATTGCATGATTTTACTGTTTCAGCAGAGCAACTTCCGTAGTTCGCTAGTTACAGGATTTGGAGTCTGCTTTCTTTGATACCTGAAGTTAATTTCGCAATGATCGCTGTCTTTTTACTGGAGTCACACGCACGCACGCACACACTGTCCAATGCTTTAATCATTCAAGGTTTCAAGTAATTGTCGGTGCATGTCAAACAATTAACGATCATGGATTACTGACTTAGTGAATTTCCCCGCAACAAATCATATCCATGTGTTTCAAACAAAATATATTGTCTTCTGTTTTGCTCTAATACTTATAAATATAAGCTAGAATGGGTCCATGCAAATCAAAGGCCTAAGATATATATATATATATATATTTACAGCTTGTGAATGGTGAAGCTTTCTACAGTTTATTGATACATTGCTGACGAGGCATTGTGTAATTATTTTACTGCATCATTGATATGATGATTTTCCTTGCTAATTCTTGTTTCACCTCATACCAGTCTTTCTGTAGATACAAGTTAGATGAGTTGTATTTTCCTTTGGCAAAAAGAAGAAGAAGAAGAAGAAGTTTGTTGAGTTTTAGGATTGTTATTTCACGGTGGAGCCAGGGTTTGCTTGGATAATTCTCCACTTTTTTAACGAAACCTTCGTAATGCATCCTGAATGCATTCATCAGCCCTTTTGAATTGGTTCACTGGTTAGTGTGCCAATTTGAATTGGGTCTGTGTGCATGTGCGCTGTAGTATTCTAAGTGTCAGTTTTAATCTTCAATTTGGGAGGAGGGGACATGAATTGACAGTGACCAAAACTGTGAAATCCATGCTCGTCGCCTGTCTTCTTGTTTTGTGCTGACATCTGTACCTCTTGGCTTGCTGTTGCATTCAGCAGTGTCATATTGGTCTGTGGCTTGAATTTTACAGAACATAGTGAAAAGAGAATCTGTCTGTTAAAAATTAATTAGTGAATATACTTTGCATGGAAATTGATCTGTTACATTTATGACGCTTGGGTGAATTATTTCCTTGTCTCTGTGGTGGCAATGTTGGTGATGATGGTAAAATTTACTGTCTTGCTACCTTGTTCTGCCATGTGCCTGGCTTGCAAGAGGAACTGTAATTCCTTTGGTATCTGGTTGCCAGAAAGATTACTCCTTCAATTATTTTATCTTAAACTCACCATGCGATGCCATGATGAATTTAGGATTTAAGTATTTTCCCTTTGTCCATTTTTTCGGTTTTAATATTAAGTAGTGCATGCATTGCATGGCGATTTAGGAGTAAATCACCTTGTTAATGAGTCATGAATAGTATAATTTATTAGAACTTTTGTAATATATATAGATTAGATGTAGATAGATTATCTGAGAGCGCGCGCGCGCACACATATATATTAGGTGTAGACAGATTATCTGAGAGCACTTCTTTTCCTTTGAAAATGTGCCTTGTGACGTTAACATCAATAAATGTTCTCAATCCTGTAGCAGCAAAAGAAGTAAAAGTTGTGGATTGTCAAGCACATGCTATTAAACAAATAGTTGATTGTTGATATTTTATAATTAAGTTTCATAGAAATCTTAAATCTTAATCGTTCTAATACCCAAGGGAAAAACTTAAAAAGGGAATGAAAGAAAGTAATTTTAATCGTTCCGTTGGGCGTTGGCTAGTAAATGTCAAAGCTAAATTATTCCGTTTTCTCATTCTTTCCCTAAAAGAAACTGTTCCATTAGTTGAATTGAACCTCAATTGCGTCACATCTAACTCCACGCAACTATTTTGAAAGGGAAATTGCTATAAAATTCGTTTTTGAGAAAGGAAATTGTTTTGACAGAGCACGATCAATTTAAGAATTAGATGTGTCTTAAATCTATGTCTTTGCATCCCAAACTTATGGCTTTACATATCAAATTTATCATCTTGCCTATGGCTTTACTCATTAAGCCTATCAAATTGCACACTCTAAAGCTCCAAATTTTATGAAAATATATTTATTATTCTGAAAGTGATGGTCTACAAGAAAATAATAACATGGATAATAGATTGTTTAAACCACAAGCATGTAAATTATATTATATTTTCAAAAGCTAACATAAAACTTTGTCATGTAATGTGATAGCCTGATAGGTTTAAGGTATAAAATGATATATTATTATTGTGCATTTGGTCCTTAAATTAGTCTTGATCCCTCTAAATGATTTCCCTCACAATGAGGGATTTTATGATAATTTTTCCATTTTGAAAATCAAGAAAAAATAATGGTAATTAGGGAAAATAAAGCAGATATGAGTCGAAGTAATCTGGATTGGGTCCCAATTATTGAAGTGCAAAACTATTCGGTGTTAGTGGCCCACAAACTTGACGGCCTGTTTGACCAGAAATGGCAGATGGATTCATCTTTGTTTCATTCCCCCCCCCCCCATGAAAAGTCTTCTTGTTTCGCATTGATCGAAGAGTCCAAGTACTGAATGTTAGACCAATCATTGAGTCAATTAAAATACTGATTTAAAAATTAATAATTAAACTTATTGTCCAATTGTGATCAGATTGATGATGAACAAAACATTTTATTAAATTTATCATGACTTTGACCCAATTTTCAATACTATATTAAAGAGCTGGGTTTTTTATTCTGAGATCAAAACAGAACCATGTGTGTGTCAAGTTTTCAAATATGAAACTAAACTTGGCCCTCAAAAGCAAACACATTTCTTTAATATATATATATATATATATATATAATGTTAACAAAGGAAAAAAAGAGTGAACTCAATCCTGAATTTTGGTTTTCTCGCACGAATATGAAAAATATTACCATTGTTCCAAAGGGTTGAAACTTAAAGCTTGCCTGTTATAAAGATTTTTACATTTACAAGTGCAAATTAAAAAACATGATTCTGGAAGTGATTTAGAAACACAATTTTGCATTAAGTGCCGCCAAAAACTTTGTGAAAAAAAAAAAGCAATAGAATTTAGTTCAATACAAAACCACCAAACCATAAACACCTCGTGTTTCTCAAATTCAAAGCCAACTGATTCCAGAAATTATGAACAAAAAGTGGGATGGAGATAAAGAAAGAACTCATTCAAGCAAATTATTGACATACAGCTTATTCTATTGACAGCCATTTGGATCATATCTTTGTCCTTCTCACAAAGAAAGATTGCAAATTTCAACTCAGACGCGTCCAAGCTTTTGCACCAGACGATTCTCTATCTCAATTCTCTTTTTCATGAACAAGGCATACTTAGAGACCAGCTTCTCATCTCCAGCCCTCACTGAAAGTTTGCAGCTCAGGGATGTTTGCTCCAATTTGTGCATGTACAAGTTAGAAATGGGAATGAAACTTCCCTTCTCGCTGCAAACAAAGCCATGGGCAGCTCTCAATGCAGCTCCAAGAGATGCAGAATCTGTTCATGTTAAAAATATCAATTAGTCCATTTTATCGCCTACACTAACAATAAAAAAAGAAAACACACTGGTGAATCAAAATCTCAGTGAAAAACTTCTCAAAAGAAAACCAATAGCTAATTTATATCACAGGATTGTAGTTTAAATTCAACATTAACAAGAACTAGATGATTTTTTATAGCTTACCAGGTCTTTCAACTGTATAAACATCACAGCCGAAGATTGATGCAATTGAGCTAAGGAGGGAATGATTTGCAGATGCTCCTCCTGTGGCTATTATTCGTTGAGGAGGGGAAGGCATGCCAAATCTTTCTGCATGAGCTCTCATTGAGAGAAATTGACCCTCAATTATAGCTCTTACCTGTAAGATAGAATGTTGCTCAATAGACAAGTTCAAATAGGGCTTCAATTATTAGATGGTTTGCTATGTATGTATTCTAACCTCAGAAGGAGCATCAAATTCCTGCACTTCACGTTCTGTGAGTCCATCCAGTGTATCACCCGTGAAATTTTCTATCACATAGTGGTGAAAACCAACTGGTAGCATTTAAAAAAAAAAAACTGTAAGTAACAAACTGATTAAAGTTTATTTATCATTGCCACACAAGTAACTTATTAAGAAATAAGAAGCCACCTGGGAGAGGAGGGAGGATTTCATTTTCCTTGTAGTAGAAACCTAACTTTCCACCTATCAACAAAGTGATGTGAGAACGGAAACCATTTAACAACAGCCACAAAATTGCAGAAAATGATACATACCATTCAGTGGTGGTGTTTGCCGCAGAAATTTATTAAAAGTATCCCAAGATTTCTCAGCAAAGTGGTTGCGTACATCTGATTATTGAGACAAGTCCATAAGTGAGAAATCACAATAACTGTATAGTGAATGGACTTTGCACCATTAAAATATATATCAGCTAACAACAATACCTTCTCTGGTAAGGGACCCATTTTGGTAAACTAACATTACCATGTAGCCTTCTGAATCAACTGGACTGGGGAAAACATGTCCTTCTAATCCTGGATTAGGATCTTTAGTTATCATAAACACCTGAGAGGTGAGTAAGAATAATTCAAAGTCAAGTTGAGAAAGAACTATATTAAAATTTGCCTCTATAGGGATAATGATATTAGATTTTCAGAGTAAAAAGCCTTGAAGGTAGCAAGTCTTAGATCTGGAAGTCTTGTTGCTGTAATCATTCACTAAATTTAAAGAGCAGGGCAGAAGTAAGATAAAAAAGATAACACAATCTCTTAACTTACTGTGTCACTAGTGCCAAGACTGATCCCCAGATCTCCTGGAACATTCAGGGTTAAACCTGCAGATTCAAAAAATTTTAAAATTTTGATAAATTGAGCAGGAAATAGAATAGTGTAAGGGCATTTAGCAGCAAATGTTAGAAATGAATAAATGGAGGCACCTGCAACACTGTTAGGATTGTCTCCCGACCAATTAATAACCAAGCAGTTCTTGTTGAAGCAGTACCTAATTGGAGATAAATAAATTTAAGGGTCAATCTTAGCATTCTTAACATAAGATGATTTAGAGCATTTCAGCTAGCAATTGGATGTATAGAGTTCCATTGAATACCGTCTATGTATTATGGCAGACAGCTACAAGAACATATAGCTATGCAAAACAAAACATAAAATATAGATCACATAGAACTATACTTGAAATAAAGCTCAGTCACTCATTCTACAGGACAACTAGCTTAATATAGTTGTATACTAATTTGGTCGTCAAATTTATGCTTCACAAACATTCAGGAGAAAATAACATTAGCAGGTGAAAACTAATACTCTAGTTTCTATCAAACTAAAGTTTTGATTCGTTGTGATTCCTTCGTCAATTAGCGATTAAGTTACAAGAAATTGGAAACATGCAATTGGAATTAATCAACTTTTAGCCATACGCAATTATTCCCAGAGTACGCAACAGGAGATAAATTTTGTCTGCATTTTCATTAATTTAGAGTATGTAGTTACAGTTCACAGGTCATTCTGACTGGAAGAAAAAACTCAGCTTTGCCATTAAAGTTCCCCTTCAAGATTCAGAACTTTACTCAACATACCTCTCTACAAAATATGGAGCAATATTTCCAGCAACAGCAAATGCAGGGGCTAATTCTCCAAGTTTTGACTCCAAATTAGGGGCAGTTGCCTGCAACAACCATGAGAGTTAAATCGTGTTTGTTTAATTGAAATTCTTAGTTTAGTATAACTATAATGTCCATGAATAGTGGAGACAAGTTCAACATGAATTAATTATATGAAAGATCCAAGCATTACTAACCTCAAGTGCTAATTTAGACCAGTCTTTTTTCCTTATGTCCATCAAATTCATGCCCGCACCATCAGAGTGATCAATAGCAGCATAAGCGCCAATAAAAAGAGACGCCATAAAAGAGCTAACAAGGGATATTTTCTCAGTGTTATTATAAACTTCTGGATGCGTATTGAATATTTTCTTGATTTGGGGACCAGTGAATCTTTCATATGCTCGTGATCCCGTCACTTGAGCCAACTCCATTGCTCCCCCACAAGCTTCCTCAATCTTCCTACACTCAGCAGTGGTGCTACTGTCCATCCATATTGGGGATTCCTTGATGGTAAAAGCATTTTCGAGCTGATCAAACAGTGACTTCTTAGGATCCAATGATGATAATACCTGAAAACTACCAGTTTTCCAATAGACACTGCCATGTTGTTGTCCACTACCAGAAACAGCACCAATTTTCCCCAACTCTATTTCTGATTTTGCGAGCTTCTGAAGCATAAGATCCAGAGCTTCAACCCACATTAAAGTGGGTGAAACGATTCTTCCATTCACAGAGGGGTCTCGGTATACTCCATCTTTTGTTTTGTAATGGGGCAGATCAGAATCGAAACGAACCAGCTCTGACAGAACAATTTTCAAGTTTGAGTCCAATATGGTCGCCTTCAATGACCTTCAAACGCCAAAAAAGTGAATATTTATTCAATTCAAATTACAAAGCAGAATTTAAGGTTGACAATTGTAGCCGTAAAACAACAATGCAGGGGAAACAAAATAGATGAACGATCATGGTTTCTGAATATAATAAAACTACTCGAACTCAATCGATATCATGAAAAATGAAAGGAAAAACCCAATTCCGAGAATTGACGCAGTTCGGTGAAATCACAGACTTACTGGGTAGAGCTATCAAATCCAAGATAATAAGAGTCATGGGGAAGAGAAAATTCTGCCATTAGAGCGAAACACACCACAGCGACGTATGTTACTACTAAAATTAGAATTAAAAATGTTAATCGATCACACGGTATTATTATCTCCTTGGCTTTTATAGGAAGGAGGTTTCGCTCAGCCAACTCATCTGACGGGGCTTTCGGATGAACAGAAAAGATTTGGATAAGATAACATTAAATTAGTCAAAATTAAGATTGTTTCCCTTTCTGATACTTTGTTTTCCAAGTAGTCCGGGATTCAAAGCATCGTAATTCGTAATGGTAGTCTAGAGGTAATGATTCGGGCCCAACAACAAAAAATAAAAAAGAAAAAGAAATTATCTGGTGGTACTGATGACGATCAGCGATGAAGAAACCCAATAAATTTACACCTTTTTTTTTTTTTAATTTAAACTTATGCTTCCCCAGTAGTCTAGTTGTATTCTCTTTGAGAAATTTTTATAAATAGATGCAACCTCAATTAAAATTTATTTCTTTTGAAAAATTATCTTGTCACGTTAATTTAACTATATCACGTATTATCTAAATTTAATTTTTTATTAATACTTTAGATTTTATACACAATACTATATCATAGTATTTTTATAGTATATAAAGTATTTTTAATCGAATCTCACTTTTTAATAAAGTAGTCACTTATCTTTAAATTAACATTATCCTTTCATATTTATCCTTATTTAATAAGGTGCTACACTCTAAAAAAAAAGTGATTTATTCAATAGAAATATTTTTTTAAAAAAATAATAATTACACCTTAAAAAATTAAAAATATCTTTCATTTTTAAATATTCAATCCCTCGACAAATGTAATACATTATATATACTTGATATGTTTTTTTAATTAAATTAGAATGCATTTTTTTTTATAAATAAGAAGCATACGTCGTCAATCATAAATATTAATCCTTTTCTCTTGTTTAAAGATTATTCTGTTCGAAATACCGAAGGTCAAAAGGAACAAGCAAATTTTAGTTGCAAAACAAGTGAAATTCAAAATAAAAAGAGAGTCAAAAATAAATATTAGCAACAATTGTTTCCTACAAGGTAAGTCAACGATAAAATAAAAAAAAACATGTTCTGATTTATTTAAAAAAACCCTTAATTATACAAGTTTCTCGCTGCATTTTTAAAATATGATAATACATTTTTATCATAATTCTAGCATTTTTGTATAACTAATATATAGTGGCAGAAGAATTCATGAAAATAGAATTCTTTAAATCATAAAATATAATATATTCACAAATATTAATATTTGCTCAAAGTTATCTTGTGAATGGAAGTAATTCTAGTTGAGATACTGTCAAATATTAAATATGAAAATTCAAACTTTAATTTATTATGTTATGAACAAGTAACTCTTTTATTAAATTCACCCCGTAAATTTTATTTTCTATTTTATATGTACCAAACATGAGAGCATGATGTATAGTCTTTTTTATTTTTATATATTTTTTAATCTATGAAAACTTCTTGGGAGTAATTTCAGTAAAATTCAAAAGCCATCAAATAAGAGAGCTGAAAACCTAACACGACCGAAATGCTCATGTACATCCAAAGCTAACTGATTTTATTTTAGCAACAATTATTACCATGTTCTCAACAATCTTGATCATGTTTTAGTTATTCTCAACAAGAAACAAAGAGAAAAATAGCAAATTTCAACTTAGACGCTGTTGCGTTTGGCACCGAATTTTTTTTTAAAATTTTTTTGATAAAAAGATCAATTATATTTACAACAGAAAAAAGAAAAAAAGAAAGTCATAGAGTTAAAAGTTATACAAGAAAAATTAAAAGAAAATAAATAGTGGCTTAATTAAACAGGACCCCACTTCAAAAACTAAAAAACATATTTAAAATATACTTAATATCTTGGACTATAGGACATTGACATTGGGAGAGAAGAGATGACCAGCTTTCCCAAGTGCATAGCAGAATTATACTAATTCGTCTATAACTTGCACATCCACAAGAGCAATCTTTGAATGCAAGCCACTGTAAAGAGATCTGGTGGAATGAAGGGTGAATGCATGAGCCGAAGTTGTTGAAGATCTTCATCATTGAGAGATTTTCACAAGACAAAAAGGTTTTTTTTTTTTCCCCTTTTCTTAAATTTGTGGATAAAGACTTGCTTTACTATGTACATTGATCCAGAGCTGACTCCCTAACGTTGATAACAGAAAAAAACTACCAGTGAACATAAATATCGTTGTGCAAATAAATTACAGCATACAATGTCAGATGCGTCCATACTTTTCAATCAGACGATTCTCTATCTCAATTCTCTTTTTCATGAACAAGCCATACTTGGAGACCAGCTTCCCATCTCCTGCCTTTACTGAAAGTTTGCAGCTCAGAGACGTTTCCTCCAGTTTGTGCTCGTACAAGTTTGATATGGGAATGAAACTTCCCTTCTCGCTGCAAACAAAGCCATGAGCAGCTCTCAATGCAGCTCCAAGAGATGCAGAATCTGTTCCTATTGAGAAATATCAACTACTCAAGTTTACACCTTGTTAAGTCAAAACTCAACCAATGTAGTTTAAATTCAATATTAACTACAACTAGTGATGTTTATAGCTTACCAGGTCTTTCAACTGTATAAACATCACAGCCGAAGATTGAAGCAATTGAGCTAAGGATGGAATGATTTACAGATGCGCCACCTGTGGCTATTATTCGTTGAGGAGGAAAAGGTATGCCAAATCTTTCTGCATGAGCTCTCATTGAGAGAAATTGACCCTCAATTATTGCTCTCACCTGCAATTTAGAACATTGCTCAATAGAGAACTTCAAATAGGATTTGAGTTACTCCAAGGCTTGCCACATATGTATTCTAATTCTGACCTCAGAAGGAGCATCAAATTCCTTCACTTCGTGATCAGTGAGTCCATCCAATGTATCGCCAGTGAAATTTTCTATGATGTAGCGGTGAAAACCAGCTGGAAACAAAAAAATATTTTAGTAACCTATTGATTAAAGAAAGTTCATTCATCATTGCCATACAAATAATTTGGAGATAAGATAAAACGCCACCTGGCAGAGGGGGGAGGATTTCATGGTCCTTGAAGTAGAAGCCTAACTTCCCACCTATCAACAAAGTGATGAGAAATAGAAGCATGTAACAACAGCCACAAAATTGAAATGTATGATACATACCATTCAGAGGTGGTGTTTGTTGCAGAAATTTATTGAAAGTGACCCAGGATTTCTCAGCAAAGCGGTTGCGTATGTCTGATCATTGAGACAATTATGGGAGTGAGAAATTATAGTAACTGTAAGGTGGAATCAACTATGCATACAACCATACATGTATCAGTTAACAAAACTACCTTCACGGGTAAGGGACCCATTTTTGTACACCAACATTACCATGTAATCTCCTGAATCAACAGGACTAGGTAAAACAGGTCCTTCTAACCTTGGATTAGGGTCTTTAGTGATCATAAATACCTGAGAGATCAGTAAGAAATGTGTCATAACTCAAAGTTGAGGTGTGATTGAACCTATATTGAAACTTGGCTCCAAAAACACACTGAAATTATACACTAAGAGTCTAAGATACAAGCATTGGAAGGTCTGTAGCTGCCATCATTTACTAAATTGAAAGAACAGGGAAGATGTAAGATAATTAAGATTTATATATTCTTAACTTACAGTGTCACTAGTGCCAAGGCTGATCCCCACATCTCCTGGAACATTCAGGGTTAGTCCTGCAGATTCAAAAGGGATTTAAGTTGTCATAAATTTAGCAGGAAATAGAACAAAGAATGTGTGCACAGGCGCAGGTGCTGGTGTATGGCAGTAAATGTCACAAGTGAACAAATAAAGGAACCTGCCACACTATTAGGGTTGTCTCCTGACCAGTTAATAACCAAGCAGTTCTTGCTGAAATGGTACCTAAGAGGAGATAGAAAAATTTCAGCGGTCAATCTTTGCACTTTGGACATTTTCCTTTCCAAAAGATGACCTAGACTATATCAACCACCAACTTGATGTTTGAAATTCTATTGAATGTTGTCTATATCTTTTTAGTGACAACTGCAAGAAAATATAGGCATGCAAGACAAAACAGCTGAAAGATGTAGATGATATGGAAACATATCGGATATTGAAATAAAGCTCCGCCAGAGATTCTAACTCCAAGCGACAACCAGGGCAACCAGCTTATGCACTGACTTGGTTGTAAAGCTATGCTTTGTCCCGATTCTTGTGTGGACAAGTTATCAAGTTATACGAAATTACAAACATTGGCATTGCAATTAACCAATTTTTAGCCATTAGCAATTCACAAAACGCAAACACAAGATAAATTTTGTCTGCAATTACATTTTTGGGCTTATAGGTACAATATTCAATCATTTCAAAACCATGTGCAACAGACCTCTCCACAAAATATGGAGCAATACTTCCAGCAACAGCATATGCAGGGGCTAACTCTCCAAGTTTTGACTCCAAATTAGGGGCAGTTGCCTACAACAACCATGAGAATTAAATCGTGTTGGTTCAATTGAAAATTCCAAGTTCAACATGAATTATATGGATGATCCTAGCATCACTAACCTCAAGTGCTAATTTAGACCATTCCTTTTTCCTTATGTCCATCAAATTCATGCCTGAACCATCAGAGTGGTCTAAAGCAGCATAAGCACCAATAAAAAGAGATGCCATGAAAGAGCTAACAAGGGAGATCCTGTCAGTGCTATTATAAACTTCTGGCTGCGTATTGAATATTTTCTTGATTTGGGGACCAGTGCATCTTTCGTATGCTCGCGATCCTGTCAATTGAGCCAACTCCATTGCTCCCCCACAGGCTTCCTCAATCTTCCGACACTCAGCAGTAGTACTACAGTCCATCCAAACTGGGGATTCTTTGGTGCTAAAAGCATTTTTGAGCTGATCAAGTAGTGACTTCTTAGGATCCAAGGATGATAATATCTGAGAACTACCAGTTTTCCAATAGACACTACCATGCTGTTGCCCACTACCAGATACAGCAGCAATTTTCCCTAAGTCCAATTCTGATTGTGATAGCTTTTGAAGCATAAGATCCAGAGCTTCAACCCACATCAAAGTGGGTGAAACGATTCTTCCATTTCCAGAGGGGTCTCGGTATACTCCATCCTCAGTTTTGTAATGGGGCAGATCAGAAGCAAAACGAATCACCTCAGACAGAACAATGTTTAAATTTGAGTCCAGTACAGTTGCTTTCAGTGACCTTCGAAGCCAAAAAGTGTAAATTTTTATTCTATTCACGTCAGAATAAAGAAATTAAGGGGAGAGACTGAAGGCAGAACACAAAAATGCAGGAGAAACAAAACAGAAGAACGATCTTAGTTGCCGATTAAAATTAAACTATATGCTGATGTAGTTTGGGGAAATCAGAGACTTACTGGGTAGAACTATCAAATCCAATATAGTAAGTGTCCTGAGGAAGAGCGAAGTCCGCCATTAGAGCGAAGCATGTCAACGTTGTATATTATCGCTACAACTAGAAATCATAAATATTTGGTCATAATATTATTAAAAAATATTATACTGCCTTTATTAACAAAATATAAAATATTTTTTTAAAAAAAGCAAATTTAAAAATATAAAATATTTTTAATTTTTTAAAATATAATTATTATTTTTTTATTAAATAGAACATTTTGTATTTATATTAAAATGAAACGCTTTATTAAATAAAAATAAATATAAAAATATATGATTAATTTAAATATTAATAATTATTTTATTGAAAGTGATATTTAAATATTTTATATTTTTTAATAAAAAGGATAAATAATTTCATGAAATTTATTCAAAATAAATTTTATTAATTTCTGAAAATTTACATAAATTTTATGTGACTTAATAATAATTAATTTATTATATAAAATAACATAAATGGTTTTAGATTCTCATCCTTTTAACTATCGTTGTCTGACCATTAGCAGCCGTTCGGCATTGATTAGTTGAAAATAATTTTATTTTAAAAAATATTTTTATTACAATATTAATGCTTTAATGTTTATGAGACAAACATCATACATTAACAAATAAATATTCAAAATTCATAAGTAAAATTTCTTAAATTTACAAATAAATATCTTGTAATAATTAGTACTTTAATATTTACAAATTAAAATTCACAAATTTACAATCACATATTTGTAAATTAAAACGTTAAATTTGAAAATTTGAGAAGTTAACTTATAAATATTAACTTATTAATATTTTAACAGGTTCCCTAGTAAATATAAAAAGTTTAAGCATAAATATTCATAAATATTGAATATTTACTTATAAATACATGATATTTGACTTGTAAATGTTAAAGTATATATAATTAAATAATTTTTTGATCATTCAAAGTTATTCAATCATCCTCGATAGTTGGTCAATGCAAGTCAAATAAGTAAGGGTCTAAAAGCATTTATGTCATTTTACATAATAAATTAACTATGACTAAATCTTATAGAATTTCATTGTATTTCACAAAATTTATGAGGATTTATTTATAAATAAATTTATCACATGTTCTCATTTATAATTTTTCCTTATTATTATTTCCTTGGCTTTTATAATTAATTTATCAATGAAACTTTTTTAAAAATTATTTCCCACTATTTTATTGATTAAATATTTTTATTTCCTTTGCTAAACAAAATACTTTTAAAAATTTATATTTTTTAAAAAATTTTAAACTGTATTTATTTATTTATTTCTTTATACAAGCACGCAAGATCCACACAACACCTACTTAATAATATTCCCCTAAGTCACTAAGAAATAGAAACTACAACCTCCATTTTTTAAGAAATGTGAAATGTCATTGAACCAAGTGGGTCTCGAGCATACTGATAAACCATTTCTGTTGGTCAAAAAAACAACTGTATTTAATTAATTTCATTGATTTTCACAATTTTATATAAAAAAATTCCATGAAATAGAGAGGGAGAGTACTCCTTAAATGGTAATTCAATTTAAAGATAAAGATAAAAAGAAACCTAATAAAAACAATTAATAAAATCATTTTTTTGTCGATGATTATCATCATTCCGGCTTCGTGGATTTTGACTCTTAAAAGTTAAAATAACAAATATACTGCGTTTTTCATTCCATCTATATTCTTGACAATAAGCCACTTGTCACTTTTTTATTTAATATGGACAAATACAATTAAACGAGCGCATATTCTCACCTCGATCATGGTTGTCCAAAACATGATCTTTGCAATTGTGACAGACTTTTAATGTTTTAGGCCATTAGCGTCTAATTGCTTTTGTTTTTTATCTTTCTAACTTTCCTGCTTGCGCTTCCCACCTTAATCCCCTCCACACCAAAAAAAAAAAAAAAAAAAAAAAATCTTTGCATGGATGGTGTACAGCTTTTTTACTAAAATGCTGCACATAGTAAAAAAAAAATTCCTAAAATACTATAGCATGAAAAGTATTTTTTAAAATACTACATTAAAAATCATTCATGGAAAGAATGATTTTAAGGTTTTGCAGAAGTCATTCTTACCCGGAATGATTTTAGAGTGAAAAATTATTTTTTATTGCATTAAAAATAAAATCGTTCACTGCCTGAACGATTTTAATTTATTATTGCTGATTTTTTCTCAATTACTGCATTCTTATAACATATTATTATTTTGTAAAAATCTTTAGCATAATGCATGATCACGCAAGAATAAAAAATTCATACACAGTGGCTATAAAAAGATATGAAAACATGAAGATGCGGTAGCAAAGTTGAAATCAAATAGTGCAAAGTTAGTTTTTTCAATGACATACTATACAATATAAAGAAATATTAAAATATTACACAAAATGCTATATTTAAAATCATGTTTGGGGAGAACAATTTTTAAAATTCATCACCGTAAAAATAATTTCTTTAATGTATCAATTCAGTTTTAGAAACAATTTATGAACTTCATCTACACCTTACAATTGCAATAATAATTTAGTAATCATTTCAATGAAAATGATAAATAATAATTGGTTCTAATATGATTAAGAAATTATTATGAGGTGTATTATGTTAAAAATTATTAATAACAAATAAATAATTATTCAGGCTTTGCATCGATGGTGTACACAACATCCCATGTCATTTTAAAAAGTAGACAGTATGCTAAAAATAAAATGATAGTATAAAACAAATAAAAATTCTACACTTCAAAAAAAAAGTAAAATATCTAACAATTATTAGAAAAAATTAAATTTTTTTAATATAAACATGAGAATTATATACTTTTTATAATTTAAATTTTCTGAAAAGTATAATCTTATTAAACAGATAATGAATCAAAAATTTTTTCTCCAAGATGTAACAAAAATTTAAACATGCTCTCAAGTCTAATATAAAATATAAATTCTATTACAAATCATTTTATTTAAAAGCCAGCGAATTCTTTAAATTTCTTGCAATGCAAGCGCCCACTACCTGATCTTATTGAAAAGTAAAGTCACACACCATCATCTAAATTTCTTTTTTGTTTTTAGTTTGGATAAAGTTGTATTTGTGTAATGCACTAATTTTTTTTTTATAATTTAACTCAACCATATTTGGGTTACAGCCACCCAACACATTTTATATCAATAATTTTAATATAAAATATGTTATAATTAGCTTCAACTAGCACAATATAATATTTCAGATAGATTTTTACCTCCCACATGCCATTAGGCTAAATCACATTTGTCCATCTTTATACTCCCAACAAGTAAACTAAATCACATTTATCCATCCTTATACTCCCAATAAGTAAAATAAATAATTTAGTCAATTTTCAACACAAGCCAATTATTTGGCCTCATAATCATGACATTTTAACCAATCCAAAGTAAACCAAATATTAAAATTATAATCATCCAAAGTATATCAAAAATAGAAATAATTTAAAAGGCATGATTACATTTATATATTCATATAATTGTCAATAAACAAAAAGCCCTAATATTGACAATATAAAACATTATAAATCATAAATCAAATACCCAAAAGAGACAGTGAATCTATGCCACTAAGTTTCTGGGACTCCTCTACGTGTCACTCGTGGCTCTTCTCCTAAAAATTGTTAACCACATAATGAGACTCAAAAGTCTCAGTAACCAAAGCCAATTTATGATAGTGTATACAAACAGTTAAGTGTGTGCTTACTAAGTGAGAATTAAAAATAATATAATTCCAACAAATATAAAAAATATTACAATACACACAAACAACCATCCTTATATCCCTCCATTAATCTCGAGCCGTAACTCTCACTCGGTGCTAAATTATCAGGCCAAAGGTAGATTAGTCTGAGCCCTTACAAGCCACCTATTGAGCTCCAATAGAGGCATACCACGTGGCACATAAATACAACAACAATAGTAAGTCTCCCAACACCTCCCACAATAACCAAACAAATTCATAATAATATTGCACAATTATACAATATTACAAAATTCATAATTTTCTCAATAATCACTCAATTAACATGAAGTAATACTAATCATAAATTAAAAGCATGGTTACCTCGTGGCTATTTCAATAAATTATTCCTTACAATTTCTCTCCCACTACAATCTTCACCAATAATACAATTTACAAATAACATATTATTTATAAATATTAGTTTTAATTTTTTGAAACTAATAAAATAATTCTAATAATAGAATTAAAAATATAACATAATTCATAATCTCAATCTTAATACAAATCTAGAGTCAATACTATTAAGTAAAATTTTTAACTCCTCTTTTAGTCATAAATAAACATTAATAATCTAAAAATCAACTTCTAAACTAATTTCTATTATCAAACTTTTCTTTTTATTTTATAAATTCACACCTAAAATACTCAAAAATTAAAAATTGAGTCTCTAGCTTAGAATCATAATCCTATAGCTATAATAATTCATTTCTCATCCCAAATAATCATCTAAACCTCAATAAATCAACATATATTTTTAAATCTAGTTTAGAATTTGATCCATAAGCCACAAATTCAAAGATCATCAATAAATTTATACTCTAGAATATTTATTATACTACTAACAACCTCATAAACCATATTTATTCAACATAAATTTATCCCTCTTCAGATCCTAAATTTTCTACCACTACAAAATCAGAAATCAAAGAGGAAAGATGATTAAGAAAATTTTTTAAAATACTTACTTAATCTTGAAAAGCTTAAAATCACACCCTAAATATCCTATTAAAAACTCTTACCTTAAAACCCAGCACCGGCGAACTTGGCTCACAGACGCTCTCTCTGCCTCAGCTCGTGCATAGGGAAGAATGAAGAAACAAAGAAGTGAAGAAAGAAGGAAGGAGGTGGGTTTTTATAAAAAATTTAATGAGTCCCACATTTTTTTATTATTTCTTCTTTCCTCTCTTTTCTTCTCTTTTGTTTATTATTTTATACGCATGATTGTTGTATGCGGCGGCCGAAAGCAAATTCTCCTTTTCTTCTTCTCTCTCTTTTTTTTATTCATACCTTTTCTCTTTTTATAATAATAATAATAATAATAATTTAATAATATTATTTTTTAATTAATTAATTAATAATTTTTTTAAAAAATTTTTAATTTAGAATTATATCCTAAGTTAGATTTAATAATCATTTTCTACTAATTTGCTTACCTTAAAATATTTTTTAAAATTTTTATTAACTTAAATTAACTATTAAAATTTAAATTGAAATGTTACAGGCACTTTACACCCTCCCTCCCTCCCTCTCTTCTCCAGTGAAAACTTCTTTCTTCATCTGACGAGAAATTGACCATCATGCTACAGAAAAAAAATTATTTCTCAAAATATTATAATTTAAAAATTATTTATCAAGATACTATAAGTTAAAAACTTAGTTTGATAGGCACCGAGTTTTAAATTTTCTCTTTCATTTCCTATCTATAGAAATTGGCTTGCATCTCACCGAGTTTAGATGTCAGATTTTTGCGTGCTTTTTTTCTCTCTCTCTCTCCTTCACGTAGTTCTATTGTAGCTCAGAAAAGTACATAAAGGAAGATGGATTCAAGACAAGGTAAGGAAAGATGCAAGCTTCACGTGCCAATATTCCTTTTGTCTTTTCTATGTCAGAAAAGTAAAATAATATAATAATAAAAAATGTAAAAGAAAATGCTTGCACATGCAATTGTGAAAACCGATGCCTACATATTATGTTACTCAGCTTCTGCAATACCGAGTTGTAAGTCAGAAAATGCTCCTCTTGCGCGCTCTGCCAGCTTTACTTCAATTTTTTTTAACATTACTATTGAGATATAACATTACGCTGCAAGATGTGTATGAAAATATAAGCAGTGTCAAGTCTTGAATTGAACAGATCCGTGAAACTGATTTTTGTGCTGTATTGTTTATTGGCGTGCACATTTTTTCCTTCCCTTATTTCATATCATGTGCGTCCACAATAAAGAAGCTTTGAAAATAAATATAAGTTGCACAATTGTTACATGAATTCTCCTTCTCCTTTTCTTCATCTTCCAACGTTTGCATCTTCTTTCTCCTTTGCTCCTTTTTTTTGCAAGTGTTGCATTTGTCTCTCCTTAGCTCTCAACAATCTTGCTCATTTTGACAACAGATTGAAGAAGGTAAGTACATCTATCATATGATTTAATATTTTACTTATGATAAAAAAGTGTTTTATTTTTTATATATGTTTAGAATTTGTTTATGCATGTAAATATTTATCTTATTGTAATCTTGCATTATTGTCTGATGATGCTATAATTGTAGTTTTGATTTGATTGTAAATTTAGTTTTTAAATTTTCATTTGTTGTGTCTTAATAATTATAATTTTAACTTGATAGAAAATTAATCTTTAAATTTTTGTTTGATACAATTAATTTTAATTTAATCATTTAAAATATATGCCCTTACATTTAAAAAAATAAAATTATAAAACTGAAGTCACATTTTTTGCTTTTCCCTCTCACTCTCAACCATTTTGCTTCTCTTTAATTAAACACTCAGCAAAAGATTCAAAGTCTAGGAAGACGAATGTTAGTGTGTTAATTAATTATTATATGCTGCTAACCCACATTTAATTTTATTTGAATTAAATGAATATATTAGATATAGTTAGTGACATACATGTTCTCTTTTTATAAGTGGACCATATCTGTGGCTGATGAAGCTAATTAAACTTGGTCAATAATAAAAATTTATAATTAATTATGAGATATAAATGATACTTTTTAAAACAATTAATAATTATATTTACTAAGAAAAATATATATACACAAAATTTTATGTATGTTTAATAAATCTAGGGAAAAAAATCACCAACCATTTTATATACACATAATTTTTTAGTAAAAAAATTACAGATATCTTTAACAAGTAGCTATGTTTTTACAAGTGATTTCTTTAAAAAAAAAATGAAATGATTAGTTCAAATATATAAGAAGCTTATCTAATTACTTATGAAATGGTATTTTAAAAAATTATTTTTTAAAAACATTTTAATTGTTTAATGATGATTTAGCCTTTAATCATTATTAAGGTAAAAAAAATATAAACATAATTTTAAAGGGAAATGCAATAAATTACTGTTATAATTTTATAAATAAATAAATCATTCATGTGTTAAAATGTAGATGCTTGAATGTTACTAAAAAAATGCTTTGATGCTTGATTTATTTTGTAGGGATTAGATTATTTTTTGGTGCCTTGATATTAATTTGATTAATAAAAATATTTGCTTAAATATATAGGGAAAATGTACAATAGAAAGGAGCTAGTGTGCATATATGCAAATGGTCGAATTTTCAATGGTTCAGATGGTGTGACATTTGAATCTGATGAGATAAGAATGATGAGGATTGATATAAATATTACTCTAGCCTAACTAAAGTAAGATGTTAGACAAATACTAGAGCTTCCTTCTAATCAAATTGTGTCTAATCTAGTATATAGATATCCAATAGCTATAAATCCGCCAAGATACTGGGCATGTAAGTTGCGAAATGATTCTGACATAGAATAAATGTGGCATATAAATTTACGATATTCAAATCAATTGACGGGACCAGAGCTATATGCACACATTTTAAATGTAGAAGTTGATGACATCCCTGAATCACAACCACTAGAAGACTTTGTTAGATCTTCATTTCCATCAAATAGTAATCGCGTAGGTCTAATGGAAGAAGGAAGAAGGCTCAGCTTGCACTTAGAAAATTTTCATCCATTTGATCTTCTTTACAAGCTCTATCTGAAGATATTACGGATGATTTTGAAGATGAAGATGAGTATAATTTTTATATAAATGGTGGTGGTGACCATAATAATGATGAGGCCTTTGAAGAGAATAATGAAGAGGCTTCCTCAACTTTCTTCTCACGAATTAATATAGAGTCTGTAGTAACTCCTGAGTTTAGTGGAATGGGAGATCTTTTACCTCCCAATGATGGGCAGGAGTTTTTCATTAGTCAAATGTTTAATAATACTCACACACTAAGATGTGCAGCCAAATTATACTCTGTTTGAGTTCATCACACATTCAAAGTGTTTCATTCAAGTAATAAGTACGAAGAATATCAATGTATAAATTATAAAAGTAGTTGCAATTGGAGATTAAGGGCTTGTAAAAAAGGAAATAGAACATCATGGCACATTACAAAATATGCAGGGCCTTATACATATTTAGCAACCTCATTAAGTCAAGACCACCCTAAGCTAGATGCTGATGTCATCTCATCCTCTATTGTGGCAATGGTAGCTGATCGACCAGATGTGAAAGTATCCCATATAATTGAGCGTATGCAATCCATGTTTGGGTATACAGTGTCATATAAGAAAGCATAAAAGGCTAAACAGTTAGCAGTTGCAATGGCTTTTGGTAATTAGGAGAGCTCATACTCATTATCACCAAGGTGGTTACCTGCAGTCCAACATTTCATGCCTGGATCATGCGTGAGATTTAAAAGTAAGCTATGCTTAGAAGTTAATTATGAAGGTCAGCTTGTGGAAATGTTTGTGTGTGTTTTTTGGGCATTCAAGCCATGTATTGATGCGTTTGAACACTTAAAGCCCATTATTCAAGTTGATAGTACTTTTCTATATGGAAAATATAGATGGTGATAGAAATGTTGTATCCCTTACATTTGCTGTGGTTGAGGGAAAGACAAAATCTGCTTGCTCTTGGTTCTTGTATAATGTTCACACATATGTCGTAAAGGTCAGAAATGGAATATGTTTAATTTCTGACAGGCATTGCTCAATAATGGCTGCAGTTGGGGATCCACATGTTAGGTAGCAACTACCGAATGGATACCATGTATTTTGTTTAAGGCATATGGCTGCAAACCTCCACAAAGCACATGGGACAAATTGGTTAAAGGAAAAATTTGTAAACATTGGTATGAGTCAATTATTTTTTTAATAATAAAATCCTATCATGATATAATTATTGATTATATATTTCTTCTTATATGTAGGTTATGCATATGAGCGTCATGTTGTTAACCAACAATTGGCCGAGATAGCATTAATCCATGAGCAAGCAGCAAGATGGATAGGTGAAATTCCAATAGAAAAGTGGTCACGTGCATATGACATTGAAGGTCGGCGTTATGGTCACATGACAACTAATCTAGCAGAATGCATGAATAGTATTTTTAAAGGTGTTCGAAGCTTACCAATTACAGGACTTATGAAGGCTACTATGTATAGGGTGAATAACTATTTTGTTAAACGTGCCCAATAAGTTGAAGCACAAATAGCAGCTGGTCAAATGTTTTCTGAGACAATTAGTAAGAAGCTAGAAATGGCCACACAAGCTGCATCAGCTTGTATCGTTCGCACTCTTAATCGAAAGGAAACATCATTTGAGGTGCAAGAACCATACAATGTTCAAATTCAACAATTTGGACGCTATTGTAAGGTTAGCTTGAATGAGAAAAAATGTGATTGTGGAGAGTTTCAAATAGAAAAATACCCATGCATGCATGTGATTACAGCATGTGCTAGTGTTGGCTTAAACCATTTACAATTCGTGGATCCCATTTTTACTTTACAATATATAAGGCAAGCTTATAGTAATGAGTTTCACCCCATAGGAGATGAGATTCATTGGCCTGAAACCAATATTCCTAGTTTGATTCCTGACCCATCAATGATTAGAGAAAGAGGTCGTCCTCGCTCAACTCACATACGTAATGAGATGGATTGGACTACACCTATTGAGCCAAATAAATGTGGGTTATGTAGACAAATGGGTTATAATTGCTCTACTTGTCCAAATCAACAAGCATGTAGAAGTTAATTTGTTTGATTTGTACAGAATTTGACATTAATTATTCTAGATAAGTGTTAATTGTAATTGACATTCTTCTTGCTATTAGAAATTTCTTTATTTCTTCAAATTGTATTGCAGTAGCATATAAATGGCTCAACCAAGGCAAGTTATTAACTCAGGCCCATAAGAAAATACATTATTATACTTACAAGAACAATATATTTCACAGACTGTATGGAATGACAATATAAGTATCATTTCTCCTTATCTTGTCTAAAATTATTATACTTGACAATTTTATCAAGTTTAATCATTTTAGCACAATCGCATCCTTCGAACTTGAAGAGTCATGCATGAGGATCGATTGATAGATCCACCACTCCAAATCATAGAGTACCTTAAACAAGCTAGATTTTATGGAGTTGCAAGAATAGGACAATTTGAATACGATCCAATTTTGGTCTCAGCACTTGTTGAGAGGTGGCGACCTAAGACACATACTTTTCATACCATTCGTGGTGAATGCACAATAACTTAACAAGATGTTGCTATTCAATTAGGCCGTCCATGTGTTGGAACTCCTGTCTCTGGTAAAACAGACTGGAATTAGTTTAATGTTTATGAATGGCTCCTTGGAATACGACCACCAGAAGATAAAATATTAGGACAAAGGCTTGTAATTTCTTGGCTAGCTGAACACTTTCACTACCTTCCAGATGATGCGAATGATGTACAAGTTCAAAAATTCACAAGAGCTTACATACTTAGGTTGATTGGTGGGTATTTAATGCCAGATAGGTTAGGTTATAAAGTTTATTTAATGTATCAAACAATATCATCGATGAGGTTAAGAGACTCATGGGTTGATGCTCCTTTGCTTCACCTTCCAAGTAATGTCATAGGATGCTCATAATGTCTCATCTCTCTCACTTACTTAGTCTTGAAAAGCTTAAAATCACACCCTAAATATCCTATTAAAAACTCTTACCTTAAAATCCAGCACCAGCGAAACTAGACGCTCTCTCTGCCTCAGCTCACACTCTAATATTTGTGAACCCATGAATGTAAGGGCTTGACACGGAGCATGGTATTTTATTACCTTTATTGATAATTTCTCACGATCAAGCCATATTTACTTGATTTCTCACAAATACTTTAGGATTTTGAAGAAGCTGGTTGCTTTTTATGGGGATCTGTAGTATTAGCACATCTTTATAGAGAGTTATGTAATGCCACCAACCTAACTGAGCAAGGGATAGGTGGATGCTTAGCACTACTTCACTTGTAGACATGGGATCGCTTTTCGATGCTCGCACCAGAGCGACCTCCAACTCCAGATACACAAACAGATATCTATCCTCTCATACCCCCTCTTGGATTTAGGTAGTGCTTATTTTAGGATTTCATTTACATGAGTTTATATTATTTATTGAATAATATAAATTTAACAAGTTGTAAAAATTAATCACAGATGGAAAAATGTGGGGCAACTACCTCGTCCTAGTGCTATGGCATTACAACAATATAGACTTTGGCTCAATGCAATGGCGGAGGATGAGATAATTTGAAAACCATATGATTCTCAATTGGTGCAACTTTTGATTCCAAGTTATTACTTAGTCACACCACAGATTTGGAGGGCTTCAGTTCCCTTAATATGCTTTCACATAATAGAATGGCATCATCCTGATCATGTCATGAGACAATTTGGTCTTCAACAACCGATTCCTTTTCCCCCAGTTAGTTTAGGGAATGTCCACACATTACAACTTAGGGGAAGAACATCATCAAATTGGATTAAGGAGTATGCAAACTTCATTAATGCATGGGAAGGATGGGAACATGCTATTGTAGAGTCTCCTATATCAAACGAGCCGTTAGATCACACATTTGAGTACATGCGATGGTATTGGAGACATACTCGAAGGTGGATTAGCTCAAGAACTGCTACAACTGGTTTTGCAGTAAGTATTCACTATCATTATATTTTTACAATTGATATTCCTACTTCTTAATATTTTTTAACTAATTTCAGGCAAATATAGCAGAAGATTTATATAAGTTAAGTCTTCAAAACCCTTTACAAATACCTATAATAGATTATTAAGAAAGGTTTTGTCAAGACCAACGTAATATATTACTTGTGTTAGGAGAGCAACGCTTCACAATGTTCCCTTAACTTGCTCCACCTGCAGTAGATGTGCCACGCCCACATATACCTCAAGGTAGACAAAGTAGGAAACGTGGAGGCTATTTATTTACACAACCACCTGATGCCATTGAAGATGAAGTGGAACAAGACCAAGGATGCCCTTCTTCTTCTAACTTGTTTACTCAATCCCATCACATGCCCCCATCATCCTTGTCCCACTAGTTTAGCTCTCCAAATATTGAACAATTTGGTTCATTCACTTCTTTATTTGATGATCCACTGTTATTTGTAGCCAAATATAATGATTACACATTTGAACGTGGAGGGCCCTCGAATGAAATATTTACAACTCCATAGCATTTGATCTCCCCTACAGAGTCTCCTATTTTTGATTTGAATACCCCACCAATTGTACCAACTGCAGAATCATCAAAATCTCAACACGAAGAGCCTACAAGACAAGGGCTATCACACCGTGTTATAAGAAGACCAAAATGTGGCACAGGAAGCCATTATGCATAAATTATGTTTTTTTAATGTAAAAATATTTAATCTTTAATTATTCTAAAAAAACAATAGCCTTTCGTTATTATTGATTCATTTTATTATTTTATACTTTTAAATCATTATTTATTCTACTTCAATCTAAATTAATTACAAAAAATATCATTATATAAAATAATAAAAATCTATTTAGTAGCTTATTATTTCATTAATGATTATTCCATCAATTTTTTTTGTAAAAAATAATTTAGTAATCATAAAAATAATTATTTTATCATCATGATTATGTTAATAAAATTAATTATTAACTAATGATGGATTAGGATAGGGGTGGGTAGGGAATAAAATGTGAAAATTGACTTTAATCAAATCAAGTTGTGTACATTCCTATAAAATTAATTTTTACTTCTATAGCATCTTAAAAAATATTTTTTTCTTTTATAGTATTTTAATACTTAATTATTTATGCAATATTTTAGTATTTTTGCCAATCATTAATCAATATTAAAAAAACTACCCATGATGCACGAGAAGCATTGACATTGACATTAGAGTCTTCATAACTTTTCTAATATTTCACCTTTGTTCTCTCTTATTTTAATACCCTCTGCCAACATACTTTTCAGAATCATGAAAATAGCACCACGTGAAGGAGAGAGAAAGGAAAAAAAAAGTAGGCAAGAATATGACATAAACTCGGTGAGATGCAAGCCAATTTTTGCGGGCACGAAATGAAAGAGAAAATCTGACAAGCCAAGTTTTTAACTTATAGTATTTTGGTAAATAATTTTTAAATTATAATATTTTGAGAAATATATATATATATATATATATTTGTAGCATAATGGTTAATTTGCCTCATCTGACGAATCATAGAAATTTAAGGCATCCAAATTAAGCGATAGCTAAGTTGATGGCTGATTGAAACGCAATAAATAAACCCAAGAAACTGAAGAGAGAGGAAAAAATGTCAGATAATCGCAATGCTGTTCGTGCATCCCAACTTCCAACTGTGGATTCTCTCCCCTAGGGCTGCACAAAAGACAGGACGGCACTGGACTTCACCCTAACCCGAAGTCCGGACTCTTTCATGAAAAAGACTGGATTAGGCAACCCGTAGTCCAATCTTATTCAGTGATAACCTGAAGATTAACAGGACTGGACTTGGTCCATGGGACTAGGAGACTGGTCCTGTCAGTCTAGTACTCACTTAGCTTTTTTTCCCTCTTTTTATTCTATGAGAGGCAATAATCCATTCCAACATAATAAACTCAATTAAGATAGTAAAAACACTGATAATAACAATAAATCCATAATAACTTCTAACAATAAGAAAAAAAATATTTCTGTTATAGTCTAAATTATTTAAATTTATAACTTTAACAAAAACAGTACTCAACAAAATTTAACAACACTATATTACAATAACAATTTAGAAACAAACTTAATAAATCTTTATGTAATCATCTCCTTAGCATCAATTACACTTTAAACATTTGTCAAAAATAAATTAATTATAATTATAATAAAAAAATTAGTAGGACTGGATTGGACCAAGTGGTCCGGATGCTGGTCTCTTGTCCAGTCCAACCCGAAAAAATAGTCTGGTCTTTTTAATTCTTTTGGTCCTGAAGGACCAGTGACTATACAAACCGAACAAGACTGATACCATCTCGGGTTGGACTGGACCAGACAGGACTGGAAGACTTTTGCACAGCCCTACTCTCCCCTATATCTCTCGAAAGCATTTCTAACCTATATCTGCTAGAGATGTATTTAAGTCTACAATATATAATTACATCATATATATATATATATATATATATGTATGTATGTATGTATATTCCTGAAGCCCTGCCTAAAGCTACGTATCCAAGTAGATGTCTGAAGCTAACATGCTGAAGCTGAATAAACATATAGTTCAGACGTCCATAATCACTGACCCCCAACTAAACCATTCCTTGGCAATCATGGGACACCCTGTTACTGAAATCTGAGAACTACAAGTCTCAGAAGTCAGAATAGATGATAATTGTTCATACCTTAGCATATCAAGCAGCTGCTATCGAAAAAGCTTTGGAAAAGACCACATTATGAACTTCGCAAAAACGTCAGATTCCAGAAAGTCTATATGAGCGGCTCGCCCTATGAAGGAGTTCAGATTCTTGCCATAGGCAGTGGTATCAAAATTAACATCAAAGCGCATAAACACTCGACGCTCAGAGGGATTGGCACGGATTTGGTCCAAGCAACTATTTAGCATCTCCATGAACGCTCTTCCCTTCTTTGAATTATCATTTGAAGCAGCTTGGCATGACTGAATTCTAGCAGAGTGGTAGGGCACATAACCATCCTGAAGAAGCATCGTCAATTAAACAAGCCAAAAGAAATTCTAAGGTGGATACAAGCATGCCAGAAGAAAAGGTAAAATGGGGAGAAGAGAAGGGAAAAAAGGTATACAGGACTCACTTAACTCACTTTTATGCAATGCTTTAACCTTCACTTGAAAATTCACTGTTTTATTAGACCCTAATTAGGGAAAAAGATTACGCTGCCCTGCTAGGCTGCTAGTATAATGCAAAAACTTTATTGCCCTTTGTCTTTGAAGACAATTAATTCATTTCCAGCATAAAGAAACGCTTGCAGAATTTAAAACGTCAATCATCAAAATCCCTGTTGTATGCTCTCTGGAGTTGGAACTTAGGAGTGTCGAGACCATTTTGTAATTCATGCTAATTTTTTGTGTGGAATATCTAGTATTCTAGAATTGTTTCTCATAGAGTTGAGGGGACTTAATAGGAGTTTGGACTATTATGAATCATGACGGAATAGGACCCTTTCGAGCGAAAGCTCTACTACCAACAATACTGGATTTTCAGGGTTTGAATTTGAGACATCTAGTTAAGTTGGTACAAGTTCTTTACCAGTTGAACCCAACATCCGGTGGTATAGTTCATATTATTATTTCAACGAGAGCATGCTTCTTCTAGGTCTAATGACCTCGATTTCTTTGCCCCAGAAGAAAAAAGTATGCCTTGCTCTGATACATGCCATGGAACCCACTGAAGGAGTTCTATTCTACTCAGACATGTTTAAGCTCAACTATGATACTGATGAATAATAACCCAATTTCTAACAAAATATCAGTATAAGCGTTCAATTTACAAGTGACCCACGAGAAATAAATACTTGAGGAGAAGATAACAAGACAATATGTTTGAAGTGGCCCAACGTCTCCTGCTGAAATTAGAAAGAAATAAAAGGAAGGAACAATATCAAAACCTCCATCAATAGTATATACAATTCATCTCTCTGTCGCAGCAAATATTAAATTAAAGATGAAATGCATGTGACCTCTTTATTTTTTCAGGTTTAAGCATCTAGATCCCTCAACCTCAGAAAATGTCCTAATAGCCATTTCTATCCTTTTTTTTTTGGTATCAATCCATCCTCACGACCACCTTGACCTTTACATACTATAACCAAAAGTCACAGACATCAATGATTGCACATGAACACAATGTAGCTGTTGAAACGATTTTTGAGGTTATCAGAAGCTGATCAACAAAATTAAAATTTGAATGGCTTTGCAACTTTCTTAAAAATAAGTCATGCAATAAGTAATACTAAACTTGGGCCCGAGACATTTGACCCTGACTTTCATAGGACCTCCCTACCTTACAGAGTTTATAGAGGAAGGTATTTTGGATATCTGAATCATCGGTGAAAGTCAACTGATAAATGCATTGTGTGCCTTTCAGTGTCTTCAAAAGCCACAATCCAGAATTAAACAAAGAGTTTGAACTATAGAGATACCCCAAATGTGGACCAGATACAGAAACATATGTATGAAGAAGTCTTAGAAATGGCTCCATCATGCTGTCTGCAAACAGAACATATTTTAGCACTAAATGTCAAACTGACGAACAGCATTACATCTAAATAAATGCATGACCAACCTACAATAGCGGTTCTTATAATGAGGTTACCAATAGAGTGTCCAACAAAACTTAGCCGAATATCTTCTAAATTCCTATGTTTTGATGCTTTGTCCATTCTTCTTTTAACAAAAGATATAACTTCTTGAGCTAGCCTTTGTCCCATTTCTCTGAAATCTCCAGATGTTTTATCCTCATTAACCTTGGACATAAGAACTTCAGCCTTGGGATCATCAACAGCCATTGATTTTGGATAAGCTGTAGATCCAGATGATGCCCCTATAAAGTTTTGAGTAATGAAGTATTGAGTAACTCACCAAGTTTCCGAGCCAATTAAAATACTGAACAGAAAATATAGATGAATTGTAATCCAGCAATGTTGTTCTACATACGATGCAATTGAACTTGGCACACTTACACTATGATGTCTCCAATATATTAAATTATATAGTACTATATTAACCAAATGCACCAAGATTACAATAGGAGAGTGAACCAAACTACTCCAAACAGAACATACATAGCTACTACTATAGGCTGAGCTAGGGTCAGTTCAACTCAATCATAAAACAATCTGATCAGCAACTTCATTAGGATAAGACAAACTTTCCCATTAAACAGTATTTTGTATTTTGAATGAAATATATTTATATGTAACTACAAAAAATTGATGGCTATTGACTTGTACTCTTGTAACTTTTACTTGAAATTTATATAACAAGTTAGGGAAAATACAGACACCCCTGTACTTTGACCACTTTGTAGACAACAAACCATATAATTTAAAATCCATAAAATATACCCCATGTATTATAGCATTCATGGAAGTAGTCAATGCTTCCAACACATGATTTCAACAGATTCCAGTATGCCACTTATAATTTATCATTTATAAATTGTAAATGAACAATTAATCAGAACATGCCATGTGTCCTTCCATACACGGTCGTATGGGGTTTTAGTTAAGTTCCAATAGAACGTAGATGGAAAGGTCTGCTTTTAACTTTCAAGTTAGTTAAAGTACAGGGGTTTATTACGTGGATTTCAAAGTAATTGGTGGCTTTTGGTAAATGAGTCAGAGTATAAGGAGCACTGGTGCATTTTCCCTAATAAATTAAGATAACACGAGACTAATTTAAAGTCGGGCTTACCTAAAACAAGCTCAGGCTAAAGAACAATCAAGAAAGTTTAGCTTCATCCCTCAGCTCCTTCATCTTTTCTCATTCACTCCCATATTCGAAATTTGTAAAGCACAACTTAAATTGGTAATAGTCTAGAAAAACCTTAGTTGGTTCATCAATACATGACTTTAAACCACATTCTAAAATTCTTATGCATAGTTAAAAAGCTCAATTCCCGCTTAAAGGCAAGGTACTGGTTTTGCAATAAATTCCCCAAACTTGCCTGAAATCCATGCACAAAGACAACAATCTTTAACACACGAGAATTACTCTGTGGTGTGGATTTCTTGTCTACAGTGATAGAGCTGTCAGTTTGTAAGGTAAGTGATTCTAGAAGTTTAACATGTCTTAGGTATGAATTTTCACTTTTAGTACGCTGTGGTGTGCTCATCATACGGTCTACAATCATAACTGGTACTCTTGAAGGATCTCCAAAGATATACATATCTTGAATTGACCGGTTGTTGATCTGCAATGAAGCAGTAATTAATTAATAACCCGTGTGAAAATCAGAAGTTGAAGCTAGGGGTCCAAACTCCACATTAATAAAGGGGAATAACTTACCCTCATCTGTGCAATGCTCTTTCGATGAAGATCAGCACATGTAGCTGCAATTTGAGGAGGCTGTGCAAATTACAGGACAAAATTATAATATATGCAGCCTTTTACATTAAGAATTATCATTTTCCATTCAAAAGGAACAGACACACGCGTACATTATCAGGTAATTGCCATGAACTGGCAGTTCTTCTATGTACACCACGGCGGGAAGATTCATCACTACCACTATTTACATAACGACGAGGCATCTCAAACTTAGAATACACCATCCATATTGACCACTCAGCTTTCCGATCCTTAGCCCATACATCACGTAAAAACTCGAGAATCTTCATTTTGTTATCCCTAAGTAGTTAATATCAGCTAAGCAAGCAAGCCAAACAGAAGTTCCATGATACTTGTCCTATCATTATAGAGTTAAAATTATAATTTCAGGCAGTTACACTAGACCAAGCTCATGATACATTCATGTATATATGTGCATGGTTGGATCTAGAGCTGGTCCATAATTGAGAATCAGTCCTCTGTTCAGTTCAATTTAACAAAATTAGGTAGAATAAAATCCTACAACATTTGATAGAAAGCAAACTTGTGGAACTTAAGAAACATGCTCCATAAATACATGGACTGATCTCCAAATGAATGATAATAACCCATCAGTTCACTCTTGAATAAGGAACAAAGAACTTCAGCATTATGAAGATCCAGAGGACCATTTCCTCTCTGTGCAAGCAAGAGAAAAATAAGTAAGAACTAATCAAGAAGGAAGCATTGAGATGGCATAAATGGCCAAATAAAATAAGAAATACTATGCAAGATTAAAGAATGTAAGGACCTCAAGAACAATTTGTGGCTTGCCTTCTCCTGAAACTTCAACATCTGCTTCCAGCGGCTTTGCTTGCAGAATAGAAGTTACTAACGTTGGATTATTCATTTTTGACTCACAAAAGTCAATGGCTCGCCCAACTGCTTTGCTGATTTTTTGTAGTTCTTTAAGACATATATCACAAGAAGTTAGTAGTGCTTTAACGACTGCAACATTCTTTGCAACCTCAGAAGTAACCCCACTTGCTTCCTAATCAGTCACACAAAGCATTGTTATTACAGGAAGAAGAATGCATGAAGGACTAAAACAATATAAATTAAAAGGGTGAGTTTCATTCTCCTTGACTCCCTCATCATTTAATAAAACGACATGAATATTACTAAATTCCCCGTGTTGCTTTTTTCAATGATTTTTACCCCATTCTCAGAGCTAGACACAAATTTTAAGTAGCGCCTGGAAGCCTGACATTTCAAAATGTTCTTTAGTTACATTGATACAAAGAAAAATTGTCATAATTGTACCACCATCTTCATGGAAAGCAGGTTCAGATAGTAATCAAAATATAACTGAGCAATTGAAAGTATAAATTAATAGGAAAAGGCATTCCAAGCACGACATAAAATGCTTGCATCTAGGTAAGTAAATATGTATAGACATTAACTTCCATGTTTCTGATGCATAATTGAATGCAACATTACTGATAACAAAAAGGTGCAAAATCATGCATATAGACCTGACAAACTAGCTAGTAAAATACTAAAATGACTCACATTCATGAAAACTGAAAACATTCCCGTGCATTGCATGGGATGTTTATTATTTTCCCCCTAACAAGTGATACATAATTTGAAAAAAAAGTTACAAGTAGGGTATTTAGAAAATATCACTTTAACTAGTAGTACACCTATAGTGATTGTGGAAATCCCATTAATTGTGTAAATAGCAAATAGGCTTGATTTTTTTTTATTATTATCCCTTCTCCTTCGCCTCTGACCATGAGAATTAATGCTGATTATTCCTTACCTAGTCATAGGCTAGAAATCAAGGATTAGATTAGCCTAGCACTGTGTATATATTGTAAATCACATGTTCATGTTCATATATACAATTGAAGCATTTTAGTCGACTCTCTCTCTCACATGGTATCAGAGCTTGAGGAAGAGATCGAAAACGTATCTGATTCGGAAACGGAGATGGAGCCGACTGGAGCAGTACGCGACACCCAGACAACATCTACGACTGACCCGAGAGGCTCTGATAGCATGATTCCAAATCAGAAAGAAGGAACGAACCACTCTGCGAGTGACTCTGGGGGGTTCAACAGTCTTATTTCGAGCCAGAAAGGGGGACAGTATGCATCGATGCCGAGCTTAGAGGGCTCAAATATCCTCATTGTCTCTGAAAAACTGACCGGAGACAATTACCGGGAGTGGGCACAGATGATGAAGCTCTCTATCAAAGGTCGTGGATGACTGGGCTTCCTCAATGGCGACTCTGTAATTCCAGATGGCTCAAATCCGAAAGCCCTTCGCCTCTAGAAAAATAAAAACTCGATGGTCACTTCCTGGCTCATTAATGCGATGATTCCAACAATAAAAAGGAGCTTTATGTATCTACTTACTGCAAGAGAGATATAGGAGGCTGTACGAGAGGCATATTCTGATGGAGAAAATGTTTCTCAAATGTTTGAAATCAGAACTAAATTGTGGCACATGAGTCAGGGTTCTCGTAACCTTAATGATTATTATCTTGAAATGACTGCTCTTTGGCAGGAATTGGATCTGATTAATGAAGATGCCTGGAAGTGTGCTGAGGATGCTGCCCAGTATAAAAAACGCATTGATAAAGAAAGGCTATTTGAGTTCATAGCAGGACTCAATCCAGAACTTGATGCGGTAAGGGGGAGGATCCTGAGTCTCGTACCATTACCATCTGTTCGTGAAGCATTTGCTGAAGTAAGACGTGAAGATGCATGTCGGCGTGTTATGCTGAAAACTGATGCTAAGGGGACCATTACTGCACCTGAACCATCAACACTTGTCACTAAAAGTGCAGATCCAAGAGGCCAGAAGAATAGACCCACCTGTGAACATTGTAAAAAGACAGGTCATACCAAAGATACCTATTGGGATATTCATGGCAAACCCCTAAACTGGAAACCAAAGAAGCCAAGGGGTCGTGGTTATCACACTGGCACAGAAAAGAGTGATGACCAGCCCATGACACCTCAATTACATCCAGCCACCCAGCAGTTCCCTCCTGAACAGTTTGCCAAATTCATGGAATTTCTTAATACCCTCCACATGCCTAGCACAAAACAACCAACAGCCACAGTAGTCTACAAAGGGAACTTCCTACAAGCCTTACATGTCATTCAACATCTGTGTATTGAAAATCTCTCGATTGTAGACTCAGGTGCTTCTGATCACATGACGGATAATCGAGAATTATTCTCCACATATACTCCATATGGTGGCTCCCTTAAGGTTAAAATTGCTGACGCTACAATATCCCCAGTCGTCAGTGTTGGAGACATAAAAGTTTCCGATAAGCTGGTTCTTCATTCTGTTCTTCATGTTCCAAAATTGATGTATAATCTGTTATCTATGCAAAAATTGACCAAGGATAAACACTGTCATGCTGACTTCTATCCCAACTATTATATGTTTTAGGAAATGTCAACGGGGACGATGATTGGCAGTGCTAGAGAATTTGATGGTCTTTATTACCTTGATGCATCCTCTAACGAGTATGGTAGCGTTTGCAATAAAGTTTCCTTTCCTAAGGATAATAGTATTTTGTTATGGCACCAACATCTTAGTCATCCCAATTTTCAGTATTTGAGTCAAATGTTCCCTTCTCTTAATTTTAATAAAAATGTTTTCAAGTTTTATTGTGATGTTTGTGAACTTGCCAAGCACCATAGAACCACTTTTTCTTGCAATATTTACCAACCTTCCCAACCATTCACCACTATTCACAGTGACCTTTGAGGACCTAGCCGAACTACCAACAAAACACATAAAAATGGTTTATAACATTTATCGATGATCACACCCGTGTTTGCTGGACCTTTCTCCTTAAAGACAAAACTGATGTTGTCCCTGTATTCATCAACTTTTACAAAATGATTCAAACCCAGTTTCACACCTCTATTAAAATCCAACATACCGATAACGGTACTGAGTTTATCAATAACTCTTTAGGCAATTTCTTACAGCACTATGGAATTGTTCATAAAAATACTTGTGCTTATAGCCCCCAACAGAATGGCATAGCTGAAAGAAAAAACCGGCACATTTTAGAGGTTGCTAGAGCCCTTCTTCTTACCCATAATGTACCCAAATTTTATTGGGGTGATGCCATCCTTACCGCCACCCATCTCATTAATCGAATGCCTAGCCGAATCCTATCTTTTAAAACCCTACTTAAGGTTCTTCACATCACCCATCTTATTCCTCACCTTGAAAATAACCTTCCACTGCGAGTTTTTAGGTGCACTGTCTTTGTTCACATTCATCACAATAGTAAACTTGACCCCCGTGCCGTTAAATGTATTTTTCTTGGATATTATGCTTCCTAAAAAGGGTATAAGTGTTATGATCCTCTCACAAAGAAATTCTTTATTAGCTGTGATGTCACCTTCCATGAAGATGAATCCTTTTATCTGAAGTCTCCAACTCAAGGGGAGAGTGTGAGTGACTTGGAGCCTTCTTTAGAATCCTCTTTCCAACCTGAATTAGAATTACCCTATGAGTATGAACCTCCATTAAAACTTCCATTTGAAGTTGGTGAGTCAACAATTGAACCTGAACTAGATAATGTACCTACCACCAAGGGGGATCCTAATAAGGGGGAGAGAACAAACACTGATAAATTCTATAATCGGTTCTATGTTCGGAGGAAAACATCAAGGAACCAGACCGAAGTTCTCGAAGCTGACCATGATTCTGAACCAATGACCAATCCTGAATCTCAAGAAGATATTACTGACTGTGATCAGCCAGGAGGAGTAGAAAAAGATTTGGATCTTCCCATTGCACTTTGGAAGAAACCCAGATGCTGCACTAAACACCCAATAGACAAGTTTGTCTCTTATAAAGCTCTCTCACCTTGATTTCAAGCCTTCACAACCAATTTGGATAGCATTACAATCCCAACATGCATTGAAGAAGCACTACAGTCCCCAAATTGAAAAAATGCTGTTATAGAAGAAATGAATGCTCTCAAGCTAAATGGTATATGGGAAGAGGTTGAGATACTGCAAGGAAAGAAAGCTGTAGGTTGCAAATGGGTGTTCACAGTGAAGTACAAAGCAGATGGTACTGTTGAAAAGTTCAAGGCCCGTCTTGTGGCAAAAGGTTTTTCCCAAATCTATGGAACTGATTATACAGAGACATTTGCACCAGTTGCTAAGCTCAACACAATAGGAATTCTTATGTCCCTGGCTGCAAACCTTGATTGGCCATTATATCAGTTAGATGTAAAGAATGCATTCCTAAATGGAGACTTAAAGGAAGAAGTGTACATGACGCCACCACCTGTATTCCCTACCCAGGAAAGGAACCCAGTCTGTAAATTAAGAAAATCCTTATATGGATTAAAACAGTCACCTCGTGCATGGTTCAAAAGGTTCACACAGGTTCTAAGAAAGGAAGGGTTCAGTTAAGGGTAGAGTGATCATACATTGTTCTTCAAGCACAAGGAAGGAAAGAAAACCATTCTAAGCGTATATGTGGATGATATCATCCTCACAGGGGATAACCATGAAGAGATGGAAAAGATTAAAAAGGCATTGGCCAAATCCTTCCAAGTCAAAGACTTAAGGGAAATGAAATATTTTTTTGGGAATGGAAGTAGCACGATCTAAAAAAGGGATTTATATATCCCAGAGAAAATACATTCTCGATCTGCTAAAAGAGACAGGAATGTTAGGGTGCAAGCCTAGTACGACACCCATTGAAGTAACATCAAAAAAGAAGAAGATAAAAAAAGATGATAGAGAAGAAGAAGATGAAGAGGAAGAAGAAAATGAAGGGAAAGATGTTGACAAAGGAAGATACTAAAGATTAGTTGGGAAACTTGTCTATCTTTCCCATACTAGACCAGATATTGCATTTGCAGTAAGTATAGCAAGCCAACATTCTCATACTCCTAAAGAGAAATATTTAAAGGTAGTTTACAAGATTATACGATACTTGAAGGGCACACCTGGAAAGGAAATATTATATCGAAAGACAGAGAAGAAAAATGTAGAGATATTTACAAATGCTGACTGGGCAGGCGCCCATAATGATAGAAGATCAACATTAGGATATTGCACATATGTGTGGGGAAACCTAGTGACATGAAGGAGTAAGAAGCAAAACGTTGTTGCAAGGAGCAGTGCGGAAGCTGAATTTCAAGCAGTAGCTCATGGTATATGTGAAGAGATATGGGTAAAATGGGTATTAGAAGAACTGAGGATTGAGTTAGAACTTCCAATGAAGCTGTACACTGATAGCAAAGCTGCTATAGACATCTCACATAACCCAGTTCATCATGACAGAACCAAGTATGTTGAGGTTGATAGACACTTTATCAAAGAAAAGATTGAAGGGAGCCTTGTGTCACTCATACATGTGCCGTCATGGAATCAAACCGCAGATATCTTTACCAAAGGCTTGAACAAGGAGATGTTTGAAAAGTTTGTAGGCAAGTTGGAAATGATTGACATATATAGTCCAACTTGAGGGGGAGTGTGGAAATCCCATTAATTGTGTAAATAGTAAATAGGCTTGATTTGTTTTTTATTATTATCCCTTCTCCTTCGCCTCTGATCATGAGAATTAATGCTGATTATTCCTTACCTAGTCATAGGCTAGAAATCAGGGATTAGATTAGCCTAGCACTGTGTATATATTGTAAATCGCATGTTCATGTTCAGATATACAATTGAAGCATTTCAGTCGACTCTCTCTCTCACAGTGATAGATTCAATTTTCCCCAATTGAAAACAAATACATCCTAAATCCTGAAGAAGAATCAAAGAAAAATAAATTGAGACAATAATTGTAAATGTCATCTCCTTACTTACTACCAAGAAAGACTGATGGTTAGCATTGCGAACAAAGCCACCATAATCAGCAATGGTTAACAGAAAGAAACATCCAATCCAATGTTAAGAACATACTGGATTCAATGTGTCATAACTTTCATCAGCAATCCCTCCAGAACTGCCAGAATTGCTGAAACGGCTCAAGTTAATAGGTTATTCTATGTAAAGAAGCATACATACTTTCAAAAAAACACCAAGAAGAATAAGAAGAAGCATACATGACATAAAGTTTACAATCAAAAAAGATTAAAATGATCTTCTGAAAGAAATTACAAATGCTAAAATAAGATCCTATGCCAATCATATGCAAATAAGACTATGTAACAAACCTTGCTACCTTCAAAGCAGACCTGTAAGAAGCAGCTTTCAGTAGACTGACATGTACACTTACATCAACAAGCACTGCATGCAAGGCATCAAAATGGACAGGACAATATGAATGTAATCCTAAAAGGGCTTTTTGGAGGAATGCGAAATTCATGAACAGCTGCAGGGGAAGCATCCAGAGAAGCTTGCAATCCAACACTGTAGATGGTGCACTCAGGTCAGTATATAAATGTCAGCAACGACAAATCTACCAAAAAGGAAACAAACAATTCTTTTGCCTCAGACTAATGGGCCAATCAATATACAGCTCCTATTTCTCACCCATCCTCCAAATTAGGAGCAAACATCAGTTCAAACTTCAAAACAGCAGCAGTTGCCAGTAAACCCTGCATATAGATTCCATACAAAAAAGTTCAGTGTGACCAGAATGATAGATTCTACAAGGGAAGAATAGTGAAAAATACTAGTATTTTACTTCATCTTTCCAGAAGTTATAGTTAATCTTGGCTATTCTAGTGCTCCTCTTAACCATAGAAGCAAAATGCTGTGCATCAGCCCAAAACTAAGTATTAAGCTAGTGTCAAGATAAAGTATGTTCCTCAACCTGACAACCACTTGACAACCGAAAATTACAAATTAGTTCCCATTCTATTTTTTTTTCTTTGCCAACAACTGTGCATGCTTGTGCATGTGTATGAAGGAGCGAGTGCAAGTGCGTATAAAGAATGTACAACCTATGGCAATTAGAATGTCAACCTTGTCGACAGGAGGTATATGACCTTGGGGATCTCCCTAACAGGTAACTTGGCAACCAAAGAACAGTTGTGACCTCAAGAGGTTTCTTTTCCAATTGATAACCCTATAAAATAGTGAAAAAGAGAAAGGAACTGCTACCTCAAATTTACCAAGAGATAAAACGAACGAGATCATCATACATAAATGAATGTCCTGTCTAGCATATTTTATCTGAAAGGGATGTGTTGAGAAACTGTGGTCTGCATCATCAATTCTCCATATACCATATAAATTACCAGAGCCCAGATCAGGAGCTGCAAAAAAGGAACCCTACCTCAGTTATTCGTTCAGTATATAAGAGAAAGACTTTCTGATAGCTTTTGTATGAAGGAAAATGAAGTAAGAGGAGTATATTCAAACTTAAAAGGGATTAGGTTTCCACAATCTCATGCATGGCACGCAATGAAATATCCTAGGCATACCACATATGTAATTCAGATTTCCAGCATGCTTAATCTTTTTCACTTTTTTTCTGTTTGGCTACTTTTGTGCCATGAATTTTTTTGTTCATTATACCATAATTCACACAAAAGGTCACAAGCCTAGTTAAGCTCTAAGCTTCTTTTGAATTGATACAAAAACCTGCTTCTCCAAATTGAATAGATTGGACAAGGGTCTGCTTTGTACTATATTCCAAAAGTCCATTGGGATGATGAACTATAAAATAGCTGCATAATAAAGCCTCATTTCCTCCCTCAAAATTCAATTTACACTCAGTAACGAATACCATCAGAAACTAATCTTGGAAAGAAAAATTAAATAAAATTTTAATTTATTATAGAAATTTATGGTATTCAATCTGAAATGTCACTCATCACTAGAGATAAATGAAAAATAATGTAATAAAATTATATTATATTATATTATAACCAAAAGAAATCAACCCAGCAGCGCAAGAAAAAAATAAAGATCAGATACAGCCGTCAACTATGGATTAGTACTTGGCAGAAGGAGCAGGAACCCTAGGCCATGATGTATAGCCCAGTTCCCTCAAACACTCATTCAATATGATGTTAGTGTAAAAGAGACATAAGTCGTCGTGGTCATAATCATATTTGCAGGTATTTTGTGATACCTTTTAATGTACACCCTCATTTCACTCTAGACAAGACTAAAACCTTTCAAATTTTCACTCTTTATAAAATAATATGCAACAAACAAGGGGGGCACAGAGACAGGCATGAGCAAAGTAGACATGATTTAACAAATTACCTTCGTATTGAACAACTCTAGCTGGAGTTCCTAGGGAAATTTTTTCATTGTCCTCCCATCTAACAGTAATCTTAATTTTATACCATCTACGAAGAAAACATATATTTCAAATTATCAGGTGAAAAATTCATAGAGAAAATTAGTTTTTTTTTTTGGGGTGGGGGGGACAATGTACAGGTACCCCTGCTGAAAAAGGTCAAGATTGTGAAATCTATGAATGTAGATGGCAATCTCCTGAACAGTTTCCAACATAGCCACAAGCCTCACTCTAGCTGAATGTGGCGCCACATTAGAATGCTTCAATATTGGCAGACTTCTATATTTCGGACCAAAAAAAGCATCCTAGTCACTGCAGCATGCAATATCACCATCATCGTAGCACATGCCTATCCTTTTGCAAGTCAATGCTAGCAGCTACTCCGAGTGTCCCCTTGAGATCTTGACATTTATGTCTCTCATCTACCCCTAATTCGGGAGCAAGTTAGCCAGACGTTTAAAATGAACAGTTGCATCGATCTGAAGTAAGGTTGTAACACTGACATTAAGTTTTTCATAAAAAGACAATTGCAACACACGTACGCACTCAACATGCGTAAAAAACGTGGAAGCCGATATTTGGTGAAATAATTCGTTAAATCATGCGAATTCTTGTCCTAGAACACTTGACTGTAGATTATGAATACAATATTATGGTCCAGTTGCGTTTTAAATAAATCCTTGATTCGCAGATGGAATGCAATTTTTTTTTTTTCCAAAGGAAGTCTTGACAGGCGGTGGGAGTGCCTGCATTACCTAGCAAACCAAAAAATCGAAAGCAATAGCAATTTGTAATACATGCGGACAAAATAAGGCAAATTTGACGTTGAATTCGTACAAAAGGTTTGGCAAACATAGTAGCATTAAAAAATCGAGATTACTATAGTAAGCCGGTAAAAAGAAATATAATGCTTGCAAAATCCTCGAAAGATATAGTCATCGGTTGCACGTAATTAAGCACATTTTCTCGGTATGGTGTCACCAAAAAGGTGCAAAATCCTCGACATGTAGTAGCCAACTCTGTTTTGATTGGTAAATAATACAGAGTACGAAGGTCTCAAAAATGGAAATGATGATAAGAAGGGAAACAGGGGGGAGAGAGAGAGAGCGTGCCCGAACCTACAAGGTGGAGATCGGAGTCTGAAATGAGGAAGAGATTGTTGAGTGAAAGCCAGAGGGTTCGTAGTTGTAAGAAATCTGGTTGGGAAAGGAGAACGAGGCATACGCGCGCGGATTGTGAACGTAACGATTTGCGTATCAGAAAAACACAGGCAGCGTGAGAAGTGGAGACCACATGGGTTTCCGCCATTTTCCCAAGTTCGGGACTCTAGCCACAGTGCGCGCTCCTTTTCTAAACACAACCATCGTAACGTCCATCAACAAATTCGAGCCCCTTCTGGAAATCATCAATATATAACGTCAATTTATAATGCTAATAGATATAGTGTATATTTAGATTAAAAGGTTTGTAATTGAGATTAAAAATCAAACAAGGTTAGTAAATTAATATTAAATAAAAATTTTATAATTATAATATAATTTATATTTGTTCACCTTTTTTTTTAAAGTTAGTTGAATAAATTAAAATTTATTTTAATAATTTAATTTAAAAGTCAGTTGAGATGTATAATGATAAAAATAAATATGAGTTTTATTATATATATTTTTTGATTAATTTGATATTTTTAAGAAAAATATGAAGCTTAAAATTACAATTTTTAAAATAATAAATTACAAATATAAAATACATTAATATGTCAAAAATCTTAATTTTTAAAAAGGTAGAATTAAATAATAAGATTTAAAATATTCAAAAAATTTAAAATAAATTTATAAATTAAAAATATTCAATTCTTATTATCTGTAACTTGGTCTCAATTTGCAAACTTTGTTCCATTCTAACTTTATTTTATTTTCTCCCTCTATTTAGTATTTAACAAATAAGAATATATTAAATGGAGTGTATTTTAATTAAATAATCAAACAAGATTTTAATATTTTTCTTTCTTTACTTTGTCTTAATTCATAAATTATAATTAAATATAAAATAATGAAATACACACAACTATCTTCTTATTCCTTAAAATTTAGAGCGCCACACATACTCTCTCTCTAAAAAACATACATTACGAACACCTTCTTCTTCCTCTTTTCCTTTAAACCTTATATTTCTTCCTTATCTTATAAGCGTCTCCACAAACCTTTTAAGCATCATCTCCCTTCTACACTCATTCCCTCCATCTTCTATTCTCTCTACCCACCACTAGTGTTATTTCCCTCTCCCACCATCATTGCATATGTTGTCTCCCTCTCTATCTCAATGAATGAAGGAAAGCAATAAAGACGAGGCAAACATGATGATCCTCGACCTTTATGGACAGCAACTATGGCGAGCATAGATACAATTAATGGCAATGCCGTTGGAGGTAATGGCTGGTGCTTATTAAAGTGAAGAAGGAGCGAGTAAGGTGAGAAAATAAGAACTAGATAGAGGAATATGATAATAAATGCCCACCAATGTTTATAACGTGAGTAAAAAAAGAGCTCCCTTATCTAGCTTCATTAGAAATGCTCTTTTGAATTTTTTTTTTATTCAAACATATTTTAATGAGCTTTTTTATCCCAACTGAGGTCAGAGTCTCCTAAATCTCAATTGGAAAGTGGTCTAAACACACACATAATCACTTCAATGTTGCCCGTAAAATATAATAATAATATTATTATTCTTTTCAATTTAATTTATAAGTCACTTTTAATATGTCATTATAATTGAGAAAAACCTTAAGTTTGATTAATTATGTTTTAAAATTAAATATATTTTTACTTCTACTTATAATAAGGAAAAAATTATTTTAATTATTTTTTAATATTTAAGAAGGGTAAAAAAGCAAACATAAATATAGAAAATAGTAAAATACCTTATAACTATAATTAAAATTAATCTTTTCTCTTTTTCTTAAAAGTAGAATTAGAGAAGTACATAATTGGTTTAGGGCCAAAAAACAAGGGGGGAGAGGTTGCTAGTAGGAGTGTTTGATAAATAGTAATTTCATATATTTTTATTTTTTTAATTTAAACTTTTAAATATTTATTTAAAATTAATTGAGTTTAATTAGATATTATTTGAATTTATTTTCCAATCTTTAATTTTGAGATTTTAACTACCTAAATCTTGAATTCAAAATATAAATGATCTCTTTAATGTCTTTGCACACTCATTATTTAATTTTATTTTATTTGTGTAAATTTTTTAGATCTAATTTAGAAAATATCGATGGATATTATTTTAAAAAGAATAATAAAAGTATACTTAAAGATCAAGTCAATAATCAAATTTAAAAAACTTTATTTCAATTTTTTATATTTATTTTGGGTCTCTTAATATATTTTTCAATTATAATTATTAAGGGTAGTTCTGTCATTTTCATCAAATTATTAGGCTATATTTATGCTGAAAATGCACGCACAAATCAATCTGAATGGAATAAGAAGAATCGCAGCACAAGACGCAACAATTTTGAATTAATTGAAGGAGGAGAGGCATACGTGGCGATAGCTCTTCGTCTATTATTCTTTTCTTCAATTTTCTTGTGCGATGTGTTAGGCCTTTAAACTCTTCTGTTCTTGAACCTTGCCAATCTTAACATAATTAATCTCTTAATCTTGACTAAGTCAATCAAATTTTCAAAATATAAACAAAAAAACTAAAGAACTTGGTACGCCAGAGAGAAAAGAGAGTTTAAGAGAAAACTTAATTTGCTTGTTTTGCTTCATGCTTACAAATGAGAGGTGAAAAGTGTTTATAGGTTTTCCTTTTTTCTAAAAAGTTTTCACCTCATTAATGAAATTAATTCAATCTAATGGTGTACATTTAATATATATCAAAAATATATTAATATTTACAAGAATATTTTTAGAATGTACAAAAGGAAGATATCCTTAAAATAATTTATATACTTCAAGTACTTTCAATACTTTTTTAGAGATATTGGGGTCTTATGAAGTCATACCAGTGCATTCTAAAAGTCTTTAGCGCCTTCTTGATTGTTCTGAATCTCTTTAATCTCATTTGGATCATTCCAGAAGCTTCTAAAATATTTTAACCTCGATAAAATTTCTGACTTTGTCACAGATGGCTTCTCATTTTCTCATGCTATGCTGTTTAATTTTTAAAATTGTGAACAACTAATTTTTATTGGTATGATCAATCAAAGTCATTGATATTTAGGGAATAATTTATTTTAGCTTTATTTTAGTTTATTCTTTTTTTCTCTACCTTTGAATTTCATGTTTTAATTACTATTATTGATTATAGTAGTTTTATTGTGTGATTTTTGGGCTACATATTTTATTTGAGGTTCTGCTTGTTGTAATCAACTGATATGGCATTATAAGATCATTTTGGCTTGGCTTTGGTGATTATTCATACCTTTTTTTTGGTGTGATTAACATAAAAATAATTGTTAGGTTGTGGGTTAAAAGAGACTTTAATTGATTCATAACTTAATTTCTTATTTAATTCATGAATAATAATTTGGAGAACATATATAATAAAACCAAAATAATAAAGTTAAATAAATTTAATTTATTTTGTAAATGAAAAAGATTAAGTTTAGGTGATTGTATTATAATTGATTGTACTGCATGTACTTGATAATTTTCTCAGTTGAACTTGTTTTAATTATTTAATTTTAATTTAACTTTTTTAATTAATTTTGTCATAAAAAATTCCCTCTACTATCTAGCTTTTTACAATTCTAATTCCATTAGTTAATCTATTAACTTTTAGAGAGACAACCGAGGCCATGCTTTATTGCAAGATATATTTTTTTATTAATTTTGATACTATTTGATAGTAGTATTAGTGCTCAACATTATACCTATCTAGTTTCCTCCCCAATTATTGTAAAGGGCATCCTAAATTAGGACTTAATCATCACACTAATCATGGTTAATCAAGAACTAACCCAAATGGATTATTCATTACGAGATTAACCTAAAAGAATTCTTAACATGCATTTTTTTTTACAAATTATTTAATACAAAGGGATCCCAAGTCTTTAAAATATTTTAAGAACTCATATAATTTAATTAAACATATACGGAAGCATGATAATAACTATTTTTACCTACACAAATATTTTGGCCCATAATTATAGCATAAGCATCAAACCACATTCCCTAAGGCCTAAAATACATTTTTTCTAACACAAAACCTATAATGCAAGTGGATCAAGAATATATTATCCTAGATGGCAATATCATAAACTAAATACACATATCAAATAAAAGGAGAGAGGCCTACAGAAGTGATTATTATCACTTAGCCTAATGTTCCTTTCCTTTGTTCTTCTCAGATGAGCTAGCTCCTGTAATATGTTAAAAGAGAGGGGTGAGTACAACCACTCAGTAATCAAGGTATATCTAAGTTATACAAATGAATGATAATTAATCATGAATGCAAATGACCAATAAATTTATCAAGATGACCATTCAAACAATCAAATTAATAACATGTTAATCACATTAACATTTAACTCATGTAAATAATTTCAAGAATAAAATCAAGAATAAAATTTGCACAAATAGCCACATATACATTATTCGCATAATTACTACATGTCCTCATTTCTACAATTATAATCATATTCTCAACATAGCCATCAATTACTCAAATGGCATAATAATAATAATATGCATGATTAATGTCTTCCTTATATCCCCACTTATTTCCTCTGATATGAAATTCGTGGGCCAACAACTGGAAGGGATCATCCATGTGGTAAGACTACCCAAAACTTTAATCATATTATGAGGGGCTACTGGGTCAGGGTTACCTTACTCACTTATGAACACGATTTTCCCCAAATCACATACTATAGGGTGTCATACCCAAAACTAGCTCTACCCAAAACTCTAGGTGGGCCAATAGGGTCAAGTCCTTTAATAGGAACAATGCGCTACAGTACCTTACAAGGTAAGTAGCGGTTATAATCCCTAGGATTATTGGTTAATAGCCAAGTACCATATGAATTTTGCATAACCGCTAACTCCTTCACTAAGGCGAACTCCCGCCATATGATCATGCTCATGAGAAAATGCATTTGAAAAACTCATATATATATTTCAAAATTATCCCACATGCTCATCAACTTTCATCATTGTGCATAATCCACAACTTATAACCAAGAGTGTACACATAATTATCAACCATCAATCTCATTACTCACAAGTCATAGAGTTTCAGCAAAGTCACATGCATTACAAACAACTATTTTAAATTTAGATATATATATATATATATATATATTATTTTACTAACATAATTAATTAATTAACATACAAATGCATAAAATAGATTTTTCCCGATTACCTCAACCTTTGAGAGGTCAAAGGTTACCCCTCAAGATACAATACTTCCAAAGCTTGAATGGTGTCAAAAGAAAATTAATCTACAATTGATCATATTCCAATGTGTCAATAATATTATTAACACAGTTTTCACTCATACTCTAACACCTAAGTATGTCTTTTATTTTATATTTATTTTATTTTTATATATATATTTTTTAAGAATTTAATCTTAGTCTCTTGAATTTTAAAATTTAATTTCATGTATTTGAACCTATCTACTTGGTTCAATGGTCTCTTTCACAATAATTTCATTCAAATATTTTTCTAATATCAAAATTTCTCTTTTTATTCCAAAAATTCGCACATAAAAATATCCAAAAATTGCAAACTTGATTTCAAGCCTAGAATCATTATTCTATATCATAATAATTTATTTTTCATCTCAAATAATCATCTAAATATCAACAAATTAATTTATATTTTCATATTTAACTAAAAATCTACCCATAAGAATCTATAAAATAATACTCTAGAATATTTATTACACTACTAACAACCTCAAAACCATATTTATTCAACATAAATTTATCTCTCTTCCAAATCCTAAATTTTCTACCACCACAAAATCAAAAACCAAAGAGAAAAGATGACTAAGAAAAATATTTAAAACACTTACCTAGTCTTAGAATACTTAAAATCTCATATGAAGTATCCTATTATGGAGCTTCACCTTCTAAATCAGTCTGCCTCTCCGTCAGCGTCGATCGCTCTCTCGCTCACTCTCTGCCTCAGCTCGCGTATAGGGAAGAAATGAAGGAAAGAGGGTGGTTTTATAAAAAAAATACTGCGAGTCCCACATGTTTTTTTTTTATTGTTTCCTCTTTCCTCTCTCTTCTTCTTCTTCTTTTTTTTATTATATATGTACACACATTACACCGAAAGCGTCCCTCCTCCCCATTTTTTTTATTTTTTTATTTTTTTATATATGTAATCATGGTAGCTGAAAGCATCTCTTCTTCTTCTTCTTCTTCTTTTTATACCTTTTCTTTCTTTTTTTAATAATAATAATAATAATAATAATAATAATAATTTAATATTTTTAATTAATTAATTAATTTTTAATTTTTAATTTTAATTTAGAATTATATTTAGATTTAATAATCATCTCCTACTAATTTGCTCACCTCTAAATATTTTTTAAAATTTCTATTAATTCAAATTAACTATTAAAATTTAAATTGAGATGTTACAATTATATTGAGATAGGATCTTTCTTGGCCCTACAAAAATGTAGGATGGACCTTTACAAGACCGGGTGAAAAGAGTTTAGGAGAGGACAGAATACAGGATTGCCTTTAAAATATCCCGTCTCATGTATCACACACACACACATGCGCTATTTTTTCTTTTAAAAATAGGCACCGAATATATTAACTATAATGTTGTATTAATATATTTAATATATATATATAATTTATTCTTATATTAATTATATTAATATATTTATTCTTATATTTAATATATTTATTTGTATATCATATATATGTGTGTAATTTATTCCAATATTAATATAATTAAAATAAAAATAAATTATATTAATTATAATCTCAATATTTACAATCCCTATTCAAAGTTAAAAAGTTCTCAATACTGGTAATTTTAATGACATGTAACAATTAGTAAATAATACAAGGTAACCTCTTTTTTTGTCTTACAATATATTTATTATATTGATATAATCTTATATTTATCTATTTAATATTTTTTATATCGCATTTATTGCTTTATATTCTAAAGAGTTAATAAGTTTCAAAGATCCCAGCTAAAGGAAAAGAACAATAACTTAATGTTATACGTGGCTTGTGTATTGTTTTCACTCTTGTATCTTGGTGGTCACTTGTTGTTACTATCATGATATGTTGTGTTTTATATATACTTGACTTTAGATTGTAAATTTATAGGTGTGATTGATGTAATTCAATAACTAATTTTAAATCAGTATAATTTTTATACTTTTATTGTTTTGATTTTAAATTTAGTAAGTTATGTGAGTTTATATTTTAATAGATATTGTTATTCATGTTTCTCTTCCACATCATCCGCTTTGCCAAAATGTCCTAATTCTATCTCAATTTTTAACTAGACAAGATAATTTTTAGGATGAGATGAAATGGGATGCGAGATAAAAATGTAATCTCAGTTATTTATTAGGAATGGTACTCTCTTCAACACCCCTAATTGTTAAGATTTTGCATTTCGCAATAAATAATGCAACTTTTGTAAATTTTAGATTCACACGCACAGTGTGCCATTCACTGTGTTCACGATGCGCGGGCATATGGCGCTTTTTCCATTTTCTTATTAGTCTAAATGGATGACCATAGAACCATATAAACGGGCCAAACATTCCGGCTCAACGTCAAATCAAAATGGTAATTAAAGCCAAGTTAGGCCCGTGAGCCTTTGATTTTGAGTTTTGTTGTAAGGCAATGATTTGATTTGGAAACCCAGAACTTAACTGGGCACTAGGTGATGATGAAATTAAGCAAGCTGTGCTTCTCCAAATATGGAATCAGATTGCTGCAACTAATTCTATGTTGATGATGTTAAATCAACATGGAATAAAGTGGCTTCTAGTTCTTTCACAATCCAAGTTGAAGTGGAAGTAACTAATCAGCACATTCATTGTTGAGTTTATAAGGGAATCTCTATCACCCAAGAGAAGTGGTCTTTCCGAATACGAAAAGCCATTTTGATTCCCAACAGCCAATATTTGCTGGCAATAGTTTGTATTTGACTGACGTGGCTATTGAACAACTCAAAATAAAGTGAGATGCGTACTCTTCATCAATCTTACCACAAACAATATCATTCGTTCTTCTTAGGTCTAAGCTATCATTGGCAGCAAGAAATTGATTTTTGTATGAAGTTTTAGTTACCTTAAAGACCACCAAACACAGGGACGAATCCAAAAGTCCTATTGGGTAAAATTTAAAATCACATGAAATATTTTTTGTGGGGGGGGGGTGTGGGGGAGTTATAATTAATTTTATTATTTTTGTACAAAGAAAAGATTACACTAAATACCAAAAATAAAAAAATAAAAAATGGAGGCAAGCATTACAGCAAGAGCGGCATGTTTGGTTAAGCCTTTTATCGCTCAAAACCAAGGTTTAAAAACCAAGGCCGAGGTTGGGGTTGCAGGTTGAACATGTTTGGATAAAATTAAAAACTGAGCCAAGTGATTTTTTATTTCAAAACACATGTTAAACCCAAAGTAACTTTTTTCTGCTTTCTAAAGCTGAGCTGCGTTATCTTCGTTTTTCATTATAGCGGCAGTATTTAATGACTGTTTAAATTTGTTTACCTACCCTAATTTGTCCTTCGCTGGACCTTCTCTCCTCTGTGCTGGTTCGTCTTGATTTTCTTATCCAAATTTAAATTTATTTTTATAATTTTAATATTTTTTGTTAAAGAAATCAAATTACACGCATCATAAAAATTTATGTTCGCTTCGGTAATTATATGTCTACATTTATTTTTAAATTGTATCGTCTAAATAAATTTCAATTCGCTAAACTGACATTTAAAAAGAAAAAAACATATCCAAGCATAAGTTATAGCACTATGTTAAAAGATATTTTTAATTGAATTATATATTCTCATGAATTAGTTAATTATTTTTTAAAATTACAATTTTTTTTTGTATTTATTTCTAGTGTTTTGATTAGAAAATCTTATCAATTACATCCAAAGGTATTTTTTTGAAAAAAATATTATTAATTGTACATTGAAAGATCTAAAATATCTTATATTTTTTAACATCTTACTTCATAAAAAATGCCCTCTATTTTTTTACTAGAGGGAGCAGTAACTAAGAGCTTATTTAAAACTATTTTTGTTTTACTGTATTGATAACTTGTATTTTATAGAACATGTTTTAAGAATAAAAAATAATAAAAATAAATATTTTTTGCACTCTCCATTATTCTCCATAATAATAATATCAAAATATTTAAAAGATGTTTTTTTTTCTGTTCTTTAAAACAATATTTTTTTATCATCTAAAATACTTTTTGAGAGCAAGTTACCAAACAATTTTTATTATTATTATTATTATGGGGAATAGAAAATTATTCCTAAAATAAATTGTCAAACAAGCTCTAACATTCTAACTTTAGTTTATTGAGAAATTCTTAGATAAATCCATCATATCATGTCATCTAACGTCTATTTAATAAAATTATATAAATTCAATTAAATAAAATTTTGTGTTATCATCAACAGAAAAAAAATTTATGTGCCATTATTTTTAATGGCTTTATTTTTATAATATAATATCTATTTAATTTCTTGCATTTTCTTCTTATATTATCATTAATATTATAATTAATTTATATTTAATATAATATGAATGTCATATTCTTAAAATTTCTCCAGTTTATAAACGGCAGTTTGCAGAGACTTTAATTTTTGAAACACTAATCCAAACGCAAAAGCGGCTTCACGTGCGCTCCTAGAAGAGAAGCTCTTTTAAATCACGGCCTGGACGAGCGCGAAGCATTTAAGCAAATATGCTCCCAATGCTAATGGAAAAACTTCCTTTGGTGAAAAATATAAGGAATTTTTTAAAAGTTAAATATTTAAAAATATAAAATATTTTAGTTTTTAAAAATATAATAATAATTTTTTTTTAAAGTATTCTTATTGAATAAATTATTTTATATTTATTGTAAGGTGAAATATCTTATTAAATAAAAATAAATATAAAAAGATAGCGTTAATTTGAAGACAAGTAACTATTTTATTAAGAATGATATTTAATTAAAAATATTTTATATTTTTAAACGGAGGAAATAACATTGAGTAGAAAACTTAATCGCAAAGAATATATTAGTGACCGGGTAATTAGAAAAGGAAATTAAAGCAGGACTTGGCTAATAAAACATAATAATAATACTTTATAAATTTACATTTTTAAAATAAAATTATAAACTTTAAAAAATATCCTTACACATTTAATTATTAATATTATTTTAAATCTCTCCATTTAAAGGATAATAATAAAAAAATATTATTAATAAAATTTTATTTTTCTTAAATTATCTTGTATTTTGGATAATAAAATTTATTTAAAATTATTTTATAATTTAAAATGAAGGGAGTAGTAGAGTTTGCTTTTGGAAAAAGCACGCTGGATACATCAATCGCGTGGGGCTATACCTGGATTAGACGGCCATTTTGGGTGACATCAAGAGGATGTGAGTTATGAAAGCTTTGATTTATTTCATATACGACAGACTTAGACCTTGTGGCGAAGGAAATTACAATTACAACTTATAAGATTAATAATAAATAATAATAATAATAATAATAATAATAATAATGAATTATTAACAATAATGTATCTTGTAGCGGTGGAGAAAGATGAGAGTGATGCGGGGGTAGACATCACTCGTGGTATCATTCATTTCCACTCGTTTTTTTTTTTAATTCATTTCTCCATCTAAACTTAATTTCTACCATTTTCGTACATCTAAGATTAAAAACCACTAGTTTTATGTTGCATTGAAATCTTTGCTTTTTGTATGTATACTAATTCATAAGTAATTATCACGCGTTAGAGTTTTGTAAAGTTGTTTCTTAATTAACTTGCTTAAATTCACGTCAACTTTGACAATAGAAAACTATCTAGCAACTCTTTTCAACGTTTCTTTATTATATTCAGTTAATTAATTGAAGGTATAGTTACCAGAACTGAACGGCTATATTTAACTATATATGTTTCTTGGTGGTTGCACAAGTGATCCACTTAGAAGATAGGAAAACCATAGACAGAGAGAAAAATAATATACACTCCCTTTTTTAATATTATAAGATATTTTAAATCAAATTATAATTTTAAAAAAATTAATTAATTATCTTTAAAATTGTACTCTCTTTTCATATTTACTTTTATTTAACATGATATTAATTAAAAAAATATATTAATTATACCCTTAATTAAGAATATTTTTTCGTAAAAACTTTCATTAACTAATTATATCTTGAAAGAAAAAATATTTTATAATATTTTACCTTAATAAAAATATTTTATATTTTTGAATATATATATTCTATATTTAAAGTCATGATGGAAGGACTCGATCCGTCGACATATGTTCCTATAATAATAAGTAAAGCTTGAACATATACATTGGATGTCGTGTCTCGTGGATCCCACTTGCTTGTTCACATGTTCTGGACGAAACCAGTGTAACCCTTATCAGTAAGCAATGGCAAATCAGCGATCACGCGGTTATTTGAATCCATACGCGGTGCGTCACAATAATTATTGCTAACGGCAGCTATAGCTTTGCCTATTTGGGTTACTGTTTGAATCCATTAATTTGTTATTCTTTTTCATATTATATGCACGGGCACACATATACATAGTCCTTGTTCGTCCAGTTCTATATAAGTAAGCCGCCTCTATGTCTTTCCCTGATCGCATTCTTGTGTGGGATACAAACCCTTGACAGTTTCAAAAGGTGTCTCCCACGATTGAAAGCAAAGGGAGAGATACTACAGTCTACGCACATGACCAATTACAATTTAGCATCTCCTTAAATCTGTTATCATCAATTTGAGACACCGAATTTGTTGGGTCCTACGCTAAATTAAGTCTACTCACACTCGATATCTCAGCAAAGTTAACCTAAAAATTTGCACTGAGAGAGACACGTACATATACGTTGGATGTTACTGTACGCGGATTAAAGCCATTTAGATATATTAATGCATATTTTCACATGTCAACACACGAACTTCTCCTCATGAAGGAGTACTTATAATAATATAAAATTAATAAATAAATAAAACATGAATTATATATGTGAGGTGGTTCATTGGTTCACCTAAACAGAAGAAAAAGGGTTGGGGGTTGGGGATCAAGGGATGCTTCAGAAAGTAGCGATACATTGAAGTCCGCAGAAACATATATATAGATAGGATTGGTTTCAAGGATAGATATACGTGCCTTTATTTTTTATTTGGAGTTATTTTAAGCACGCAACCGATCAATAAATATATACTCGGCAGATCCAGGTTTTCGAGGAAGCGATGATGATGAACCCGAATATATATGTATGTATGTATATAATACACCTTATGATGGATCATGCCTAAAATCTGGACAGTCTAGTGTGGTCCTTTCATTAATTGGCAAAAGTGGTGCAATTGGATTCGGATCACAAGCCTATCACTGTTGATTGGACTTATTCTTCATTCGTTGCGCCGCGCGATAATATTAGCATATTCTCGGGCCTTGACTTGTGCGGTCACTAAATAGTAAACTAGTCAAACCGCCAAGCTATTCTATTCTTCTCTCATGTCTAGTTGCTGTTTTGATTTTTCTCCTTCATTGATTGCAAACGACCAAAGAAGATGCTTATGCTTGTCAAGGATAATTCAGCATAAATCAAAAGGATCGAGAGAGACAAGTTTTGGTTTTAATCTGATCTTCATCATCGTTCCAAAAAAGAGATTCTTTTCTTTTTCATTTAAATATACATGAAGTTTAGAATTTCAATACGTCTCACGTGATGATCTCTTCATGCACCTTTCCTCGCTTCAAATAACATGTGAAAATTATTGAGTCTCAACTTTTATTTTTTAAATTAAATCAAAAGGAAAAACAGATCTTTGATTGTATATTATGCATGGGTTTAAGTTAATTAAATTGGACCGACAGCTTTTAATTTAAATACTCCAAGGATTTGTGAACTGAAATGATCAGGAATTTTTGTTTGGGATATTGATTACTTTTGCAGGTGGCTCTTACTGGACCAGGATTCCTTTCTTATTTCTACGAAAGAACCTTAATAGTCTGCTTTTCTCTCACTTTTTGATCTCATGTGCCACCTTGCGATATAGTTACAACTTTAATCGATTTGTCTGCTATACTTTATTTGTTGTTTTTCTAATTTATACCGGTCATGTTCTACTAATAAACTTCACGTAATTTTTATATCCATAGTGTTTTCGTGGCCTCATGCCGCGTACATGGTGTCACTGCAACAAAAATGACTCTTCTGTTACATCAGTGAGAAATATATTAATTATTTTCCCTTAGCTTGCCACTTTGTAGGAGAAAAAAGAGTCTGAAAAAATGACGACAGAGATTGAGGGTAACGTGGGAGAGGATGACTAGGCAAAAATACAGAGACAGCCAGACAGCTGGTTACGCAATTCATCAAATATTTCCAGACGAACATGAACAGTTCGACACATGCATGCGTGTAGATAATGATAGACCGGTCACCGTATGTTCATATCTATGCTAATTATTAATTCGAAGCATTTACTGCAAAATAAAATCTACAACGTACAAGAAAAGGTGTCCACAGAGAGATCGTCCACTTGGCGGGGGCCAAATTAAACCAATTAAATTATGTTGAACAAACAAGTGAAGTACCGAAGTTGTAATCCTATATAGAAAGACTGTGTATGAGGAAGTGAAGAAAACAAATAAGAGATGAATTATTGGAACCTAATTGCTTGGTCGACATGAGATATCATAATCACAGAGTACAGTAACGCGCGTCTGGTTTTCATCATCAGAACACCTAATAGGTCAACGTTTACGACTTGCCTATGGACTTTTGTAGTGTGAAAAATTAATATAATATTATCCCATCAAAACTAGAAAACAAAGGGAATACTGTAGTATTAATCATAGCCACTCTATTATATATGTTGGGGTTTTTTTTAAAAAAAAAATCTTATAATTATACGTACCGTATCTATACCTTTATAACTTAGAATAAAGTTATTTGATGCAATATTTGTAAAATTACGTTATTAATTTGTGGCACTTTCAAAACCCAAAGTGAGTGGGTGCCATAAAAATCAGGAAATGGATGGACCAAAACTCAACATGAGGAAGGTGTGGGGACAGAAGCCAGAAGAGAAAACAGCACCTTCAATGGTTCATATTACAGCCCTGTCAAAAATTCCACCATGTCGTCTCATAGCCTCTTAATATACAAGTCTCCTAACTAAATAATCTGCCATATTAATATATATTCCATATATATATATATATATATAACTGGAAGCTTTTGAATTTTCTCTCCATCGTTTTCTCAACCTCGCTGCCTTAATTTCAATAAAGCGAAACCCTTGTGGCGTAAAAAAATTCGTCACCACCTGTCGCCCGCTTTGACTTGGACTCTCATCATCAGGCCCTCGCTCTCTATTTAACTTGCTCACAAGCAATGCTATTTTCTCACGACCTCTCGCTTTTCCTTCTCTCTCACTGATTCAAACATCTGACATGGCGGGCGCTGATCAGTTTCAGAGGAACAGCATGTACATAGAAACCCCAGAAGGGTTCGGCGATGGAGGCAAGAACATGCTGGATGACGACGGAAGAGCCAAAAGAACAGGTGTGTGTGTGTTGGTTATGATGATGAACTACTTGAATATTATTATTATTTGTTTGTGAATTAAATAATGATAATAATACTGGTGACGACGGACAGGGACGTGGGTGACGGCGAGCGCGCACATAATCACGGCGGTGATAGGGTCGGGAGTGTTATCGCTGGCGTGGGCGATAGCGCAGATGGGGTGGGTGGCCGGACCGGCGGTGCTGATGGCATTCTCCTTCATAACATATTTCACTTCTACTCTTCTCGCCGACTGTTATCGCTCTCCGGATCCTGTCCATGGCAAGCGCAACTACACCTACTCCATGGTTGTTCGCTCTGTCCTAGGTATTTCATTCTCATTCTCTTCTTCGTAACTCATGTATATATTCATATATCTGTGTCTGTGGACTGCTTTAATTAAGTTTACTTCTTGCTTGGTTGTTGTTATTGCTTATTACTACCACCAACTGAACCACTTACTTGACTGAATGATGAAGATGTGAAATGAAGTATTTAGGTAGAGGTTTAAACGAAAGTGGTGATAACTGCATGCAAGTTTTAAAATCCAAACCTTCATACGGTTTGTGTACGTATGTGTGTGTAGTTTTGGGATCAATGACCAAAAAATGTCCAAATGCCCATGAAAGTATGTATAATTTAACAAATTTTTATATTTGAAGGTGAAACTTAAAGCAAACTTTTTAAAGGTCTTTTTAAAATTAAGATTCTTAGCACTAAGTAGTGGAAAAAACAATATTTCTTTTTCCTGTTTAATTAGAACATATAGCTAGTGATATTTTGAAAAAGAAGAAGAAGAAGAAGAATCTAGTTTTTAAGTCTCAAAGGTTGGACTTCAATTGAATGCACTATTGCCTTTATTTGTAGGAGGGAGGAAGTTTCAGCTATGCGGATTGGCTCAATATGTAAATCTAGTAGGTGTAACCATCGGCTACACTATAACTGCGTCAATTAGTATCGTGTAAGTAACATAACCATTAACACATAAATTATTACAAAGCATATACTACACGCGCGCGCGCGTTCCTCTTTATCAGTCTTATATATAGATCATGACTCATCGTGTGACATGCATATATATATATATATATATAAACAGGGCGGTGAAAAGGTCGAACTGTTTCCACAAGCATGGACATCAAGACAAGTGCAACATATCAAACTACCCATACATGATCTTATTTGCATGCGTCCAAATACTTCTCAGCCAAATCCCAAACTTCCACAAGCTTTCTTGGCTCTCCATTCTCGCTGCTATCATGTCTTTTGCTTATTCCTCTATTGGCCTCGGTCTCTCCATCGCTAAAATAGCCGGTAGTTCCCTTTATTACTTCATTCTCTACTTTATTTTTTACCATCTGCTTTTCATTTCCAAGTGTTACTATCTACATATATATTGGTCCTGGTTTACTTTCACTTTTCTGATAAAAAAAAGTTGTTTGTTAAATTTGTGGATACCATGAAGAGGGCAACCATGTGCAAACATCCTTAACAGGAGTGCAAGTTGGGGTTGACGTGTCAGCATCTGAGAAGGTCTGGAGAACCTTCCAAGCCATTGGTGATATTGCCTTCGCTTATGCCTTTTCCAATGTCCTCATTGAAATTCAGGCAAGCTCTCTCTCTCTCTCTCTCTCTCTATATATATATATATATATATTGTTCCCTTTTTATTACAATATTTAACTAATAGTATTATTATACTTATAAGTTCTGTCTGTTGTTTGTTTGATTGTTTGTTAATACTTAATACACTTGCCCCTTGAATTATGCACAATAGGTTCCGCATGCTAGCCTAGCTTGTATTCTTGTATACATGCATGCATATATATATGTGTGTGTGTGTTTGTCTATATATCTCTATTATTGGTGTGAGTAGGTGAAGATATTTATTACTCTCTTCATTAAAAATTGTGAGGCATTTTGAGGAATTAAATGTTAAAAAATGTAAGACATTTTTAATCTTTTGAGATGTAATTATTACTTTTTTTTAAAAGTGCCCCTATTAATAATGAATTTATATTTATTATATAGTGTTTAATAGGAATAAATATAAAAAGATAGAGTTAGTTGAAAAGTAAGTAATTACTTTATTAAAAGGTGAGATTCGATTAAAAATACTTTATATTTTTTAAATGAAGGGAGTATATATTCATGCGTATTTCGTGCAAGACTGTTTTTGGTTGAAAGAAAAGACATTATAATATTTTTTAAAGGTTTCGACATGAACCGCATCTGATTCTTTCACACGTGTAACTTTCCATTTACATGCTAAAATTTAGACAGAAGAAAACAATTAAAAGATTTGGTTCAGTATATTGCTTCCACTCGATCGGTATTGTAGGGTGACCACATGTTTTAAAGGTGAGATCGAGGACCATGCATTTTTGTTTGATGCATTGTCATAAAATACTTAGCTTTGCTCATAAAAAATTGCAATTCATCATCCTTGGATTAGATAATTAAAATTAAAAATTATTAAATTTTCACTAACACTTGAAATACTTTATTTTGACGATAGAAACATTAATTAATAAATTGTTAAATTATTTAATGATGCAAAATGAATGCAATTCTATTCATAGAAACCACTCTATACAACCGTTTATTATTGTTGAGTTGGGGCGGTGGTGCGGTGCATTAAATCTGAACATCAAGCGATAAACAATATGCATGTGTCCATAATTAATTAAGACGATGAATGTAAATGCTTTAACCGACTAGTTTTGATATACAGAAAATCTTTCATTTTCATTGAACCAAACTCTGCATCTTCTGCAACATTAGGCTAGCTTGTTCTACCTTCTTTATGCATTGTCACGACGACAAATACCCAAGATGAGATTACATGTATAACGGTCAGAAGTTGTGGCAAGAATGCTTCTGTTAAATAGGTTGGTGAACAATCAGGTAAAAAAACAAAAGTGAGGTTTGTGAATAAGAAATTAAAAAACCATCTTTGCTTCGAAAAGGAAAAATAAAGAGGTATGAAACCATCTTTAGTCATATTACAATCTAAAGAAGAGCGAATCAGTTCTCTTTTTGGTCATTTTCACAGTCCTGATTGATCCATTCTTTTACAGTTTTTTTTTCCACCCTTGAAACCTCATGCAGAAATATAATTCGATCATTATGAAAATAAGATATTCAATTTCAAGGCTGGCGAATAGAGAATAAGAGGTTTAGTACTGATAAGGTTCTACCAAATGCAATTCATTTTCCCCCCATAAAGATAATAAAGAATTTATTCTTATCAGAATCAAAAGATTCCCAGTCCTTCCTTTTACCCCCCAACTTTCCCATGCCTTTCCTACCAATAAATCATTAATAGATGCCGAAAGGAATTCTACTTCCAATATAGGAGGACGCTGTATTTTCTTTTTAATAAATAACTACTGCTAGTGTTTCAGTAAGATTCCTTTTAGACACGAAATATCAAATTGACGGACCGCTAGCTCCAATAACACCTTTTTCTAAAAGAAATATGGAAAAAAGAAAAAGAAGATTCATCTTTAAACGTAGGACCCCATCTCAACTGGCCTCATGTTCCAACACTCCAAGCTCTTTGATCGACCATCCTTTTTGGGTTTATTTCCATCATTTATGTGTCTGCCTGCTACCACTTGTCTAAAGCACATTGTTCCCTTGACTCTTAATGTTAGGTAGGTCTGTACACTCATATGGCAAGGATCAACTCCTTCCACCCTGCTTACTATTTATATTAATTACAATAAAAAAATATGTAAACTGTTTATATCAATTATACACAAACAAACGCTTACTAAGCCGAAAGTTAACTTCACTCGTGAATAAAATAAATAGTCATAGAGCCACAAAATTTTGCTAGCTTCCGTAGAAATAGAAGTTGATTATTGTTGGAGAGTATAGTGAAGGTAAGTCAGTCCCAGGTTAATTTTTTCAGTGACGGTCATATTTGGGTTTGCCTATAAAACTAATTGATTTATAAATTTAATGAACCAAAATCTGGGGTTATAAATTCACCAAGTGATGGTTGTCCAAACAAAGACATACCTACTGATTCAAAGGGAGTTGGGGGGGGGGGCAAATTTGTTAAAAGTAGGAGCTATTTGTACAAGGTGCTTTGTAGGAACATGGCTCTCATGGATGAAACGTGGAAGTCCTGGCTTTCATGCCCCACTATAATGAGGACCATATGGTTATTGCAGGACACTCTGAAATCAAGCCCTCCAGAGAACAGAGTGATGAAGAGAGCAAGTTTGATTGGCATTATGACCACTACCCTATTCTATGTCCTATGCGGATGCCTAGGTTATGCAGCATTTGGAAATGATGCCCCTGGAAATTTCCTCACAGGATTTGGCTTCTATGAACCCTTTTGGCTCATTGATTTTGCCAACGTCTGCATAGCTGTTCATCTGATTGGAGCATACCAGGTAGAGTATAAACTAAATTAAAATGGAAAAAAATTAAATAATTGTCAATCAGAAAAGATGCATGAACATGCCAAATCTTCAAATCTATTTAACTGCTTCTTTGGGTGGATTCACGCAGTTTAAAGTATCATAACTCATGCTTGGGATGATTTCATTGTAGCAGGTATTTTGTCAGCCCATTTTTGGGTTCGTAGAGAACTTGAGCAAAGAAAAGTGGTCTGAAAGCAAATTTATAAATCGGGAGTACGCAGTGAAGATTCCTCTAAGCGAAGGAACATATTACCTGAACTTCTTCAGGCTGTTGTGGAGGACTGCATATGTTATCGTTACAGCGGTGATAGCTATGATATTCCCATTCTTCAATGACTTCTTGGGTCTCATTGGGTCACTCTCCTTCTGGCCTCTAACCGTTTACTTCCCCATAGAGATGTACATTAAGCAGTCCAAGATGCAAAGGGGTTCCTTCACATGGATTTGGCTTAAGATTTTGAGTTGGGTCTGCTTGGTCGTTTCTATCATTTCAGCTGCTGGATCCATTCAAGGCCTTGCTCAAGATCTCAAGAAGTATCAACCCTTCAAAGCTCAACAATAATCACGGCTAGCTACCTAGATCCCTATGACATTGTCTTCAATGCTCTTCCACTTTCCTTTTCTTTTTCTTTGAAAAAATAAAAAATGAAAATAAACTGCGAGCAAGTCCACGGAGAATTTAGGGTTATCAACTCCTCATGGGAAGGAACAAGAAACCTAGGGTAGAGTGAGCAGTATAAAATAACCCCATGGTTAGAAAGTCGGTGCACTATCATTTCAAAATACCCATCAATGGGGAACGCTCAACACACACACATTCAGTCCAGGTGTGAACCAACTTTCAGCCTGGATCTACAAGAAACTGTATTTCAATAGTACTGAAAATTCTGGACACTGTCAATAACTGAGTTCACTGGGATTTACAAATGATTTTGTTACAAACCTAGTTTAGAATTTCTTGACGGACTTGCCTTTGGCTATGGGAGACATTAAACAATGCACAACTAAGTTCTCATGGAGTCTGATTAACAACCACGAGAGTTGAAAAAATCTAGCTACCTTATATTCAAGTGCAAAAATTTGTTCCCAGTAACATGGCATGAAATCCTGTAAGGGAACAAGGACAAAGGTTATAGAAACAGAAACTGAATCAGTTGCTCTCCTCCCCATTTCTGTTTCTCAAGTGATATAAACTTATTGTGATGGGATGGACAATACCAAAACTAGCACAAATATTTACTTAAATTAATAGACACATTGCCACACCACACTAGCACATTGCCGCATCACAGAAGATGTGGAAATCCTTCAATAAATGAATATTATAAATAGAATAAATAAATAAATCAATTTTTTATAACAACAAATTTAGGTGAGTTGGGTCTGAGAGCTCACTAGGGCTAGAGCATGCTTGTAGACTCAAAGAACACTTACAGAAGTATTTATAAATCACCCACCGACAAGATTCTTATATAGACAATGAGATTTAAACTCATAACTTTATGGGTTAAGGATCAAATCCTAACCAATTGGACTAACTTTTGTTGGTAACATATCATAAATTCTGATATGTATAAAGTTTAGAAATAGTCAAGTCCTCTGGCTCTAACCTCAAGCTAATACCTTAATGGTTCCTGAGCTGGGATAGGCACGCCAGATCAAATGCTCTACTATTATCTTTCATTTCTTTTCTTCCTTCATTTTGGTAGGGAGGGAAGTGAGGAAAGCTAATTTAGGTTCAACTGAAAAACATACAATGCGTGCAAGAATCTGACAAATAGTGTACATATTAACTCATCCCAGTAAAGGTGTCAATACACCAACTGCCTGTGCTTGAAGATGCCAAAGGATGTAACCGTTGATAATTTACTGGGCGTATTTTGAGCTTCTACAGGCATCATAACACTCAATTGAGGTTATCAGAGAGATTGGAAAGGCTTGTCTAACGATCACTTTTTTTTTTTTTTCCAAAATTAAACACAAACGTAGCAGCAAGCTAAGCATAATCAATTTTTTAGAGAATATATTTAATACCATACACGTCATTCCTTATATGGATTTTTAACTCATAGAAGTACTCTTAAGCATATAAATTAGTCAAGTACATAAGCCAAAAATTCTAACACCTTACATGACATTTCCTTCGGAGATTTTAACTAAACGTAAGTACCACTAAGCATATAAACTAGCGCAATTACAACTTCCAAAAAAAAAGCAAATGTGTTACCCAGAGAGACGACTTAAGCAGATTCATTCTCACTCATGACAAATGCTTGAATGAGACTCTGTGCAGCATGAGTCTGTTCTGGAGTTCCGGATATTATAATTGCAGTTTCCACTGCTCCAGGCTTTGGATCAGTGATGGTGATTTTTGCATCAGAGATCTGGAAGAACAAATTACATTGTCTATCAGTTCATCAACTAGCATTAAGGAGTCTCCAAACAACAAGAAACAATCCAGTTTTCCAGCCAAAGTTTCAGAGATGGCAAGTTCTATTTATTATTCTCATTTTTTCTTTTTGTAGGTGGCTTTTTTTAGTCATTTTAACCACAATGTCTAACAGAAAGAGACTGATAAATTTGCTGACATTTATGAAACTTATGCACATCAAAGCATTCATAACATGCATGATGAGATATATGTTCCTTGTATGCTTGTGCCAAAAGCATGCACAGACATGGACGTGTGAGTGAAAGAATACTAATGCAGAGGTGGATTGTGTTGTAGCTTACTAGCTTTCAACTCAGGCCAAAGGAGAGTAGAAAAAACATCTCATAGTAACAGCCAGAAAAACACCCTCAACTAATATCAAAGATTACCAGCGCACTGAACTCAGTAGGCAATGGTTCTTTGGCATCCATCAACATTAGAATTCAAGATAGCAATTCGATAAACTTACCTCACGTATTTGTTTCAGACATTCACCATCTTCCCCATATATTACAGGAACTAGAGCACGAGGAACAACTACTTCAACTGTGGTGCTAGTGATAATTGGTTGTTGGCTTATTCTACACAATAAATTACCAGTTATTGTTGAAAAACTAAAATAATCGGGGGGGGGGGGATAGAAAATTAGTGATAAGGATAATATTCACAATGATGGACTAACCCTGAAAATCCTGAAATTCTTCTAGGCGGACCTCCTGCAAAGTCCGGCATGCCCATGGGTCTGCCACCTTCATGTAGCCCCTTGGAACCAGTTATTTAATATGATTAAATCAAACAGTTGATTTATCATTGTTAAGGAAAAAATGAGATGCAAAACATAACGAATTCTCTCCAACAAAGCACAATATGCCATTTTTTTTCTAAATTCCATATGTTGGATAGGCATATAAATTTGCCAATTTGACTAAAATAAATAATTTGTCCACGTTTTAGTCCAGTCCTCTTCTAGACTTTAATAAGACATGTTTATTTTAACCAATTAAATTTCCTTAAATCAACTGTTAGCAGGCAGGGATTTATCTAAAGTTCTCCAAGGAACATGAACTAGGTGAACGGCTTTTCTTTTCTCAGACACTCAATCATGACAAATAATTTCCATTATTTTTCTGAAGTATCTGTTATCTGTTTATATGCAAATAATAACAAATATATATATAAACCTTTGGAAAAGGTTATATATAAAAGTTCCTTCACATGCTACATCTTTATTAGAAAATATAATAGCAATAACAAAAAACTTTAAACAATAAATAATTTCAAATGCAAGAGAATGCATCACCCAAAATACAGATACACATTTTCATTAAAATGATTATCATATAAATATATTGATTCTGATCCCCACATAACTCCTGTTAGATCACCCCCTGACTCTTTCCAAGTTCAATTTTCCAAAACTGGTTTCAACATGCAGCACAGGTATCAGACAGAAGATATCCTAAATGGAAAGATAGATATGCTTGGCAGTAGCAAGCCACAATAAGCATAGAAGAAAGTAAAACAATCAATACCTGAGGACCCCAAGGCCTCCTTTCAGATAGGTATGGAGGAACACCAGGTCTTGGCAAATTATGCATAAAAAGAGGGCGATCATCATGGGGAAAACCACCATGAGAAGGTGGAGCACCAATAGCATCAAACTTGTTAAAAGGAAGACCTAAGTTAGAATACATTCCAGGAGGTGAAAGTTCCCTCCTTCCCATGTATGGTGGGAAGGGATGGAGTTGATCGAGAAATGCAGGATTGGAGGGATAGTTGATTGATGGATATGCATCACGAAAGAAATGATGTCGTAATCTAGTGGTTATTTGCAAAAGAGCATCCTGCACTGCCTCAACTTCTCCACTTATCTAGCAGAAGAAGAAACAGGATAAGTGCCTAAACGGTGTGATCATATATCATAACTTAAATAGAATTGACAACATGTTCAAACACAATTTTTTTTTATAGAAAGAGACAATAAGATGTCTAAATTTAATTATTAATGAGTTATTTTGACAGCCGAGACTTGGAAAGAAAGAAAGAACAATTTCTCATTCCAGTTAATGAATAGAGGTAAGAAATTCCTGCATTGCAGTGCTGAAAATTAGAGTAGGCTTGAAAATGAAGAGGAAGTCTGCCTATATCACCTAAATCCAGGGTAGGATAGTTTAATTTAACCAAATTAATTAAATAAATAGTACACCATGTAAAATAAAAGGAAGATTTATTTACTCAGAAAAAATCAAAGTAAACCACACACACACACACACACACACACACACCTGTACTACTTCTTCATCTTCTGAAGCACATTTTGGGACCTGGTCTTTTCCTAATATACGAATATGGGCCCCAGACAACTTCCTCATTTCGGTTATGATGGAACCACCCTTGCCAAGGAGACAACCTATTTGATTGGAGGAAACAAGAATCCTAGCTAACATACTATGCTCTTTGACATCAGGTATGGCTCTGACTATCCTAGTTTGCACACGAAGTACAGCATCTTGCACGGGAGATATTCTATCATCTGGGTGCTGCAATTAGCAAATTATTTTTAGTGAAGCAAGAAATTTGGGTCAAGACCCATATAACTTGAGAAACTGAGAGTTGCATCATACCGCAGGGCCAGATATGACAATAATGCGATCCTCTGAATCAGATTCACTTTCAATAACCTTGATTTCACTTGCAGTCTCTTGCTGTACAGTCTTTATTATTGCTCCACCTTTACCAATAATACTTCCTACCCTCTCAGCATAACACAATAAACGAAAAGTCAGCATTTCCTGTGAAGGCCTCATTCGACCATGAATACCTTCATGAAATTTGGGTAGCAGGGGTGGAGGAGCAGAGTGGAAGTCAGAAATATCACGAGATCCAGCAGGCCCTCCTTGAGCACCAAAGGAACGGCTGGGTGGTGGGAACTGACCAAATGAATGAGATGGCCCTATAGCATTTGATATTACAGATTCATGATCCCGGGATGGATTCACCATCAGCTGCTGAGAAACAGAATGAAGAGCTTTTCTCACAACTTCAACTTCCCCCGTGATCTAGAGAATAGAACAAATATTAAAAATACTGTGGCAGAAATAAAGATTCCCTTTCTTGAGTTTAACTCCAATATGATCAAGCAACTAAAAATGCACTTGACAAAAGATCAAACAGTAGTGTTGATGTCAACTTCTTATAATAACAATAATATAGAACGTCTGACATGCACTCATAAAATAATTAACCCAATATATACTTCGGCTAAAATATTGGCACCTCCAATCATATTATCAACTGAAGCTCAGAGAAGGGAGAGCTTTCTCAGCCTGCAATAGGATGGGGACATCTTTGCACACCCATTAATCATCATAAATAGGCCTTGATTTGTAAGAAACATTTTCCCGTGCCAAGAGGGTTGTTGTTGGCATTAGATACGCCCAATTTTCAAGGAGAAACAGCTTTTGGTGATCTGAAAATTGGCTTTGCCTTTTACATATGAATTAGTTATCCAAGTTTTCTGAATTTAGTAGCCAAATTACTACAGATTCTTACCCTCCTCCTTTCTTCTTTTCTAGTGAATAGCTAATTAGTCCTAGTGCTCTCTATCGTGACATGCAATTTTATCATTCAGGAGTATTAGTTTTCTTGATTTCCTTTTTAATAGTGTGACATCCTAAAACATATTTTAAAACCTAGTGCTCTCTAAAATTCTATCAATTCCTTTGCATTTAGAAAATAAACAATTAAAAAAGAGATGGTATAAAGAAAGATTAAAATATCAGCAGCTACATGAAACATAGAATTGAATATCAAAACTAACTTAAGGATTGAAATATATTGAAATAATATATAATCATGCGATGCAACATGCCAGATAAATGATGGCACCATAGCAATTGAAATTGAACTAATTTCTTATTCATAGCACATGATGATGAGTCCCAGGAAAAACAATATAGATCGAAGCTTTGAACTGTGTGGGAACCAGAATTGCCACTTGAACAGTCAACATCACGTGAGCTGTGCTGGAAAACAAAATTTACATGGTTCTAGCAATTCATGAAAGCCTGGTTCACGATAGGTCACACAAGGTCCAAAGATGGATCATCAATGACCTGACATAACCCAAAGAGGAAACAGTGCAGGGACATTCTTTTCCTTTTACCCATATCTTTTTTCTGGTAAGTATCGCTAATATGATATAATTCAACCTATTTTTCATTCCACATTCAAATCATATGATTTGATACATTTTATTATTTAAAAATTCGTCTCCTGATTCATGATTTCAATTGCAATTTGATTACTATAATTGCTATTGATATAAATTGATGCTGCAGTAAAATGCAATATTATGACTGATGGATTGTTGGACAGCATCACCAAAATTTACCTGAACTAGCTCATCGGAAGCTGATGCACACAAGGGAAGTTTATCCCTAGGAAGAATCCGAATCTGTGCCCCACTGTCAGCTGACATTTGCTTGATTACACTACCACCCTTTCCTAGAAGGCAACCAACTTGATTAGAAAGGACCAGTAGCCTCAAAACAAAGGAAGACCTGGTATCTTCTCCATCAACTTCAGTTTTCTCCTCTTCTCCTTCAACAATCCTCTCAAACACAAGAAATAGAGCCTTCTGAACAGATGAAGTCCCCTTCTCACGATTTGTATCTTCAACAGGAAGAGAAACTTGATTTTCATCATTGTCGCCATGATTTATTGTCTCATCATCTTTCCCCTTATTCTCTGTCTCTTCATTACGAACCTCCTCATTCTTCTCACCATCTTCTTTAGTCTCTTTATCAGAACCAGTAATAGTAATAACTCTTTCATCACATCCAGGTATAGTATCCTCGACTTTAACCTTCACGCCAGATTCCTGACGAATTTCTGATATGATGCTTCCACCTTTTCCAATAACACAACCAATTTTAGAAGCAGGACAGAGTAAACGGAAGACAACACTTCCAGGGGACACTTTAAAAGGTTGACTTGGTAGTAAAGAGCCTGTTGTCTTCTGCCACTTCCCTTTCCCATTTGGCTCTACAAGGCTCCTATCATTCGGCCTCTTAGATGGTGTGAGTGGAAGTGACATGGCTATGGGAATAACAGCACCCCTATTACAACTAGAAGACAAATTTAAAGTACAAATTAGTCATATCTAGAAAGCCAGGATATCACACAATGCAAGACTATAAGGATGATGTTTGCGTGTGTACGGGGTGTGTATCTGTATGTCTATATAGAGCAAAATACAGGAAATTCGATGTTAAATATATCCTTAAAAGTAAAACCAATTTTAACATCTATAAACCATTGAAAACGTGATTTAATTCTCTAAACATTTATGCTACATATACATTACACAACTATCATAACTTGGCCAAAATATAATCCGCATGATCTGATAAATAAAGGGGGGAAACATCTTTGTCTGTCTGACCAAGAATGCCAACCTCATCCATCCGTGCAGTAACTTCCTAAAAGCAAGGACTAAGGAGGCAGTTGAATCAACTACGCATCTTTACTGCATTGATAAATTTGTCTCTATAATCGGACAAAAAAAAAATTCAATGCTCGTTCCTCTCTTCAACTATTTGACTACCAAATTCCATTCTCTATACACTTGTGCTATTTATAAAACATATGGTAGGAGTACTTCATGTTACACCAAAATTTAATCCAATAAATTCATCAATGTCATTCTAAAGTTCAATCTGCCCATGGCCATCCCCTCTCATCAACCATTTGCCTAGAACACAAGAAGAGCTTCTAGCGCACATAAAAATTGCAGCGGAGCATCGGATTACTCTATTTGTTTTGTATGGTGGTTGCACAACTTATTAAAACACCAAAAATCAACACCGCTTCCCACAACAATGGTCCAAGCGAAAAATAAGCTAATAAGGATATTCTAACAAGTTTACTGCCATTTGAGAAAGAGGTCGAGGCACTACTCTAAGTAAATAACTTGGTTTTTAGTGCCAGAACGCACTCCAAAATCTCCGTTGCTCTGTGTGTGTGTGAGGTAGGTAGCTGAGGAAATACCTTGTTGCCCGATTAATATCAATACTGTAAGAACTCCTCAACGCTATGGCAAGAAATGAACCAAGGAACTCCTCAACACCAACATCCTTGCAAGGTTAACTTCAAGGAAGAAGAATACAAAGAAAAGAATTTCAGAGCCAAGATCGACGTATAATCCTACAGCGGGTGTAGAATTGATAAGAAGATTATTAGATTGATAAGATGAGAGACAGTTAATGCACTCAGTGAAGGCAAGGCTATAGCTCCCCGCACGCCCGGCGTCGACGATCGGAGGATGAGCCCCGCAAAACGGAAACCGAAGATTTTCCGCTAACCTAAGAAAACAAATGATGGCCCAGTCTAGCGGCCCAACACGAACAAAGCTACAAGAGCCCATCAACACTCTCTTTCTGAGGATCATTTTAGGAACATCATCGTGACGTGATTCATGACGACAAATTTATATGTCTGTTAAAATATTTTAAAAATTACATGAATATAATAAATATAATTAATAATAACAACAAATTTTTTTTTGTTAATACTAATAAAAGTTGGGTCTAGCAAAAGAGATTAATTGTTTATAATGTAATAAATTAAAATTTAAATTCTCATTAAATTAAGTATCCACATTTAATACATATTCATGCCTCAAATTAAATTGCTTCAAAGATTCTTATAAACAATAAAAAAATAATTTGTTTTTGTTAAAGTTTCATTTCATAGACAAGGAATGAGTTTCAAACTGAAGACTGAGAAACACCAAGTAAGAATGAGCTTGAACTGAATAATTATTATCATCATAATATTATATATTACCTAATAATATAAAGGTCTGTTTGGTTCAAGGGGAGGGGAGGGTAGCCCTCCCTCAATTTGGAGGGGAGGCTTTGGAGAAAAGGAGGGAACCCCAACCAGACGGAACCTAAGAGTTAAAGTCAAAATTTTATTTAGAAAGAGCAAGGCAGCTTCCGCTCAAATGTTCTCCTGTCTTCTTCACGGCATTTGCTTTGGGCCGAAGACAACCAGAGAATAGCAGAGATAGGCTCGTTTCCTACGTGGCATTATTTTAAGTCTCTTCCTCCTTAGCCCTCACGTCATTATAGCCAACGTCGCCATCCCCGCTTATTCGGCTTCCCACACTAAACGCTTTTCCCGCGATTGACTTTTAGCTCACACTTTCCCGGAACGCCCCCAATAATAATTAATAAGCGAGAATTATTTCCCGAACTACCAAAACAGCCCTCCTCCTTACTCAAATATTACATCCTTTACTTTCGTTTCACCCGATGGAAAAGCAATGAAATTGTTGGGTCATTCTGGACTTTTCGACTCACGATGACATAGACGGCACATATAAAGAGACCGCGCCATTCACTTGATTCTTTGATTCCACCCGTTGCGTTGAGAACTTGTCATAGTTCAATTTCCAGAACAACGTGGAATCCGTGGCCTCAAGACAAAGAACCAGAGGAAAATGGCTGAATCAGTTACGGTAAGGGTTCCACGGAGTTCATCTCTATCTTCTTCGCTGATTAAGAAGGCAAATTCTGTGGTTCCATGCAGCCACCTCTCCGATTCTTGTTGTGCCCGGTTGATGACCCACAACAACAACAGTTTCAAGCGCAGTGCTGCCCCTAACCGCTTCATGTTCTACCGTGGAGGGTCCTGGGTTGATTTTCAGAGCCAAGTGCTGGAGTCTTTGCGATCTGGGTTCCTGGAGGGCAAGCCTTTACTGGAGGTGATCATTGGAGGGTCCAAGTATGTATTTGACTTTCTGCGGATGGTGCAGATTGATTTTGGATCCGGGAGTCAGAGATCGATTGCCTGGATCGATGAAAACGGTAAACCGTTCTTTCCCCATATCTTTGTCGACGAGGATTTTATGGATGGATTGGAGAATCCAGGAATTCCCAAAATTAATGTTGAAATTCGGGTTGGTGGGATTTTGGGCAAGAGAAAGTGCGACCACTTAGATTTAGGTGTTGATGGCACAAACAATGAGGTGAGTTCACCGGTCAAGAATAACAAGCAAGATGATGAAAATCAAGTAGCTAGTTCCAAGCGGCAGAGGCTGACCTCTTTGGGTTTGGAAACTTCTAAATGGCCCAATACGAAGTTGCTTAGTGAGAAAGAAAGCGCATATTTATTTGTGAGTTTTTTATTTCTCTCCGAGATGTCCAAAGCTTTTCGTGGAGTTACTATTTCTGCCATTCATCAATTGGATTTCTCGAGGTTGCTTGAGAGAGATCGTCTCGAAGTTTTTGAGAGACAAAGTAAAAATAAAGAAGCTACTCGAGGTGTCTCAAATGCAGTTTATGCTTGGTATGCCGCATCAGCAGAAGCTGTGGCGGGCATTTTAGCTCATGGGTTTGCATTGCCTGGCAAAACTTCTGGGTATCCTGCTTATGGAGTTGGTGTACATTTGTCTCCTTTAGGCTTACCTCAACTAAGGTAACTATTTGATCAATTTTAGTGCTTTTATGTGATCAACACATTATTGGCTTAAAATTTTCCAACTAAATAGGTGAATTTTGTTTAGTGCAATGCAGGCAGAGGTAGATAATAACGGTGATAAGCACATTGTTCTTTGCCGTGTTATCTTGGGAAACATTGAAAAAGTGGCGGCTGGTTCTCAACAGTGCCGCCCTTCCAGTGTGGAGTACGATACTGGAGCTGACGATCCTGTAAACCCTAAGTGGTATGTAGTGTGGAGCAGTAATATGAACAGCCATATACTCCCAGAGTATGTCATCAGCTTCAGATCCTCTGCTCATTTGCCAGGTAGTCAATTTTCCCCCCCTTTTCCCCCCTATATGCGCAGTTTATCGAAAACTGATCTCCTAATTAATTTTAGGTCATTCGGGAGCAAAGAGTACACTTGTAGATTTACTGAGGAAGATGAATGGTCGTATTCCTGCCCTCAAACTCAAGGAAATTATTGCTCTATATCATTCTGCATTGGTAAGCCGTTTGTTGATATTGGATATATGTTTTTATTTCCATATTGTTCGTAATTTCATCAAGGAATAACATTCTTATTTGAAAATCTCCTGTGGCATGTCATAGGCTGGAAAGGTGGCCAAAGAAATTTTCTTAGGGCAGTTTCGGGCCATTGCTGGTGACGAATTGCTTATCTCCATATTTCATGAGATGCAATGTTCAAGATGAGGTTCTTCTGAGATTTTGATTCTTTTAGAAGCACTTTAGATTGTAGAATGAATGGAGTCCATATAATGGTTAGATCGCATATGTTATCTTACTTTTAGGATATGTCAAGAAAAAAAAAAAGGTTAATCATGATGTTAGCTTGCTAGTGAGAGTAGAGGAAAAGAAAATCAATCAATTAAAGAATAAGGACACACAGAATATTTATTTTAATATTGCTTTCTTGCAAATATGTAGCAATTAGCAGTTATGTTGTAAGTTCCGTGGGAACTGAAAGGTGTTGATCTTTTAGCCTTGCTTATTTTGATTTAGTATTGCCTTCAAATGTTTCCCTTATCACTTGGCAAACTTCGTGAGGAATTTCATACCCTTGACAATGCAGTTGGGTTAGTTTACTTGGGTCAATGTCTTCTCCTGTGAATAGTTCTGTGGGGGATTCAGATTCATTGAAAGAAAATTGCTGATAGTAACCAATAAAGGATAATAAATCTAAGGTTAAATGGCAATTTGGATACTAAACTATAGGCTTAGAGGCGATTTGAATCTTGAACTCATATTTTATACATTTTGAATCTTGAAAAATTAAACATGTAATAATAATTTAGCCCTTGCTATTATTGTCAAATAAATGTCTGTTAACTATGGGCCATTTAATTTTTCTCTCTCTCTCCTCTCTTGGATCCGCCATCACTTTCCAACTGTATGTGTGAATGCATGTTTTAATTAGAAGTATCGTGAGTCATGAAATGTGAAGCTGTGGCCTTCAAATTTGAAGGGGTCAAATGGAAACTCATAAACAACAGCAGGAGTGCTTGCAAGAGAGACGATGTCCTTAACGTCAGAGGCAAAAGCAGGAAAACTCAAGTGCCCTCCAAAGCTGTGGAGCCCTATCGGGGACATCGAAAGGTAGGCCATTACAGATGTGGCAGGGGACATGTAGGACTAGGGAGGAGAACTAAAGGTTTCAATAGCATTATTTTCGATCGTGGGACACATGGACTCTGGGTTGTCGGGTTTCATACTGGAGGTTGAAGGCATGGGAACAAAGCAAAAGAGGTTTGGTTAGAGGCATGCAAAATCTCGGTGAGCACCTTGAGGCCTGCACGCAGGTTCACAAGCTGCTCTTGAGGTAGAGGAGTGGCGGTGAAAGCAAGCTTGCAGATTTGTGTTCCCCCTGTAATTCACTTTCGTGGTTGTGGGGTCTTTGTTGGATCCTACACTTGCTTGGTGGCCAAGCACCCTTGTGTATGCCTATGGGTGCATCTATGGTATCCTCTGCATGCATACTTGATGATATTTGATGGGTGAGAGGGAGGCATAGGGAGACATACTTGGTAGGGGAGGCATGCTAGTGTTGGAGGTGGAGATCCTTGTGGGAGGCTTCATTGGGAGGGCTTGAAGGTGATGTGCTCAAAAAGAAGGCAAAAGGGAATGCCATGGAATGATGGCGAAAGGTCAGCCATGGTGGATACAAGAGGGGGAGAGAGAGAGGAGGGAGCAGACAGGGAGAGATAAAAAATTATTAAAGGGCCCATAGTTAATGGATGTTCATTTGAAATTAATGTCAGGGGTTAAATTGCTATAGGTTTAATTGTTCAAGGTTCAAAATATATCAAATACAAGTTAAGGATTTAAATTACCCTTGGACTTATAGTTTAGGGTCCAAATTGCCATTAACCTATAAATCTAAATGAGGGGAAGACCGAAAGCGGTTTTATGTACTCATTGTCTAAGCACTCATTTGGCTATACAATCAGGTAAAGATTACTTGAGCAACATCTACTCTCCTCTAAACAGTTATATGGGAGCTTAAGGCTCACTAAATGATAATTGCTTCTAATAGCTAATAAAAAGAGGACAAATATAAATTGTTAGATAGAGGCAAAGTTATGAACATTTTGGTCATTATCTATATATGTGGTAATATTGATCCGAAGTGCAAATAAATGTAAATGAATAATTTGTAGGCTATTTTCGCTACTACTTTGTAATTGTAATGTAGAATGTCAATTGATTGGACACATCACAACAGCAATGATAAGCCCTATCCTACTAAATAAGGTTGGCTACATGCATCACATAACACTATTGTGTTCTATCAACAACTAACGATTCCAATATATCATTCACCAATAGATCCCATTCGACAGCTTTCTTTACTGTCCTTCTTGCCTCTCTTTACGTCTCTTCATAGGCTGAAAGGTCACTTGCTCAACCCTCCTCATTGGTGCTTTTATTGGCTTTGTTGTATATGTTTGAATCACTTTAAATGATTTTCTACCATTTTTTCCTTAATATATATCACGCCAATTTCTGCTCATATGTAATCACAAATACTATCTTTTCTTATATATCCATGCATCCATCTAAATATCCTTATCTCTACTATCCCAACTCTTTGCATTTGTCCTTCCAAGGTCCATCATTTACTACCCATATAACATTGTTGATCTTATAGTAGTATGACAATACTTTCTTTTAAGCTTTGGAACACTGCATGCATGATTTTATATTGCTATGTTTGGGCTGACAATGCGTTGGTGATAGAAGTTACATTTTGGGAAGTAAAGGGATTGAAGATTTGGAGGATGCATGTTTTTGCTACTATAGTTTTTTGCCCCTCAAAATTTCATAGATCATAAATTCATAACCACTTAAGGTCTTCCTGAATAGACTGCTGAAGAAAGAAATATAACAAGTCTTAACAACTGATGTCATAGTAGAACAGCAATGACTTTTTTAGAGAAAAACCATTAGCATATCCAAAATATACTTATTGATAAGCATGGGAGTGAACTTAAGGTACTGGGACGAGTTTATTTTGTAAATAGGCACCTGAGTATTCTAAGTTAAAACATCCATCACATGTCATGAGAAATGTGTTTAAAATACTCATCACATGTCATGAGAAATGTGTTTAAAATCAAACATGGTTTCTTTTTTCTCGATTTTTTTGACTTAACATATTCTGTACTTGTGCACCAGTGTTTAGGGGTAACATCAAAGGGATGACCAAATTCTTGCATGCCACTAAATGGTGGTAATAATTTTTGTATCCCCCTGCCCATCTTTTCTCATCGCATATGACTTGCAAGAAGTTGATGCACTTGAAATTATGAGTGGATAACCATTTACATGAATATTAAATTCTCACGATGGTGTATCCTATTGTAAACACTATTCTTTCCTGTGTGGGGCGTGCATGATCTCTCTTTTCGCCCTTTTTTTGTCCCACATCATCAGTGAGGCACTGGCCGGATCAGATCTCAAGAATTGTAAGTCCTGTTCTTCTTCTTCTTTTTTAAATAAACTTCTGCTCCGCTCTTTTTACCAAATGCAAGATGGCTTGTTGGATCCATGCGATCATGTTTGATCTCAAGCTGTTTCTACTTATATCTTAAATATTATGCATGCTGAATTTGGTGGTTGGCAGGGAATCATGAAGTTGTAACTTTTTTCCCCATTGCCAAGCACAGTTTTATACATTTTTTTTGAAGAGCTAAGTTTGTGTTAAAAAAAATTCAAGGAATGTATCCAAGGGGAAAACAGCCTTACAGGATTTGAACATATTGAGCAACTCGTTTTTAGATGACTTTGACCTTGAAGGTAGATGCATTTGATGGATTGATTTTTCCATGGTTTGATGAATATGGCTCTGCATGAGTAGTGTATAGATGATTTCTTTGAATTTCCCTGGATATATGATGTAATTTTTATTTTTTTTTTGGTTGGGTGCTGCTCAAGGGATGCAAATTTTGCTCCGCAAAATGGCTCGAGTTTTTTTGTAGGAGATTGCTGGTTGCAAGGTGGGAAATCATGCCTCTTTACTGTAAGATGCGCTTGAATGGGGTATTTATATGTCTCAAGTGATAATTTTATCGCTAAACTCCTGCTTAATCAGAGCACTACTTGAAATTTGGGGGATGACTTAGATGAATCAATTTCTTTTTTCCTCAGGCTCTTGAGTAAACTGTGTTTCTAGGATTTTCTCAGGCTGATCGCTGTATTCATCATGTTATACTTCAAATATAACTTATTTTGTTTCTTCCTGATGCACTATGACGGTGCTTACTAGTCACTGGTATAGTGGCGAGGCATTTGTGTTACCTGGTGCAAGAAATCATCGCACTGGTATAGTGGCGAGGCATTTGTGTTACCTGGTGCAAGAAATCATCGGCTTTTAGACCTTCGCGCTGTATTTGTATGGAAGAAAGAATACATGCATGCTATTTGATGACGTTGTTGCTGTATCTGTGCCATCATCTGTTGCAGCAGGTTCTTCGAAATCTACCATATATGGGTATCAGGAGTGGCCTTGTGCTTGCAGATTTTTATTGGAAGGGTGCAAAGTTTCTGTCATCAGGGACTCTTCAGGTGATCCAAAACTAAAGGGCAATCCTTATGTGAGAAATCATGCGTCGAGTTTATCGTCAACCAGTGGGTCAGACATGCAAAGTTATTAACAACCGTAGTCGTCAGCTTTATTTGACTCAGAAATCCGGACTAGCCCGCGAAGAAATCCCCAAATGTAGTTCTGAATTTGTGGAAGAATTATCTTTATTTTTAATTTTTAATTTTTTGTGGTTAAGGGAATTTTCCCACTTAATGGAATAAAAGCTTGTTGTTGTTGTTGTTGTTGTTTCCTCAGTGAGTTTCAGACTGGGCTGAGTCAAGTGATCTGCACAAACATCAGTTGCATTGGCCTAAGGTAAATGTGCTCCCCCCACAAAATCAAAAATTGTGTGCAAATGAGCAAGGACTATTCAAAATTTAAAGTTCCTTCTAAAAAATGACATTCTGATTTTCATACCCCTTTTGTATTGGGCATTTTCGTTTTCCTAAGAACGCTTTCTTGGGAAGTATATTTTTATTTTTAGATATAAAACATAAAATTTATATATAAAAAAATAGATAAAAATAAAGAAGTATCTATATTCTCCTTCAATTCTCAATCAAATAATACATGTTTATAACTTAGCGTGTCATTATTTGGTTTTTGGCATCATTGATTCAAGCATTATTGGGTTGAAATAATAGTTGCTCCCTTGATGTATACCTTTTTATCTATAAATTTAAATCAACATTGTTGTCTTAAGCTATCCAAGTTATTTGAGTCTCTTTCATTTAATCACTTTTAATAGCCAATAGTCTTTTGATTTAGTAAAATAATATAAAACTACTTTATTTTGTGAGAATTTATATATATATATATAAAATTTTTGCATGAGTTTTGATATTTCAAGTATTTGACTTAAACTAATATGATTGACAGTTTGCAAGTACTTTTTTAGGGACATGTCCCACTAAAAAATTTAGTGCGAGGGCAATTGGTTATTTGTGTTGAATAAGTAATGTATCTTAAATATGAGAGAAAGATACTACGATTTTTCTTCTATTTTACTAAGATAATAGGGACTTCTTTTCTATTTTCAAAACATACAATTTACTCTAATTTTTAACTTTGATAATTTTTTCCTTCTAATTATGATGGAAAATTTACAATTATTAATATTTTTTTATAATCGAATAGTATGTGCTCTTTCTCTCTTGAAATTTAATGAACTTTAAATAATTAATTATGATAAAATTTAAATAAATACTTTAAAAATATTGTTTGAAATTGATAAAATTTACCAAAAAAAATCATATTAAATAATTTATGTCTTATTACATTAAATGCTTATTTCATTAAGCTTTTTTGTGTGTGTGTGTGTTTATTATCTTAGCCAACTTGTGTATTGTTTTTCAAAACAATTAATAAATAATTTTACATAACTAAAAATAAGATATGAATATAATTTAAAAAACATGCATTATTTTTGGATATTTTAAATATTTTTTAGATAACATTCATATTTAAAGAAAAGTATTTTGACATAATAAATGTGACTTAACAATTAATTAATTTCCTATTGGGTTGGAGGGGAGGGAAAAAAAAAAATTCTTACCTTTGTTTGAATGGGACAAGACAATGGGAGCGCCCCTCCCCTTCAAATTAAGAAGAGTTGGAGTATAGTCGAGAATTCGGGCGGGTCGGGCCTATTCGAGTCCGGCCCGAATAAGTCCGACCTGAAGAGGCCCGAGTCTTTAAAGAGCCCGAATAGCCAAGCCCGACCCAAATTCTTTCCGACTTCGGGCGGGCCGAATACCCGAATTTAATTTTTAAAATTATTTTTAATTATTTTTTACTTTGAAATTAATTATTTTATTTTAGAAAAAATATAAAATATATTTTTTTAATACTTAAACGATGTTTAGGACTCAAATATATGGTATTTTAGTATAAAATGATCTAAAATTAAAGAATTAATTAATATTTATTATATTTTATATATTTTTTAAAAATATAATTATTTTATTCGGATATTCGGGCCAAGCCCGAACCCGATCAGGCTTGACCTGAATTTTTTTGGGCCTATTCAGGCTGAATAGGTCCAAACATAAAAAAACATTATTTTTTTTAAATTTGACCCTAAAATTTTTTAGGCCAATTCAGGCTAGCCCGTCAAACTTGGCCCGAATTATTGGTTCTAAGTTGGAGAGATTTCTTCCCATTATTCTCTCCTCCCTTCCTCTCTCCTCCAAGCAAATACAGTGCCTGATGCTGTTATAAATTTATAATTGATTATTTGTATGAAAATTATACACACACTCAAATCTTTAAGTAATCGATTATTTGCCTCAAACTGCGTTTTGCAATAAGCTAATCTCTTTAGCTTTTCAATTTTGATTATGTCTGTTGAAGCATTTATTATTTGTCAGCATTTCAAAACGCAGCCATTCATGCTCTATGACGCTGTCATTTTGCACATACAGTACCAAAAATAGCCTTGGCCTTTTGTGGCTCATAGTTTATGGCATTGCGTTGCATGGGAATCTCTTCTTGGCATTCCAATATGCCCTGTGCATTCATTTTGTTAAAGTTTAATATGAAAAAATTAATAATTTGTTATAACTGAGTCATAATTATGAAGATCAAGTTATAATGAATTAAAGTTTAATGATTAAATTATAACCAAATTAAAATTAGAGGGATCAAATGATTAATTGTTCCATATATTACATGCAATTTTATCAATATTTACCCTAAAATTCATGTCCTTTATTGTAATTTATATATTTAAAATTAATTTTGATTAAAATTATCCAAACACCTTCAATTTTACTAAAATTAATTTCAAAAAATATCATCCAAACACAATCACATCATAACATAATCAATTATAATAAAAAAATATTTTTAATTAAATTTTTATAATTAATTATACATAATTGAAATTTAAACGGGCTCATAGTATTACGGATCGGATGGATGGAGTGAAATCTTTAAAATATGAGAGAGATTTGTGTTTTGTGATTATTAATTCTATCAGAAATTTGTATAGGTTTTTAAAAATAGAATGATGGTATATGTAAGTAAGATAAAATAGAGGGGAGATCAATATATTTTACTTAGGATTTAAGTATAAAAATGTTAAGGTCAAAAGAAGTATAACAAGGTTTGTTTATTTATGTATTAAAATCTATCTTTGTTTGTTCGAATAAGAGCTTTCATTAGCATGCAACAGCTTGGATCTTTTGCATTTTTTTTTTTGGGGCTCTTCCTCTTCTCAGATTTATTCGGTGGTCTAGACGTTAATGCATGTGGGAGAAAATAATTTTGATTTACTTTGTGAGGTTTATACGGATATACCTTTTTCTTTTCTTAATTCTCATAGGCTAATTTCTACTAGAACTGAATGTAATACCTTAAATCCTTCCATATTTTAGTGGATTTTAAGTTGTTGCACTCATGCTCGTGTCAATCTCAAGTGGTCTTTAGTGACGTGGACAAATTAATGGAAGTGGGTATGGAATTTTCGAATGCAACTTAGTGAGAGCAGAATAATGAAATCACATTTATGTTCCTTGCTCCTCCAATTTTCAACTCTCTTTTTTGCTTTCTTTTCTTGGTTCTCAATGTCACATATACGAAAGAATATTCTTAACCTATTATTCAGTGCAATATTCTTAACCCATAAATTCAGTATAAAACAAACCACACCAACAAATAACTTGAATGACTTGAAAACAATATTGTATATACCTCGACAACATGAAGCATATAATGATGAGAGTAGGGTGGCAATTTGAGAAGCAAATATTTTTGCTTTGGATCGAAGTGTGTGTGTCTGTGTGTCTGATCTCTGTTAAAATTTGAGAATACTCAAGTTGTTATCATGTGCTGAGGATAAAATTATTCTGTTTTATTATTCTAAGTGCTGCCATTCTTTGAGTACTGTGCTTCAAAATTATTAAGAGTTGACTGGACCTAATAATATTCAGCCATATGTCAACGCTTTATCCTCAGGATTAAGAACATGTCGGAATGCATTGGAAACACATCGAATAAGAACTAAGGAGACATGCAAAATCCCAGAGATCAAAGTTGTTGCATCATCGATCATCCAAATGCTTATCGCATCCACCACATTAACATACATACATACGTAATCATGCGATTATGCCTTTGACATTTGCTTCAACATCAATATCGATGTAAATGTGCAAAACTTGTTATTTTTATTCTCTTAGTGATAAAGTATTACAAATTATGCGTGGTCCTCGAAAGAGGTTAAATTATGAGCTACTAACAAAATTTGAATACTATTGCACCATGACCTGATGAAAAAAACTGAGTGAATATTCAAGTATGAGTGAATATTAGACGATGTGAAAAGTCAAATATCAAATAAAATTGATTTTAATAATTAATATAGAATTAAGTGAAAGAATCCATAAACTTGGATCCCAATATTTTAAATTAGGATGTGATATTTTTTGCATTATTTTTTACCCATTCCTTCTCTCTCCCTGTTTTCGAGCAGTATAGTGTTCCTCAGCATGATTGCTATAAACTTTGGTAGAAGATTTTGCCATAGTAAGATTTTTTTTTTTTTTTCCCTTTCTCTTCATTGTTATCCTTAGACTTCTAATTCTCTTTCCTGGCTAATCTAGAAACTGGGGCTTTTCATATCATTGGATGAAGAACTTGATCTTCATTAACCTAGAAAGTAATCTGAAAATAATCTTATGTAAAATGAAGCTATGAGCAAAAAATACAATGAAGAGAGGATGAGAAGAGGAATATCGTATATCGCTTCATTATTAAATCTAAATCCTTCTTAAATTTTACTGAAAATGAACATAAATTATATAAATTTGCACGTGTTGGTATAAACGTTATTATTAGAATTTTAAGACTTATATTATGTACTCTTCATTGCTCTTTTTAAAATTAGTATTCTGAGTTCTAGAAGAACACTAAGCTATTAATCGCAAGATGCTGGAACCACAAAACTTATCAGTGGTGTCTGAGAAAGCAGTGCACTAAATGGGTGAATGAAAGGCCGAAAAAAGGACGAGATCGAAAGTGACGCGAGAAGACTTCTGGTGACCCATAAAACTGACGGTGAGCAATTTTATCATTATCACTTATTTTTTTTTTTTTTTATGAACATTTGACTGATCAAATTCGTGCATTGATGGGCCCGACTAGAAATAATTCTCTCAAAAACATTTTTTACATCACTCGTAATTTTATTAGTTATGAACCAGCCTTCTTGATTTTATGAATATGATGTGAAAAATCTAATTCAAAAAAAAATTTTTACAAAAATTAGCGGTAGTTAATCTTTTTAAATATTATATTTTAAGTCAGGATTTTTTAGAAAAAAAAAAAGGGAGTGTTAACCTTGATTACACGGATCCTAATATGCATATCAGATGCAATACATATCCAATACGTTGATGCTTTAACTTTTAAAAATATAAGACACGACATGTTTTCGATATGCGTATATATATTTATAAAAAATATAAAATATAAAATTTTAATTTAAAAAATATTTAAATTAGCATACATATATAATCCTTTATAATAATATCAAGTAAAATATAATCATTAATTATAGTTTTATTTTATCTTTACCTACTTACTTACTACCTAATCCTTATTAATAGATATAATATCAATATTTTCTCCTTCTTGACTATCATAAGATTACATTTTTACATTTTTATAATTAATAAAAATGTAATATTTATTTTTCTATTACATACAAAACTTATTTTTTAAGGAAAATCTAATCTTTGACTTTAAAAATAAATAAAAATGATATTAATAATAAAAAGTTAAATATTGCAAGTTTTAATAAATTTAATTTTTTAAATTTTTTTTTTGTTTTTGAAGTATCAATTAGCAATATGAAAGTATCATATATATATATATATATATATATCAAAAATTAAAATTTTTAAAAATTAAAAAATATTATTTTAATGATTTATAGATATGTATTGAAAAAATATCGATGGATATTGATATCAAATGCGAATACGTGGGGCAATTGAAAATACAAATACGTGTTGACTTTGATAACAATAAAATGACAAGGCTCAATAGTTATCAATATCAATATAACATACAGGGTTTGGGGATCATCAATGATCCACTTACCAGATATAATGCACTTTGCATGATTTTTTCATGATCTTGTTATTAAAAAAAAATACAACATTCACAACATTTATAGATTATAAATAACATAAACTTATTTTCATAAATTTGGTAATGCATAAAATTAGGACAAGATAAATATGAGGTTGGAAGGATAGAATAAAAATAAAGGCGGTGAATGATGAGCAATAATGAGCACTATGGTAAGCTTTCTTTTTTTAGGCATATTATCATTCATTCATTTGCCCATTGTTGGAATTTTGTCCCCCTCACTCGCCACTCTCCACTCTCCACTCTCCACCTCACCTTTTCCTTTCTTCTTCTGTGACCCCACCTTTTCCTTTCTTCTTCTGTGATTCATATTCTTCATCTTAAACCCACCTCTTTTCTTCCTCTCATTTTTACCCAGCAATTTCTTTCCCCTCATATATATATATATATATATATATATCATGATCTACACATTTTATCTTTTAACTATAAAAAATTCTTCTTCAATTTAAATTACAAAAAGAGGGATTATTTAAATAAAATAAGCATATAAACCATGTAGAATAATTCCTTTTTTTTTTTGGTGCACCCAAGGGTATCCCAGCTCGGCAATTAAGAATTAGGTCATTAATCACATTCAAGACGTAGAAATCACAGAAGTAGGTTTTACCTCTTTCAACAATATCTTCTTCTCTCACAAACCAAGGATGGAGCGCAACTTGTTTAACAAGTCCAACTACTTAATTGTCAGCTATACCTTCTTCTCTCACAAACCAAGGAATTTTCAACAATATCTTATTTTTAGACTTGCTCGACTTATATATATAAAAATCATAATCACGTCTAGGGAAGAATATGAAATTTAAAAGAGATTAATATGCTTTATTTTCTTTAAAAAAAAAGATATTCTCAATTATTGCAAGAAAGAAGGGAAAGTGGTCAAATTGAGATACTTATTCGATCTGGTTACCACGTGTTTCATATGACCCAACTTCAAGAGAGAGAGAGGGAGGGAGTACCATTCTCTTATCCAAATTGAAAGCACTTTTTTTTTTTTTTTTTGTTTTGGTTGGATTTGCCCTGATAATGTGAGTGCTCAGTACCGACCCGGAGAAGTGGAGCACAAGCAATGGGCAAAAAGATACGGCGGATACATTCATTCTTCTTTTTCTTTTTGATAAAATTGATTGGGAAAGTTTCATTTATAGACCCTTAATCATCCTTAATGAAAAAAAAAGCCTTTTAAATTTTAAAAATTTACTAAAAATAAAGTAAAATAACATCATTGTCTCTCATTCCTTTTGATTCTTTATAAAATTATCCATTTTTTTACATAAAATTATTTATTAACTTACATGAAGTTATTTAATAATGGCACCGATAATTCATGTAGATCAATAAATAATTTGATGTAGGAAAATAAATGATACATTTTATTATAATTACACCACTCAAAATAAAATCAATATTCAATAATGATATAAATAACTTTTGTAGGCTAATAAATAATTTTATATAAAGAAATGAATAACTTAATAAAGAAACAGAGAAAATGAAGGATAATGAGGTAATTTTATTTTTTATTTTAATTTTGTTTTAATACTCTTAGTTTAAAGTGAATTTTTAAAGTTTAAAGAGTTTTTCTTTTTTTCATCAAACGCAACCAAGGGATCTTAAATGAATTTTTTTGAAAAAAAATGAGTCCTTTTTCTCATACAACTCCACTGATGACATGGGCGGCGAAACAAAACAAAAACAAAGTCAGAGATTTTTTTACAATAGATCCCCGCATCTAAGCCGTCAGGATCTTAGCACAAAAATCGTCTCATTACGCATGATAAGGAAGCCCGTCGGCATAATTGTTAATCTCTTTGAAGATATAATCCTCTTTCCTTTGTTTTTTCTTTTTTCTTTTTTCTGTCAATTCAAATTCACATTGACACATCCAAAATATGTCATGGTAAAGCCTTCTTTTTATCCCTTCCCCGTCTTTCAGTCACACCGAAGAATATGTTGCTAGCTAATTTATAGTTATAATAAAAATAAACTAATAGCAAAATTTGGTGCATAAGATTGAAATATATAACTATAATGCCTTAATGCTAGTTAAACTAATCCCCAATGATGTCACGGCCTATTCAGATTTATATCTAATAATATGTCAAAACCATTTGATAAAAGAATGGGAAAAACATAGCTTGTGGTCTTTATACTTTACTCATATTTTGCTTTTAATCCCTATATTTTTTTTTATATTTTTATTTTTTATTATTTTTTATTCTTTCAAAGTCCCTAAACTTTGTTTATAGAGAAATAAAAAATAATTAAAAATAAAAATATAAAGATTTAAAATACCAAATAAAGTACAGGGTCCAAAAGTAAAACACGAGCAAAATATCGGGATTAAAAATTATGTTTTTCCAAAGAATTGATATAATATACACAACTTGATAGCTATAAGAGTTTTATCCAAAAAACATTCTACATTGTTTAATTAGAATAATAAATTATTATGCAAATAATCAATGGAAGTACTCCCTTCGTTCTAAATTATAAAACACTTTTAAATAAAATCTCACATACCAATAAACCTTATTAAATACACTTAATAACCTTATCTTTCTAAAATAAAAATATAAACTTTCAAAAATACCCATCATTTAATATATTGAAAAGAGAAGGGACGTAAATTAATTATATAGAGATGAAGGATAATATTGAAACTGACGCATTTGATGAAACTTTAATATACTCAAAGTGTCTTACATTTTGATGGAGAAATTCCTTCAAAAGTGTTATATAATTTAGGACAGAGATAGTAAATAGGATAAAACAGTTAAAACTTATAGAGAAGTTAAAAAAATGAAAAAAGATGACGTAGAAAATTTAATGTGAGAAAACCCTCAATATGAGGGACAAAAAACCTCAAGTAATGAGTGAGTAATTTTATTATAGAAAATAAAAATTATAATAATTGTCTCTGCTATGTGAGATTTAGAGACAAGATATATATAGATCTTCTTATCAATTAAAAATATTATCTTGAACAATAATAAGTATCTCATAAATTATTAAATAGAGATATGATATATTTATACCAAGATAATATATAAAAGTCCTTCACAAAGGATTATAAAGATTTAAGTCATAATTTCAATAAACTTTTCCTTGACTCAAACTCAATAATATTCATAATCACCAAGTAGCCCTAAAGGACAATCAAGTGCTGCAGTCATTGATTAAACCAAAGCAATGCTCGAACTTAATATTAGGAAGGGGTTTTACAAGCATGTTGCTAAATTTTGTGATTTATAAATTTTCTTCACAACAACTTCACCAATTACAACAATACCTCTGATAAAGCATTGTTTGGAGTTTATGTGCTTAGTCTTCGAGTGATGTCATTCTTAATCAAATGAACAATACTTTCATTATCACATAAAACATTAAAAACTCCTTGGGCAACACCAAGTTCCATAATAAGATCTTGCAACCAATTAGCTACCTTCATACTCTCAATTATTACCATACACTCTACTTCAGTTGAGGATAATGCAAAAATAGATTAGAAAGATGCTCTCCAACTAATAGAAGAGTCACAAAGGGTGAAAATATAAGCAAAAAAAAAAAAGTTCTTCCATCAAAATCACAACCATGATGAAAGTCAATAAAACTAACAATATCGTCAGATACAGTCCTATTCCTTTTAAATATTATACCAACATCAAAAGTACCTTTTTTCTGTTTGATTCTCAATTAAAATTTTCTACTTTTGGAAGTAAGAGAAAGCTCAATTTTGTGCTTGAGAAAATAAATACAAATCTTATGAGAATAGTCATCAATAATAGTTATCATATAGCGACGTTCTCTAATGGAAGAATATTTTGAAGGTCCCTATAGATCAAGATGTATGTAGTCAATAACACCTTTAGTATTATGAGTTGTATTAGAGAAACTAACTCTTTTCTATTTTCTAAAAACACAATGTTCACAAAACTATACCTTTAAAATAATGGAAGATTTATTTAACAGCATCTCAATGACCCTCTCCTGGGCTGTGCATGTATCTACTTAGCACATTGATTGCATGTGTATCATCAAGTCTGATATACACTATAGTATACATAAGACTACCAACAGCACTTGAATAAGGAACTATTGACATTTTATTAATATCCTTTTCAAATTTTGGGCAAAAATCATTAGATCATTGAAAATGAGTAATAAGAAGCGTAGACACAGATTCACACGTACTCATATTAAATCGATTAAGTACCCTTGAAATATATTTCTTTTGAGATGCAAATAATTTATCATCTTAACAATCTCTACAAATTTCCAAGTCAAGAATTTTTGTTGTTGCACCAAGGTCCTTTATATCAAATTCCTCACTGAGTTGTTGTTTTAATTTGTTAATCAAAGATTTTTCTTTAAAAGCAATAGGCATACCATCAACATAGAGCAATAAATATAGAAAGAACTCATGGGAATATTACTTAAAATAAACACAATTGTCATATGCTTCTATTAAAGCCTTGGTGTAATTATAAAAGCATCAAACCTTTGATACCATTGCCTAGGAGCTTGTTTTAGGTCATATAAAGTTTCTTTAAGCAAAAAACACAATGTTTCTTTTTAGGAACCATAAATGCCTCGAGTTGCTTCATGTAGATCTCTGTTCTCCACGTAAAAATGTGTTTAACATCAAGTTGTTCTGGCTCCAAGTCAAATAAAGCAATAAATGCAAGTAGCACATGAATGGAGGTGTGATGAACAATTAGAGAGAAAATCTTAATAAAGTCAATACCTTCCTTTTGATAACGTCCTTGAATAACTAACTGTGCCTTCCACCTTGTATTCTCAACCCCAAGGATATTATCTTTTTTATATATATCCATTTACAGCATAAGCTAAATTACCTTTAGGAAGCTCACATAAGTCCCAAGTATCATTCTCATAGAGACTTTATTTCTTTATCCGTGGCCAATAACCACTTAGATGAATTAGCACAAGAAATAGCTTCAAAATAACTAGAAAGTTCAACAACTTCAAGGATCTCTTATGCAACAAAAAATGCATAAGCAACTAATTCATCATTCATGTATTAAGCAGGCCTTTTAATATCTCTTCTTGGATGATCTCGAATAATAGAATATTTTTACTATTGATGGATAGCAGGAGTGGTACTTGTAAATCATAATATATTTGATCATCAATTCCTTCATCAAAGAAATATTCCATAATAGAGGAAGGAGTAATAGCTTTTACCTCTAACTCCATATTTTCATTAGTACTCTATTAACATACACAAGTAGAAAGAGAAACACAATAATTTCTAGAAAGAGAAACACAAGAATTTCTCCCAACAGAAAAAAAATACATCTCCATTAAATGTAACATCTCTACAAAGAATACATTTCTTCCTATTAGAATTAGAACACTATAATCAATATCCTTTAGATTCAAATGCATATCCAATAAATATATATTTTCTAGCTTTTGGAGTTAATTTATTATCATTAACATGTAAACATATAGGCAACCTAAAAATTCTCAAATTAGAATAATTAAGAGGGCTACCTAACTAAATTTCTTTTAGAACTTGAAAACCAAGTGATGTGTGAGGTGAATAGTTGACCAAATAACATGCAATAAAGATAGCTTTAGCCTATAAATCACGCCGATGTCATAACCCATCATTAGAGAGCATACAATGTACTCTCTCAAGTAGAATTATGTTAATACATTTCACAAGACCATTTTTCTAGGGCCTTCCTACAAGTGTCTTATATCTAGCAATTTTATTATTAGCACATAACTTATTAAAATCATTTTCATAGAACTCTAACTTATTATCTGTTCTCAACTTTTTAGCCATTCTTCCTATTTGATTATCAACTAAAATTTTTCACTTTTGAAAATAAGAGAAAGCTTCATTTCTATGCCTAAGAAAATAAAACCAAACTTTATGAGAACAGTCATCAAGATTAGTCATCATATAATGACGTTCTCCAATTAAAGGATATTTTGAAGGTCCTTGTATATTAGAATGTATATAGTCAAGAACACATTTAGTATTATGAGTTATAATAGAGAAACTAACTCTTTTTTGTTTCACAAAAAAATAATGTTTATGAAACTATAATTTACCAGTACTTTGACCATACAAGTGACCTTTCTTAATTAAAATATTCATGCCTTTCTTGCTCATATGGCCTAATTACGTATGCCATGATTGGGTTATGTTAGAATAATCAAACATGAATGTTGAAACAGCTACTGAACCTGCAACAATAGAACCTTACAAGACATAAAGTGTATCATAACGATTACTTTTCATATAAAGGAGAGAGCCTTTAGAAACTTTAAGAACTCTGCATTCAGTCAAATACTTATACCCTCGATATTTAAGAGTACTTGAAGAGATCAAATTTCTTTTTATCTTAGGAATATAACGAACATCAAAAAGAATTTTAACAATAGCATTATGAGTTTTGATCTGCACTGTACTAATTCATAAAATCTTACATTCATTATTATCACTCATCAAAACAATACTATAATCAACAGGTTCAAGAGTGATAAACAAGTCATTATGAGGACATATATGAAAAGTACAAGTATAATCAAGAATCTAATTAGTTATATCCCTCCTATCAATAGAGAAAACGGACAACAAAACATCACCATCTGACTTTGTATCAATAATGTTAGCTTTAGCGGATAATTTTTTGAAGTTGCTTATTTTGTTCTTCTCTCTCATACTTATTTTTAAGCCTATAGCATTGAGATATCTCATGACCTGACTTCTTGCAATAATTATAAATTTTATTATTATTGTTGGATTCATGTCTCCTAGATTTAAATCTAAATTTTTTGGTACTCTCCTTTTCATCACTTCTCCCCATCACATTTAAACTTTCATCTTTGTTCTTAAAACAAATTTCAAGATCAAACTTTTTTTTTAATAGTAAATTAGACTTTACATCTTCAAAGGCTAATGTGTCTGAATTTTCATATGGCATAATTTTTTTAAAATGTTTATAAGAGGGATGCAATGAGACAACCAACAAAATAACTTTATCTCCATCTTCAATTTTGACATCAAGAGTTTCTAAATCCATAATAATAGAATTAAATTAACCAAGATAAGATTGAATAGGAATGCCTTTAATTGTATGAATGGTATATAGTGGTTATTTGATACAAAGTTTATTTGCTAAACTTTTTGTCACATAGAGAGATTTCAACTTGAAGACTAGTTTCATTAGCTACTTCTCATAAAACCTCCTGAGATAGGTATAGTTGAATAGTTGAAAGAACTTTTTTATCTAACTCTTCAAATCGCTCATCAAACATAGTCACCGACTTTTTATGCTTTCCAAGTAAAGGTTTCTTTAACCTATTTTGAGTAAAAACAACTTTCATTTGAAAAGCCAAATAACAAAACTACTCCTTCTATCAAACTTCTCAATGTCAAATAATAATAGATATCATAAAAAAATTCCAATTGAGAACCAAGTATGACTTGTCAGAAAGTACGTAAATAATTAGTGGAAGTAAATAGAATAAAATAATTAAAAATTATAAAGAATTTATAAAAAATGATATAAGACGACACATGAAACTTAACATGGAAAAACCCCTAATAGAAGGGACAAAAAAACCCACTAGTAATGAGCGAGTAATTTACTACAGAAAATGAGAATTACAATAATTGTCTTTACCATGGAAGATGGAGAGACATATATAGAGTTTTTCATTAGCTAAAAATATTATTCTGGATTAAGGTGTTTGCCTTCAATTAAATTAAAATATGTGTATCTATTATAGATTATTTATTCTATAATAAATTTTTATTATTAATATTATTAACATATTAAAATTCACATGTATTGATTTAATTGAATGAAAGTATATGAAGCATATAAAAGTAAGCATATAAGTCTTACATTAATAAATATATCCTAAATTATCAAATAAAGATATAATAAATTTATACTAAAATAATATATAAAAAAATAATAATAAATTATAAAAATTTGAGTTATAATCTCAATCTAAACAAATAAAATTGGGAACGAAAGGATAGTGGAAATGCACCAGCAAAAGAATCTGGGACCCAGGGATGGTGCATTGAAAAGTCTTGCTCTCCTTAGTGGGAAGTTTCTGTACATATCAAACCCAACCATCATTAATTTGCACCAAGAAGGAAACAAATTAAAACCCCTTTTCAATTAATGTTTTAGTTAATAATCCTCTCCCAGTCTCTTCCATTATTTACCTGAACACCTCCTGAAATTGAAAACCTCAACTTTTCCACTTTCCCAGCATTTCATTTGACCCACACCTCTGTAGTCATTAAAAATATTTGGCCAAAAAATAATAATTGTTACCCTTATGCATGTCCTAAGACATGTTTGGTTACAACTTTTGAAAAATTAAAAGTTCTTTCCAAAACCTCCAAAAAAAAGTCCATTCGCAATGTTTCTACAAGTTATCTTGGTTATTATTTTCCAAGAGCTATTTTATTTGGCTCTCGTACAACTTCCACTTAATTTCTAATAGTAAAAATTAGGCTGAGTTACTTTTTAAATAATTCATTTTTTGTTAAACAACTTTCAGTTTATTAAATTCATTTTTTGTTAAATAACTTTCAGTTTATTAAATTCATTTTTTGTGAAAAAAAAACTGTATCTAAATATAAATTTTGTTGTAATTCCTGCTCGGTTTTCACATTTGCAGGGAAGTCAAAATAGCTTTTTTTTGATAAAAAGGAAGGAATTGATAACTTTTTCTAAAAGCAGTTCCGAAAATTAAATCAAATATGCTATGCTAATATTTACCAATTAAGTTAACTTTTAACAAATGATTTTTTTTTATAAGCAAACTTTTAACAAAGTGAAAACTAGACTACATATTTTATTCTCGTGCTAAACCCAAACGTGCTTATCCGCGTCTTCAACTTCCACACATATGTCATATTCATATCAGATTTTAGATCTTTGTTTGCTGTCTTTCCAGTTAGTAGATATATTCCTCTATTACTTTAAAGGCAACGATCGATGAGCACCAAAATTAATAAATAAAAAGTAGTAATTAAGCCGCAACATTTCTTTTGATCCAGGCAACATTTCTCTATTGATTCTAATTTGCTATTTGCCGTTTGTATATTCACATAAAAAAAGAGAAAGTGACAATGTCGAAGACAATTTCACGACATGTGCCATTGTTTACATAAACAATCCATGAAAAGGAAGAAAAATGTGGAATATTTCCATGGGACAGGCACACCATAACTAATACCACTTTGATTAAGCATTTATATATCTAAAGTAGATCACGAGATCGAAGCTTATATAATATACAATGATAAGGCAATTACGGAGAAGTGCTTATCCAATTCATAATAAAACCATGGCTTTGAAAAGGCTGATTATTTAAAATTCCCATGCAATTCGCCTTTTTAATTAATTAGGTTTAGTTTCAAATTTCTCGTCGTTTATGTATGAAACATAACAGCTGCACTGCTGCGTGGTCGTGGGGCTTTTAGAATCTTGTGTTTAAATAATCTCATGTTCTCTTGACCAGCAACATGGGTCGTTTTATCTTAATACGCGATCGACTGGTGACTGTCCTTGAAAACCCCCTCCTTTTTAATTTTTATTTTTTAAATTCATCATTAATTATTACCATTTCATTGTGATATTTAATTCAACAAAGCTTTTCAACTGTTTGTTTTCTTTCTGAAAAAAATATCTCTGTGTTCTTTTTAATGTACAAACCACATCCATGCACTGGGCTCCATATCTCGTTCTGTCTTTTTGCCTATGTGATAACGATCCCTTCGGAGCACCTCTTAGCAATAAGACAAAAATCTATGGGGCATGCATGGAAGTTTGATTACACATATACAGCACACACACTTACAACTTATAATTCTCTCTGCGGAGATTAAGATTTTATTAATAATTTGTTTTTAAGTAATAGTATTATGTTAGTCACATCCCCTGAATATAGGAGAATTGAGAGATTAAAAGACAAGCAAGAGAAAAGCAAGTTAATCAATAATTTAAGATGTAGGAAACCCAATATATGATGGATTAGGTCTGATATTAATCTAGCTGGCAAAAGCTACTCAGCTTGGGGGGATCTTTTTCGAGATTAAAACAGCATCTGTGAAAAATGCAAATTCACGAAGAAATTAAATTAGGGTAATTAAATATTTAATTTTTTAATTTTATATAAGGTTTTATTTTGGTCCCTTAAATTTAAAAAGTATATTATTAGTCCTTTAATCCTAACACATTTAATTTCATCAACAAAAGTTTTATATATTAAACATTTAAATATTAACAACACATTCACATAATAGACATATTGAATTTAATTTTTTTAATTTAAATTTATTAATATAAAAAATAATTATTTTAAATTAATGACATTAGGGTTAGAAGATTAAAAAATGCTTTATAAATTAAAAAATTAAATATATATTTTAGCCTACAATATTATTGATCTAGCCTATAACCTATAGGAAGATTGGGATTTTTCAAATCCTAGAATATTGTATTCATGTCTCTGGGCTCTGCCCTTCATGACAGAAGTCAGCTTGCTTTTAACATTGTAAAGGGTACCATAAGTCCACTTACGAGAGATTGGGAGATTTGTTATAAGTATGTTTTTGGATAAGCTTATGCTTGCATTAATTAACTTATCTTGCTTTGTTATTTTCCCTAAGTTTGTCTTCATTTGTAGTTTTTTTAAATAATAATATATAATAATATTCGCATGCGACCCTTAGTACAAAAAGAAGGAAGGTTAGACCTGTATAATTTGAAATTAAGTAAAATCGTATATAATGTGATAAGATTTTTTTTTTTGGCATAATGTTAGTGCATGACTAATCTTGAACGATTTAAATAATCTTACAGGGGGGTGCATCGTGTATTTAATTTTTTAAATTTAATTTATTTAATTACAAATATTTTTACATTCTATAATTTTGAATAGAAATATTGCAATTTAACTAACAAGAAATGGTAAATGATAATAAACTTTAAAAGTGTTTTGACTTTTGAATCAAGCTCAAATCTCTTTGAGGAAAATACGCACACGGGACACGTTTTTAAAGATATGCAAGTGATGTTGGTAAAAATAATAATAATAATAATAAAATAAAATAAAATAAAAGCCGGTGATGGCGTAGCAGGCATGTTCGGCATAACGTTAATTTTGATTATTTGAGCTTAACAGAAAAAACTAATTATTAATAAAAAGACGAATCAAAATTTAAATCTTTATTTAAAAATTATTCAACAATAATTTAAACATAATTATTTTTAATAAAAAGATATTTGCAGGGAATCAAATTTTTTTTATTATAGTGCACGAAAAAATGCAAAAAGAAGAAGAAAAAGAGCACACCGCTCGCACGCAATTTCTATCATTTTTTATTCAAGTGCTGTCACATTTGACTATCATCAAATCCCATATCTATATATCATGCAAAGGATTGAATAATTTGAAGGAGGACTCTGCCTTAATTTATTGAGATGCTTTTTGCAGGATTATAGTTTTTGGTGAATTGGTGGCAGAACTGGCAGTCCACGCTCACCTCAAGTGCTCATATCTTTACTGTTTTTGTGTGTGTTTCAGTCTTTCAGATCACATGTAGCATTTCCATTATATTTTATCAAGCTTTCACGTGTCATTAAATTAAACATAATTAAAAACATTATTTTCACCTGACATGCATGCATCGCATGTTAGTTCTTATAAAGGACAAATGCGACCTGACTAACCGGATGAAAATTTTTACGACCTGTGTAATTTTTATTCAAATTTTGAAGTTATTAGTTTAAATATAAAACTTGAAATAATCAATAATATCATTTATTTTTTATAATCAGTGGGACACTAGATTTTAAAATTTAAGCATGAAAAAAGTGAATGAAACATCCCTAAATTTAAAAGTAAAGACTCCCCCACAGATGTATTTTAATTTTAAAATGACTACTCCCTCCATTAAAAAATATAAGACATTTTTTAAAGAGTTGAATGTTAAAATGTAAGACATTTTTAATCTATTGAGATATAATTATTATCTTTTTTCTAAAAGTGCCCCTATTGATAATGACTTTATATTTGTTATAGGGTGTTTAATAAAAATAAATATAAAAAGACACGGTTGGTTGGAAAGCAGGTAACTATTTTATTGAGAAATAAGATTTGATAAAAAATATTTTATATTTTTAAACAAAAAAAATATCTATTATATTTAGCTTATAAAAAGCCCTTTTTCGTAAAGATAACACACCAACTCCTACCTTCTAGTCTAGTTTCTTATAATATTTTAGGGTGTGTGTGTGTGTTATATTTATATTCTGAAATTTTTATAAATAAATACTAATTATTTGTACAAAATGAAACAATTGATTTTTATACATTTTATGAGAATTAACTAATAATTCAAATGAATGTTAAAAATTATGAGTGGCAACTTATTCTTATTTTTATTTTTATCAATAGGGTTGGGTCTGACAGAGATTAATGCCTTGTATGATAAACCAATAAATTTTATTAGAAAATATGCTCGTATTTAGTATTGAATGCCACCGCAAGATTACTAGCACAAAACTTGTTGACACCTTTGGCCCTATTTGGTACACAAACTTCAATTTAAAGAGATTGAGATTGGGATTGAGAGTGAGAATAAAGTTTTAAAATTATGTTTGGTGTGGAGTAATATTATAAGAAAATATTTAATTTTATTTTATTTCATAATTAAATAAAAATATAAAAATACTATATTACCCCACAAAAAATATAAATTGAATATTTACGTCATTATCATCAGAACACTTCCCTCCCCCTAAAATAGAACATCTATGGCCACAGAAGAAATGCTTCCACTAGTTATCCACGTCGTCTACTTCCTCTTCTTTCTTCTTCTTGTTGCTCTTCTCCCCCAAAAAGAATACTCATGGCTACACAAGAGAACCTCATTGCCGCCCTCTCTTTTGTTTTTTTTTTTCCTTCTGGTTTGAACTAAAAAATGAGAACGACGAAGATGTAGATGACGGCAAAGTCAACGATGATGGCAAGATCTAGTGGCCATAGCTCGAGCTCAGACTAATTATGTAGATGAGGTTGTCAATTGTTCTTCTCCTTCTCTCATCTTCAACGTCCTCCTTCTCCCTACAAATCTGATAATGATGTCGGTCGAGAGACTGGTAATGACAGAGGAAACGCCAGTGTTGCTCGCTCTGAAAGGAGGGCAAGGACGGAGAGGTGACATGGAGATGAAGGAGGGGCGAGCAGAGGGAAGGAGATGATGGAGAGATAATGAGGTGTAATTTGATCTAAAAATAATCAATTATAGTATTGATTTTTCAGTACCATGGGAGGTAGTAGTATTGAGTAATCCCATTTAGATGGGATTAGTATTGAAATTAAATTTTTCTTTCCTTCGTACCACCAAATATGAAAAGGTGAGATTATCTAATATCACTTTTAGTCCCACTCTCTCATTTTTTTTCTACCAAACATAACCTCTGCGTAATAAATGCGGAGGACAGGGGCAAAACGGAAAGCAAGAAAACGCACAGGCATAAATAAGCGGCAATAATAGAATTGTTTGCAGTTGCGCCTCGTGGCAGATAACGTTTGGGGCGTGACTGGGGAGTCATGTGCAGACAGACGTACATATCAGAAAACGCTCACAACGCAACTCCGAAGCGTGATTCTAACGCGTGGAATTATGATGACTGCTCAGTATCTTTACTCCTGTACAGCTCAGCACCACCCGATCCCTCCCTCCGTCCTCTCTATTTATACTCCCCTCCACCCCTCACTTTCCCACCGTTATTTGTTCTGTTGTATCATACTCGTTCTTCACCCCCTGAAAATCCCTGCTCTCTTCTCTTTCTCTATTTCTTTACCTCTCTGTGGCTCTCCTCCTCTCTCGCTCTTCGCCTTCTCTTCCACGGATCTTCCACTCTGACCGACTTTCTCGCTCTTTCGCCCTCTCTGGTTCTTTTTTCTTTTTTTGGGGGAAGGCCGGGGGAATTTCGGCACCACCTGGAAATTTTTCCAGGGATAAGCAAGCCCATGAGGTTGATAGAAGAATTGCCATGTAGGAATAGGAATGGAGGTGAGGTCGAGGAAGTAGAGGACGTAAATTTGGCCCAAAATGAATGGTGTCCGGTTGTAAATGGTGGATTTCCCTCGCAGAAGAGGGTGGTTGTGGTTGGCTATGCTCTCACCTCTAAAAAGACCAAGAGCTTTTTGCAGCCAAAGCTTGAGGGTTTAGCTAGGTAAAAATTCATCAATGAATACAAACCTATATCGACGGACTGATGATAAATATTCTCCGCCTGTGTTCTTCCTAAATTATTTCTTTTGATTAATTTCAAATTCTAAAGTGACTTATGTCATGTCCAAAGGGTTTCATTCCCTTGGAAGAACGAATATTAAAGCAAGTTCTTTTCTGCTAAGAATATGCTCGTACAACGTACGTCATTTTCGTTTGGTCCGTGTGAAAGTGAAAAGTAACCATGTAATCTTCTTAGCATCTGCTGGTAGATATTTTACTATTTCCCGATTGTTTTTAAGAGCATTTGATTTTTGGAGAACTGGAACCGTATTGAAAAAGTTCCCGACATTGACTCATAAATTTGTCTATGGAATTTTTCTGCCTATTGCAACCTAAAGTTTATAGGAGATAATTTTTTTCCCCTGCCGTATTTTGTTTGCTACTCTATCCAGTACTTATCTATGAGATAAAATTGTCGGCAATATGCCTCTGTACGTTCTGGTATTGGCTTAGTTACTGATTACTATTACTGCAAAACTTTGTGCAGGAATAAGGGGATACTCTTTGTTGCTATTGATCATAATAGACCTCTTTCAGATCAAGGTCCTTTTGATGTTGTGTTGCACAAGGTTGTAATTGTTCTTTCCTCAATGTCCTGCATTTTGTTCTTCTTCTACTGCTTCTCACCAGATGCTGGTGCGCTCACCACCTAAAAAGTCTAGATATTATTTTTCTGCGTGTAAATCCACACCACAGGCTCTAAAGATTTGTTGCTCTTTTTGCTTACTGCGTCTTTCTCTCTCTCTTTTTTTTTTCCCTTAATTTTTTGGGGAATGCAGTTAGCAGGGAAAGAGTGGCGCCGGATTCTTGAGGTCGGTTCAGTTTTCCTTTCTGCTACAAGTCTATAGAACTCTGCCATATTCAGTGTTTTAAACGTGATGATTATGCTCTATTGCTGCTGTATTTTTTCCATGTATCTGGTGCTAAGATTGGGATGAAATAAACACTAGAAACGCTGGTCAACGACCAGTTTTTTAACATACTGTCTGACATAACTTGCAGAGCACTTCCTCTATCTTTCGTAATGAATTATGAACCAGTAGTTGAGGTCGAGGCCTCATGGGTTCGAGTGAGTGATGGTGTTGCTACTCTCATGGTCCTCTGGCTGAGATGTTCAGGTTTCTTTTGCAAATCTTTCCAAAAAATATATTTTCTTAAAATTCTTTGGAGGGAGTTCACTGCTTCGGGGATTCTTGGTCCCCCATTTTGCTGTCTTAGAGAGAGATGCCTCACCACATTTCCTTTTGTATTCTCATCCTCTATTTGCCTGTAGCGTTAGCTGTAATTCTAGATCCAGGTGCTACTACTATAGTTGGCTTTTCTGTAGAACTACTTTGAGTATTTTGTGATTTGGCAAATCGACATTTTATGCTTTTAGGTTGTCAGATTGTCTGCATCACTTCACCACTTGGTGCTCTAACATTATTTTTTTTAAATAGTTATTAAAAGTGTTTTATTACTTTCATAGCTGTACATCCACTAAACAGCATCACTGCAATATTGGAATTCTAGGACCATCATCTCGCATCTTTCACTAACCAGTTTTTTTTAGTGTTACCGTCATTTGTGAAGCATCCCGTTTGTATTTAGGTGTCTACGTTGCCGTTATATGCATGATGCGGGTAATTGTGTTTAGCCTCATCATCCATGGGATGCTTTCAGTGATGCTTAGTCCAAGTTCCAAGTAGAGATCTAAATCCCTTGTTCTGCAAGGGAGGAAATTTAGATGGGAGATCCGAGAATGCTTGAAGAGGGCACGATAGGATTGGTTAGGAAAGATATGGATGTGAAATGCTTCTTTGGAAGTGTGGTTTAAACTCCGGAACAGGAAGAAGCAGGATAGATTTAAGACAAATTTTGGCTGATGTTTTAAGATTCATAAATTTTCTCTAGTTCTTCCTGCCTTGCTTCCATGATTGATACCCTGCCTATTATCCCAAACCATTTCCAGTTGAAGTAGAAAGAAAAAAGAACAAGTTTTAATCTATTGAATAATTAATTTATTACTCTTATCCTATTCGGCAGTCTTTTAATTAAACTATTCGAGAGTTACACACACACACACACACACTGATAAATCACGAGTTATAAATTTATTCTGCCCGTCCTTGTTATCCAAATAAATGGTTAGACTCACTATTCCTTCGTCTCTTAGCATTATTCAGGTGAAATATTCATGACTTCCTGAATTGCAGTTTCTATTGGGGTGCTATTCTGTTATGACATAAAAATAACTTTCTAGTGTGAAACGGGGTGTGTTTTGAACAAAAATGAAGGATTCCATACAATTGGGAAGCAAGTTTGTATGTTTCATTTTTGTCTAATTATTGATAAACAATCTTTTTTTACCTCCTGCCTATATTTGTAGGATTATAGGCAGTCGCATCCTGATGTCACCGTTCTGGATCCTCCTGATGCCATCCAGCATATACGCAATAGGCAATACATGCTTCAGGCTGTTGATGAATTGAAGCTTTCTGAATCCTTTGGTAACCTCTCTTTTCAAACAACGAAAAAGAATGCCAACTGGAATTACAATCTGTATGCTCAATTGTGAAATTAATTTGACCAAATAATATTCTTATTTACTAAAACGCAGGCAAGGTATGTGTTCCTAGGCAGCTAGTGGTGAAGAAGGATGCATCTTCTATCCCTGAGTTGGTTAACAAAGCTGGGCTGACATTGCCACTGGGTAAGCATATGTTTTATCTTTCTATTAATATTGAGGGGTTGTTACCAAAAAGAATATTGAGGGGTCTATGTTGCCGATGCTAATGCATTTAGCCTGTCCATGTCTATTGCAAGCGAAATTATTGGCACCGTGGAGGCCAAGTGAAACATGAGAATAGGGAAGGCAATAGGCAATAATATCCGTTTTGTGCTTATCAAAAAACATATCCTTTGTGTGCAAGATTGGCTCAGTTGCTACTTAACCGATTTGCAGAAGTCCTGATTAGCGAATTTTTGAAACTTATTTTATTTTCCCGTATTATATGTGCAATTTCAAAATCATTCTAGTTGCAAAGCCACTTGTTGCTGATGGAAGTGCAAAGTCCCATGAATTATCCCTTGCTTATGGGGCATATTCTCTTCAAAAACTAGAACCTCCTCTTGTCCTGCAAGAGTTTGTTAACCATGGTAAGCAGATAATTATTTATGAAGCGATATTATTACGTTTAAGTTGCTCCAAATACGTGGATAACCCATTTGCCCTTTTCTCCTGTTATAGGAGGGGTTCTCTTCAAGGTCTATGTAGTTGGTGATGCCATTAAGGTAGTCAGACGGTTTTCCCTGCCTGATTTTTGCGAACGGCAACTCTCCAAAGATGATGGCATATATTATTTTCCAAGGGTTTCTTGTGCTGCAGCTTCTGCAGATGATGCAGATCTGGATCCCATTGTTGCTGGTAAGTTATATATAAAGCATTTTCAACCTTATCAACCAACGGTCTTTTCAGACAGGTTTTAGCATTGTTTGCCCTAAAATGAGAGGGTGAAAGAACCAACCCCTGATAAGAACCAACCTTATCTAGCTTTACCTTGCGATTTATAACACTAGAGAATGGGTATTTTAGCGTCAATTCTTTTTTCTTTTTCCTTTTTTGCATGAGCACCTAGTATTTTGGGTCTGTGTTACTCGAATAGTACGCACTTAATGGGGCCCAAACTAATCTGGATGGGTATGATTATTAGTTTTGAAACTTCCAGGTGCTATCATTCTAATTTTTTATGCATTCACAATTGTAAGGATTTAGTTTTAAGGTTTGTTAGTAAACAGAGTCTGAGGTATCCGAAGAAATAATGCGTACCCATGGTGTCAAAATTTAGAAGACTTCATTTAATCATGTCATGATTTCATAATATCTGGTCCTTCCTTTTAATTTGTATTATCTCTCTCTGCAGAGCTTCCTCCAAGACCTTTACTTGAGAGACTCGCGAAGGAACTGCGAAGGCGACTGGTAACTTTGCAATCCATCCGTTTGATAGGTGCACGTTATTGATGAAAGGACTAATCTTTTTACGTTGTGCGTCATGGTTATCACTTCCAGGGCCTCCGCCTTTTCAACTTGGATATCATACGTGAGCTTGGGAAAAGAGATGCCTATTACGTCATTGACATAAACTACTTCCCTGGCAAGTGCAAACGTTTACCCTATACAAACCAGATCTTGCTATTTACCTTTTCTTTTTCCTGCTTGATACAGGGATTCGATATAACTATTAAGTTTCCTTAAAATATATGTTCTCTCTACTACCCTTTATGGTCTTAAAATAGTTTTAACTTGGGGCAGGATATGGAAAGATGCCAGAATACGAACACATATTTACAGACTTCCTCTTAAGCCTTGTTCCTGCAAAGTACAAGAAAAATCCAGGCTAGAAAGCACTATGGAAGTGTTAGTGCCTCCAAGAGGTAAAAACATGGTCTGCTTCTCCCTGGGTTTTGAAGTAATCATTTCTCAATTATTCCTGCAATACCTTGGGCACCATATAATATAAGTTATAAACATTTTTTTCCATTTGTCGCGATACTTGTGGAAATTCCAGGATGAGAACTTGTGTTGCAAACTTGGAACTGCACCTTGATCCTGTGCACACCAGTTAGTCTAATCTTATGACTGAAACCTAGTGCAGCCACTGGGAATAACAATTAGTGCCGATGCGTGACTCGTTGCATCAGCAAGTATTTACACCAGATGGTCCTGTGTTTCTTTCTAAATGTTCGTGACTAGGCCGTCACAATGTGAAATGTAAAGGGGCGGTACTTATTGCACTGCGATTCGAAGAAGGTGATCGTGATTGCCGCCGCAAATGTTGATAACAAGATCGATCTTTTTTCCTCTGGTGAATAGAAATATGACTTTTTTCAGCCGTTTTTTAGGGGTCATAAACGACCTTGAGTCTTTAACTAGAGACTAGGTAGGTGGATTGCAAATGTACTACTGACGGTTGTTAGCTGTAAATAGCTGAAGGAGAGAGTTGCTTTGCAGAATTTCATTAACCATTTGTCCATGGAATGTACTTTACAGTTTCCTGTTCAGTAGCATTCGTCTCCTCCGTGGAACTTGCCTTGGCAAAGGATCTTTGAAAAATTAAAACCATCCCAAGATTAACTTAGCCCACCGAGCTCAGCTAGTGCTAGTGCCAAGAAAACAATCGTTCACACAAACTATGAACTAAATTAGTAACGACTAGCCACAGTGGGCGTGTAAATAAAACTTTTTCCTCATGCAAAAGAGGGTCTCGCGAGAAATTAACGGGAAGGGGAAACACAAATGCAATAACAAGCAGCAGCAGCAGCGTTAAATACAACATGTCAAACACAAGAATGAGAATGCGATTACTGACTAACCAGCGGTTGCTGGTTGTGAAGTAGGAGGTGCATCCGAGGACACTTCGGGCGCAGCAGGGGAAACCAGAGTCCAATCAGGAGGCAGCGGCGGCAACGGAGGGTACGCCGTCGGCTTCCGCTTTATATCCCACGGCTGCGTCTTCTTCGGCCTCGTCTTCATGTGGTGCGCCGTCGCCTTCTTATTCGGCCTCGACGAGCACTCTATCGCCAACCCATCTCCCTCCATTCCGACTCTTGCACTTCCCTTTCTCCAATTCTCGCCGCCGCCTCTTCCGAACGACGGCGAGGATTGAGGCGCAGTCGACAACCTGGAGACAAATATAGCCGACACCGACATCTTCGTACTCTTTTCACTTCCGGTGCTCTGAGATAACCTCTCAATTCGCTCCGCGATCTCCCTCATCCTTTTTCAATTCATTTGCATCCTTTAACATCATCTCTGGATTTTTTTCCCCCAAATTCCCAAACTAGCCTCCATTGCTCTCCTTTTTCTTCTTCTTTTGGGTCTCCAATTGCTTGACGTTTTATCGACCTGTTACTAATCGTAGGCCTACTAGATTCTCTTCCTATTGGACCTTCCAGTTAATGGGCCCTAGCCTTCTGAATCAATATTGTGTCCACTTTACATCAGCTAAATTCCTTTTTAATTTACCGAAAAAAGCCTTTTTTAGCCCATTTCTCTAAGGAAGTCGTTGGAATAAAATTTTGTTGGGATTTCAGGATTTGTTTGACACTGCGTGTAGAATTTGACCTCATTAGATAAGGCCTGCCAAGATTCGAATAATTTAGAATGTGGGTACAAGTAAACCTTTTTTCCTGTTTCTTCCACAGAATGCTATTGAGCTCCATGAAACCCATAGTTGATTTTCGAGCTTGCCCGAAAAAAGAAGATAGCTTTTTATTTATGTCATGACTTGGCCAGATGTTTGTGGGACCCAAGAAGGATACGTGGCTTCGGAGGTGGTGCCTTTGCATGATGCTGTTATTAGTAACCTAATGGAAAAGACATCTCAACAATGTGAAGCCAGGGCTATAGACGAGGAGAGATTGTTTGTAAAGAGGGTGAGAAAAATTGTGATTGTGCTTCTCTTTTCTGTTGCTTCTTTCTCTTAGCCTTCCCCCTGTGTCCTTCTGATCTGTATTTCTCTTTATTTTGATATTTCTTCCTGCAACTTCTGTAATTCCCAGTGACGGATGTTTGATTAATAATACATTGAGCTTATCAGTTACATTCTTGAGTTCTTTTCTACTTATTTGGTTGAGTACGTAACAATTTATTTGCTGTAATTTTTTTACATTTATTACCAAACACTGATGAATTATTTAATTTTTTTCATGCATGATGAATATTTTTATACTCATTCCATTTCATTCTTGTCTGTGACATTGCAAAATATTTTCCTACTCGGGGCCTGAATATTGTGGACTTGGGAGGCGAAGAGAAGGAAATCTACATCTAATTATGCAGAGCATCTTAACATCACATGCCTTCCACTTCACGAGTGGCACGGGACAAAAAGGGAAAACAAATGCAAGATTTGTAGTGTTGTGCCGGTAATTTAACACGTAGCTAATGTCCGTTATGCTTGCCTATTTTTTTAACTCTGCTTTTCAGGGCAGCTGATTTAAAATTAAATAGAGTAACATCAACCTTTATAGGTCTGTTTAGAGAGGCGGGTGGTGAAAGGTGTTGGACTGTTTTCTTTTGATTTGAGTCTTTTTTTTTTTTTGGAGGGGGGGGGTAATATTTAGTCCCATTTTTATTCCACAAAAAAAAAAAATAGAGCATCTGGCGCTGAATAGCATGCCTGGTCGTGCATGTCAGCCTCTCCGTGATATTGTAAGTATTGGAATATCAGCAGATTTGAGAGAATCCAGCGCGGATTCAAAAGTCTCATTTATAAATCCACGCTTAACATTTCAGAAAATTTATTTAATCTTATTTATAAGTTATAATATAATATTTAAAAAAATTAATATTATTTTTTATGAGAGAAAAAATAACATACTATCACTTTTTAAAATTTTTATACAGTGACATATTCAAAATTTTATACTCTTTTATTTTTTATATTAATATTGATGAAGTTGGTAAAAATGACTTATAAAAAAAAATAGATGAGTATTGATCTTCACTTTCCCAACGCATTCTTGTTAGAATCGGGAATAAAGGTCGGGCCTAAAGAGTCAAGCTTAAAGGCCCTATTTAAACTAAGGTGTTCAATTTGGACTCGTCCTGATTGGTCCGATATTGTCCTGATCATATCAAGATGGGTCTTGTCCCAGCCTGAAAATAATCGAAACAGGACAGGACAGAAAAAATGTTCGGGACGAGATGAGACGAGACACGGGATTACTATCAGGATGTCCCGTCCCGTCTCAAATATTATATATACATTATTTTTTATTTTAAATATATTAATTATATTAATATAATTTATATTATATTAATTATATTAATTATAATTTCAATACTTGCAGTTATTTAAAACTAATTTTTTTATTAATAATTTTAATGACATTGAGTAAACATGATAATATTTTTTATAATATGTTAATTATATTAATATAATTTATTCTCATATCTATCTATTTAATAATTTTTATTTATAACATATTTCTTACTTTATTTTTAGAAGAATAATCAGCTTAGCACATCTCCAATAAATAAGAAGAATAATGATTTGATATTGTGCTTGACTTGCCTATTGTTACTACTCTTATAACCTAAAAATCACTTATATTTGCTATTATAAAGTGTAGTTGTGATTGATATAATTAAATAATTGACTTTAAATTATTGTGGATATGTACTTATGTTGTTTTGATTTTAAACTTAATAAATTATATGATTTAAATTTTTAATGAACGTTATTATTCAGATCTTTCTCCAATATTATTCAATTTATCGGGATGGTGGGACATCTCAATCTTATCTCAGTCTCGTCCTGACTTCTAACCAGACAAGACGATTTTTGAGACAGGATGTAACAAGGGACCAAAATTCAGTCCCAATTTTTTTCAAGATGGGACATAGGACGAGGGTGTCCCGGTCTGGTCCCATCTCATGAACACTCATAATTTAAATAAAGGTTCGGGCTTTAAAAATAAATTTTTTTACGTAATCAAGCTTTGAAGACTTGGCCTTGATAAGTCCTGTAAAAAGAGGCTTGGGTCCGGGCTACATTTTAAATCCTATTATATTATTATTATTATTATTATTATTATTATTATTATTATTATTATTATTATTATTATTAGTGAAACACGTGTTTGAAATCAATGATATACTCACCTAATCCTACGTGCATTATATTATTATTAATTTTAATTTATTCTAAGACTAATTTAATATAATTTAATATATATTAGTGTATAGGATAAAATTTATAAAATTTTTTATTTTTCTATAATTATTATGTTTGTGTATTTATAAAAAAAATATCTTTTAACCAAGATTTAAATTTTATTACTAGACTTCTAAATGTGTGTTGTTTAATTTTTAAAAAATTATGAGGAGTTTAATTTTTTAAAAATTTTAAAATATTTTAATGAATTTATAATGCTTAATTTTATTTTAACTTTTTTTATATTTTAAAATAGGGTTTGTGGGCCTGACCTTGAGCCTTTTACATAAGGATCAGGCTTGACAAATAGGGTTAAAAATAAGAAATTAAACTTTAAGGCTCAAGTTTTTAAAAACTAAATCTTTTAAAATTGAGCCTGTTTATTTTTTTGAACTCTAGTTCTTGTATGCAGTTTGCTATCCACCTCATTAAAATAACTTCAACATCTTAATAAGAAAGTTTGCAAGGAAAGCCATCAATGAGACCTGGTTAGGGTAGACTGTTCTGATAGGCCCTGTGTATTTTCAGAACTAGGCTCAACACTCTACATAATTTTGATATACAAAGGATTTTTAGACTTTATGCTTATACTAGCCCGTAACATTGTATAATATTTTTTAAAAAAGTTATTTTAATTTATATATGTAAATAATATAATTTTTAAAAAAATTATTCAAAGCCATGAAAATAAAGTTGGCAGGGTTGGTGAAATTGCACCACTTTCTCCAAGCAAACTTCTCCTTCAATGACATAATATTTTTTAATAATGAAAGTTAATGACAAGGATTAGATAATGGATTCTAGGTAATAAGACAATTTAAACTTGTGTGATTTATATAATATTTTGGGATCCGCATTATTTTAATTACCCTCCAAGTTTATTCTTTTTTTATATTTTTTGTTAAATTGCTTTGTAATTTATACATGTATTAGTATAATTAAAAATTCAAGTTTTTTAAAAAGCCAAAAAAAAAAAAGAATTGACCCTGATCCTTGTTAATACGTATAGGATTTGAGAAAAGTAATGATTTTATGGTAAAAAAATTTGAACCCTCAATAGTCGAGTTTATAAAGGTTGGCCTAATCTTTATTGATAGATTTGTTAGCAAGTTTTGTATATTCTAATCAATTCTCTAAATTTTTTTACTATTATCTCTACTATTTTTTCCCATCTTACCCAGACTTTTTATTTTTTGAGGCCTTTTTACTAAATCCTCCGTCTTTTTTCTTTTCCTTTTTATTTGAGTTTGTACCTTTTGAGTTATCTCATGCCCATAATTTTTACCCCCCCACCCTCTTATTTCTCTTATTTCTCCTCTTTTTTGTATGTGTTTTCCACATTGAATTTTGTGCTCTTTTTTCTTTTTTTATTTTCTTTCTACGATTAATTTTTTTTATTAATGGTGCTTGATAATTGTTTATTTAATCAAGATAGTCTAAGTTGCATGGTTAAACCCATCTCGACTTTCGCATATTTTAACTTAATTTTTAATTACTTGATGCGAAACTTGTTTATAATGTTTTTTTCTTTAGATTCTTTGAAGAAAAAGATAGGCATAATTGACAATTTAAGAATGGTATAGAAGCGGTCAAGAATTTAGAACTATGAGTTTGTTTTTTTGTTTTTAATATTGAGAAACAACCTTATAGGAGCAATTTTATTTGAGCTCTTGAAAGCTAGATGAATGGCTAGACTGTGTGGTATGAGATAAACGAATGTGAAGGAGAAATGGTATTTGAATTTTCCTTGAAATTGGCCCCAAATCAAACGAGCTGTCTTAGTACAAGCCCACTGGGTTGATCCCAAGCACCCAACAGTTACAGTTAAGAGCAAGGACAAGTTTCAATTACAACCTCTTGAACGTTTTCGTTGACAAAATGATCAGTGAAGTGAAATACAACGGGCATTTCATTCATTCTTTAATATTTTCAACATCGGATGAATGTTTTCTTTTATAATTTTACCGCCCAAAAATCTGATGTGCTGTTTAACACAAGTTGTTACGGAAAATTTTCACGGTGATGCATGCTCAGATATAAATAGCAGCACATGATGAAGCAGTCGGAGTCGGAGGCAAGCTTTTCCTCATTATTATTATTATTATTATAAAGCAAGGCATGGGGTGAAAAAAATAGGATAAATTGACACCGAGGGGTTAGTTTACTCCTACAGTCCTATTCAAATCCCAACACGCCAAGATGAATGCATTGCGAAGGAGGTGTTTTGTCGATGATCTCCTCTCCAATCGTATTATCTTGTTCACCAGTGAATGAGCACAAATCCTCAGTCCTACTATCACGCAGAGAGGCAGGATAAATAATGTACTTTTTTAGTTGGCAAAAAAATATAATGTACTATTTAGACGTGGTGAAAAAAACCTCAGGAAACCAAAAGTGTTTCGGAGTGACGTGAGGGTGACACGTGATTGATTATTTATGAAACCGGTAAGCAGGGGCAGCCCCATATCGTAGTTGTTTAGGTGACATGCTTCCCGCCATCACCCCAACCCGTTGCTGATCCCCTGTGGCCTCCCCGCCTATTTCAAAATTCTGCTTTGCCCCTTCCATTTCACCAAAACTTGGCATGCCACCTCCACGTGCGCCAGAGACCCCCCTCACGCACGCACATTCCCAAGGGCAATTCCGTCAGAGAAACCGTACGAAATATATAAAAAATGAGGATTAAACAACATAATTTCAGTGTACAGCAACAACAGGGTGTGCTGCTCATCCAAGAGAGTGGGGGCCACGCATAATTAGCAGTAGAAAGAAAGAGCGGTTGTCCAACTTCGGTTCCGCTGCCCCTGGTGACACCCTGTATCCAGCTGTACTCCAACCTCGGTTTCTCTCCCCCGTTTCGCAAATATAGACTTTCCCTTTCTGTTTCGCCCTCTCTCACCAAAACACTACTTGCTCTGTTTCTCCCCTCCTCCATGATCCCCCTCCTTCCTCCTTCCCTCTCTGCACATTGCACTCCGCCGGATCTTCTCTCCCTCCCCGCCCTTTCCTGACCTTCCCTCCTTCCTCATTACATTTCTTTGCCCTCATGGATCCTTGCCCTTTCGTGCGCCTCACCGTCTCTAATCTCGCCCTCAAGGTTCCTGTCGCTTCCAAGCCCGCTCCTTCCCTCGTCCATCCCTCCTCCTCTCCCTGCTACTGCAAGATCAGACTCAAGAATTTCCCTCTTCAATCCGCCCTCGTCCCCTTCCTTCCTTCCGACCACACTTTCCCCGACTCCCATGTCCTACAGGTCGCCGCCACCTTTCACCTCACCAAGTCCGAGCTCGACCGCCTCGCCGCTAAATCCTTCTTCGCCGCCAGGCCCTGCCTCAAAATCTCCATTTACACTGGCCGCAGGGGCTCCACTTGTGGGGTCAACTTGGGCAAGCCCTTGGGGCGGGTGTCCGTGCCCCTGGATCTTGCGGGAACGGAGACCAAGGCTGCTGTCTTCCATAACGGCTGGGTTGTGGTGGGCAGGGAAACCAAGGGCTCTTATGCCCAGTTTCATTTGAATGTCAGGGCCGAACCCGATCCCAGATTCGTTTTTCAGTTCGATGGCGAGCCCGAGTGCAGTCCTCAGGTTTTCCAGATCCAAGGCAACATTAGGCAGCCCGTCTTCTCGTGCAAATTCAGTTTTAGGAACACCGGTGACCGGAACCAGCGTTCCAGGTTAGTTTTCCTTTGATTGCCCTCGGCCTCTTCACATTGGCACGCCTTGTTAGTAGTTTCTATTTGATCCCGAAAATTAGCGTAGATTGGCCGCACCACGGTGTCAATATTGGATTGCATAGTTTGTTACCACTGTAATAGGTATCCGTCTAAGCGTAAAGTTCATAACCACAGTACGGAAAAGCTCGTAGGGGTACACATTTCGTATGCTTCACTCTTTCTTTCGGACTAAATTGAAAGCTAAAGATAGACCTTGTCTTCCTAAAATCGGAAACTGTTGCTTCAAGCTTACACGAATTTCGAGTGCATAATTATGGAGACAGTCTAATAATTTAGTGGTGCTTCATGGGCTCACCGTTTGATCTGTTCTCTAATACTCGCGGTGCTCTTTTGGTGTACAGATCTTTACAGTTAGACCCGGGCAGCTCTAGAAGCTGGTTAACCTCGTTCGGAAGCGAGCGAGAGCGGCCTGGTAAAGAACGAAAGGGATGGTCTATTACGGTTCACGATCTCTCGGGGTCGCCGGTGGCTGCCGCGTCCATGGTCATGCCGTTCGTCGCCTCTCCCGGTTCAGACCGAGTCAGCCGTTCGAACCCTGGCTCATGGCTTATTCTTCGGCCAGGCGATGGTACATGGAAGCCTTGGGGAAGACTCGAAGCTTGGCGCGAGCGTGGTAGCGCCGACGGCCTAGGCTATAGATTCGAACTTATGCCAGACACTAACGGCGCCGTTGGGGCCGCCGGTATCGTCCTCGCCGAGTCCACATTGAGCTCAAAGAAAGGAGGAAAGTTCATAATCGACCTTGGCAGTGGCAGCTCGAACGGCCGCGCTACCCCGGGAAACTCGACGTCTCCGGCGTGCAGCCCGAGGAGCAGCGGCGATTTCGGATACGGTTTGTGGCCGTATTGCATGTACAGAGGGTTCGTGATGTCGGGGAGCGTGGAGGGTGAGGGAAGGTGCAGCAAGCCTACGGTGGAGGTGAGCGTGCCGCACGTGAATTGCACGGAGGACGCAGCGGCGTTTGTGGCGTTAGCGGCAGCCGTTGATCTGAGCATGGACGCTTGCAGGCTTTTCTCTCAACGGTTGAGGAAGGAACTAAACCATGTGCAGGATTTGGTAGGCTGATGATCTGGAATCTTCGTTTGTCGTTTCGTGTTTTCGGCACCCCCGTCGTTTTTTAAATTTTGTGTAGTGGGGTTGGTCGTTTTGACTGCTTGTGAGGCATTTTATTTTAGCTCACTAACAAACAATTTACAGGCTGTACAGGGAGAGGGAGAGTGTTTAGAGGCTCCGAGCTCGCTTTGTCTATTGTTTTATTTAGGGTGTGGCTTTGTATTGATTTTCCCTTTTAAGTTTTTTTTCGTTCGCAATGGGAAATCATATGAAAAGCTTTTTTTTTTCCCCGGGTTAAGGTGGCCACTAATTATTGTGTTAATATGTGTGTGTTGTTTGTGTGTGTGTGATTTGATAATTTTCGAGTCAAATGTGGTATAAAGGATATATGACTGTGTCCATTGGGATTGGCAACCTCTCTTTATCGGCTCTAACCGTATACCCACGTCTTCCGCAAAAAGCGTAAACAATGTATATCTGATGAACCGTGTGACTTGGCAAATAATAGTTGAGAAATGCATTCCCCTCCAAGAGTGCTAAAAGGTTGGTTGTAGTTTTTATTGTTTTCTGAATAATGCAATGTTACAAGAAGAGCATGTGAAAAGTTGAAAGGCTTTTGGGAGGATGAAGGGATGGGAAGGTGGCATACAGACAGTATGTACTATATTTATGTGTAGGTTTAGACATAATTCAGCTGGTATGTTGATGTATGTATTGTCACCAAATAAAGGTTGACTTTTAATGAAGTCTATTTCTGATCTTGTGTAAAAGAATGAGTAGGTTAGAATAAAAGTGAGTATATGTTGGGTGACTCCAGTAGATAACAGGGAACAGCTAAACTACCTAGGCTGCAGAAGCAAACATCAAACATTTTTTTTAAGGAAAAAGTAGTAAATTTAGTCACACATTATTTTCTGAGGAACATCTGTTAGCTTAAAATATTAAATATTATAAAATAAATCACAAACTTTTAAAAACGGAGCATCCAGTAGCCTGCCATTAACTTAAGCTAATGGACATTATGTGAGGTCCATAATGACATGTGGCACAACATAGGCACGACACGTCAGCATGGTAAAGGTACAAATTTAGCCACAAACTATTTTTTGAAGAGCGCTGGGTAGCTTCTACTATAAAAGAACGGATCATCCAATATCTTCCCCTCAATTTTGACCAAACATTATTTATTTTCATACTTATGAGACCCATAAAGCATTAATATCTACATTTCCTTGCTTTCGTTCTCAATTTCAACTCGAGAAGAAGAGGTTCAAAGAGTTCTTATTTAAAGATATTCATAAAGATGGCGCTAACAAAATAGAAAAAATAATTCATGACTAAATTAAGTTAGAATCAAGCTTTTTTCATGCATAGTAAAATCAAGCTTCTACTTCATTGGCATCATCCTTGTAAATGTTTTCAGATAAAAACTCATTGAATCTCTTCTTCTGGAGCTTATGTTGAGAATAAAAGTAAGATTGGAGAGATTAATGCTTTTTGGGCCTCATAAGTGTGAAAATAAATGGTGTTTGTTTAAAATTGAGGAGAAGGTGTTGGATGATCCGTTTTTTTATAGTAAAGGCTACCTAGCACTCTTCAAAAAATAGTTCGTAGCTAAATTTGCATCATTACCATGTTGACGTGTTGCGTCTATGTTGTGCCATGTGTCACTGTGGGCCTCATATAACGTTCGTTAACTTAAATTAACGGCGGGCTACTGGATGCTATGTTTTTAAAAGTTTATAATTTATTTTGCACTATCTGATAGTTTAAGTTACCAGATGTTCCTCGAAAAATAATTTTTGACCAAATATGCACCTTCACTTTTTTTTTAATATTCAAAGCATACATTTACCATTTGAAGTAGAAGTGACCAATTAGGATTAAGTCAACCCAAAATGAATAATCCATCATAAATATATAATGTGATGAATCAAATCTTGAATTATTATTGGGATATGTGTCCACACTTAATATCTAATCATATTTTAAATAAAATTGTTTCCAAAACACATGTGATTAGCCACCATTTCAATTATATTTTGGCACTTTTTGCTCAGGAAATTTAACTATTATGGCATTAAAATTAAAGGAATCGTGTTATGTTGTCTCACAACATGTGGCTCGTCTATGAAAATTAGGAGGAAAGAAATTGAAATGGGAAACAATAAAGTACAAAGTGGAGTACATTAGGTCAAGAACCCGAAATAGGCTTGAAGTAGGACAACCGTCCGCTGCTTAAAGCTAAATGGATCAACATTGTTCGTGAATGAAGACCTTTGAAGCAAGCAAGAGCCTTCTATACAAAATCATTCACGGCTATAGACAACATGAATCATAGCCATCTACAATCAAAAGACAAAGGAAGTCTTCAGCTGTCTTCAAATGAAGGTCGTGGTAAGAGGAGCTAATCGTTCATAATCATCCATAGTTGGGAAAACAACTAGCCATGACCATCCACGGTTGATGGCAAAAACACATGGCAGCACATTATTAAAACGTAAAGGCAAAACTTAAGGTTGATGTTAGAAGGAGAGATGGGATTCTGAGCGAAGTTGCCACAAAAACTTAATAGAAAACACATAAAAGGAATAGCTAGAGTTATTAGGAGAGCATCCAATATGAGGAAGAGACGGTCAGATATGGAGCGAGAGCTTCACAATTTTGAACAAGGAGTTGCTTTTCTATTCCTTTTCCTTTACTTTGATCTGATGTTGATGTCTTTTCTCATGGGATTTGTTAGTTCTAATTTGATTATGTGTTGCTAAATCTCGTGTCAGGGTAAGGTGTAACTTGATTGGGATAAACTTACATTTTACTTGTTGTGTTTTTTTTAATTCTTATTGATGTTAAAAGACTAGTTTTTATGGTTTAATGCAATTATTATCTGTTCTCTTTACTTTTATTGTGGAATGTTTAGCTGGCCACCTTACTTTCTATTTGTGGATTCACTTGATGCACTGAAAGGAGAAGAGTGAATTTAAATTTAAGAGAATATACATACATAATTGGACTAGAGATAATCTAAGTGTTTATGGTGGCTATGATCATAGCTCAATGAGTTTAATTAAAGGTTTTAGGATTTAGCAAAAGCAAATGTGACTCTAATAGGCACACTTTAATTTATCGAGAGATAGCTAAGATAACTTAGTGGCGTTTGTCTCTTAAATTGTTCAAAAATCTCATTTGGGTAAAGAGTAGAGAATCCTTGTAAATAAAACTTGATTCCCAGCGTTCATTAATTGATTAGATCACCATTTGATTATTGTGTTTGTTTACCTCAATTTTAATTAATTCCCTTTAAAAAACATCTTTAATTATTATCATTTATGTTGTTAAAACAATAAAGATAACTGCTTTTCCTTGAGTATGATTTTTGGAATATTCAAGGGTTTTATTACTACATTAATCTTGAGCACTTGTGGGACCCATCAAAATGTGCATCATTATAAATATTACATGATCATATAAGTGGATGTCCATAATTCTTAATGTTTGGGATCTTTCATCCCCCATAACCTCATCATGAAATGACTTTGAAGGAATTTCTCATAGTTAATGTCTAGTACATACTATAATATTATATTCTTCTTTATTCATGTACAAAATATTGTGCATTCAAGTGAATAAAATATACTCTATTATTTCCTCTTAAAATTCTTCTTGTCTTGCCGATCGCCTTCTCTTTATTTTCATAGCATGCACGATAAAGGGCATTGAAGGGAGAGTAGGAAGGAGTGGCAGTGATGATGTTGAAATTAGTTTGGAGGAGGAGGCAAATGTGAAAGGGATGTGGGTAATGAGGGAGTGATTTGCAAATAAAATGAAGAGCAAGAGACAGAGTGAAGGGAGGGGGAATCAAATCCAAAACAAAGCTCTTTTTCATGCGAGAGGCCACCCACTCCGTGCCCTTTTCCTTTTTCAGGGACCACCCTCTCACACGCACTCCTTTTCTTTCCTTTTTATACGCTTCACGCTCACATCACCTCCACGTAAGCACCACTACTGTTTGGCTGGGAGGAACGAGGGAAAATGCATCCTTATTTAGTTACAGAAAATGTAAAACGGTGGAGAGATAACTCCCTTTCTCTTGTTTGCCTCTTAACAAAATGAAGGAGAATTTTTGCACTCCAGCTTTTTGAAACGGAAAAATCATTTTGAAGACTCCAAATGAAAGAAATTTTAATGATGAAGGACAAAAACATTACATGAATCGTGAATGGGTGAAATCGATCTGCATAGGATGCGAGATCCGAAGCATTAAAAAAAAAAAAAGCATTGATTTTGCAGTTAAGCTTATGTTAAAACATATTAAAAAAATTAAAAAAGAGGCTTATGGTCAGCTGGAGATACATGAACTTCAAGACTAGCAAAGTAATGAGTCTATCACGCATCCGCCTTGTTTATCGGTTTCATTGCCCTCAAAATCCGCCTCTTTACTGTCATTTTCTCCCTCCCAACTAACATAGCTTCCCTAATTTCTGCGCTGCTTTCGTTGCTTTCTGTTAATGTCAAGTATAGTCTCATTTCTTAAAATATGGGGAGAGTATGAGATAGGAATGTAATATAGGACACCCCTCACGTTGTAATGTTTTTATTCACGTGAAGTTTCTTTTTATTTTAGATCATAGTATATTAAATATTCATGTCGTTAAAAGTGACTTGAAACTTAAAGCCTGAGAAATGCAGGCTCGCCCTCCATGGTTAAACAACGAGGAAACATGTGATTTCTCCCCTCAGCTCTGGCTCAAAGCGACTGAACACTGCTCCAATGTTCAGTGTTCTATCAGATTCCATGCCCATTCATTCTGTTACTCATTTTTTAAGGTTTGGTTACAATCTAATAGATTAAAAAAATAAAAATAAAAACTAATTAAATAATTACTCCCTCATAATAAATATAATAAAATTCAATATTATATATTATAAATGTAAAAATCAACACATCATTTAAAAATTTTATGAATTATAATTTTCAATTTCATGTATCATTCTTTATGAATGTGATTCACCTATTTACATTTTAATTATCTTATTTTTATTTTTCAACTAAATTTCATTATATTTCCTTCTAACAACTAAACAATACCTAAATGTTTTGGTGCTGTTTAACTTGAAATAGGAATACTTTGCTCTTACTTTTAGTTTATTTGGACGCTCTCTAACCGCTCCCAATGAACATACGGTTCCGGCGACTTGACATTTGAGCTCCTTTTTGGAAACATTATAATATGTGTTTTGATTTTTCTTGGATTGCCGCTTAATTAATGTCATGGATACAGCTAATGCGCAATTCCGGTGATATTAAAATACGGCTTTTCTTTGTTTGTTTTATATTGTAAGGTACTGAGGTCGATTCTGCATGTCCTCTAAAAGAAAAAGAATCATTAAACACCAACATAAATCACCGATTTGGACCTCTTGATCGATGAAAACAGAATGGGCTAGAAACATTAGAATGCTCTATGACCTAGTATTATGTTAATTAAGCTGCCCCTGGGCTGGCTAGGATCATATTGATCATTTATATATAAGTTGATTATTTTGTTGGCCGCTAAGCATGATGAGCTTTATCCTCTTCAAGGGAAGACAAGTAGAAACTGCAACACAACGCAAGTGACGACGACGACTCTGGCTTGCAACGTAGAGTTTCTCTGATTTGTTTCCTTTAGAAAAGAACAATTCTTTTGTGGGTGCAAAATATACGTTACGAAAATGAAAATTGTTGTTGCCATTGTGCAGAGTCTGCATACGGGGAACGAGTCCAATCCCATGTGAGCATTCATTCATATTTCAGCACACTACATCAACATATGCTTGTCAGAAAAGGACGGCTCTTCATTAGCTTTTCTCTCTGCCTGTGGGGGTGTGTGTATGCGTTGGTAACTTGGTATGCCTCCCATGCGCCTTCCTTCATAGCTTCTCTATTTCATATCTTATTCGCATAATGCCTTTTTAGAAAAATGACAATAAAAGAAAAAAAAAGTTATGGATATAAAAAAAATAATTACAAATCATTTATTTTTAATAAGAGTAATTTAATAATTTATATAAATTTATTAATGATAGAAAAGTATTTAAAAAACTTTAAAAAAATTTTAACATTTTGAAGGATCAAATTATTATTTATATATTTTAGAAAAATTTTATTTTCATTTCCTTTTTAACTTCTTTTCTTAATTTAAAAGGTTAGCCATTAATTGCATAAGATTATAAGTGAGATTCAACCTATGATCTTTTAATCATAGAAAATCTTACGTGCTGCTACTGAATTACAAGGCTATTAACACCACTTTAGGTTTTTACTTTGTACAGTCTTATTTTATTTTTAGTTCCTCTAATTCATTCCTAAAATTTATATTTTTATTTATTTTATTTAAAAATTAAATTCTTCCATCTTTTTATCATCTACAAATATCTTCTTATTAAAAGTAATTTTGTTTGAAGTATCATTAGACATGTTAGCACATCTCCCAACCATTAGCTTTAAAAGAAATATCTAGAGGGACCAGAAAAAAATTGACTTGAAAAAAATTATAAAATTGTCTAATTAAACTGCAAGATTAAAAACATAACACGGTTAAAATATAAAAATTGGAGTTATATTTTTTCCTATATTATTTCATGAGAAGCGCGCGCGCGCACGTATATAACTATATATATATTGGCTAAAGCACCAAACAAGAAATCGTGTGTTCTATTTTTTTTTTTTTATGAGAGGCTGGCATTACAAGTAGCATCATTTAAAAAAAAAAACAGTTTACCTTGATATAATTGTGGTTTTGTTTTAACCAACAAATAAACTATAACTCAATATTAACTTTGTGTCTGCTTGGATAAGAAAAAAAGTACGTTTTGGACCCCAAAATTAATTTTTCTAACAAATTATCCAAACAGTCAGAAAAGCATGAAAATCGATTCTTAGCCCATGCGCAAGTTTCTTAGTAAGCTACTTCCATCTGTTTTCTTGTCAAACTTGTCCAAAATATTGGAGAAAATTATAAAGGCAGGCCCAAGCAAAAATTACAAAAAAAAAAACACATAATTTAATAAAAATAAAATCAAACTATCTTCTTTTTTTTTCTTAATAAAATTTAAACTTTATATCTTCAAAAAATTAATATTTGATATTTAAAAATTAAATTATGTGGTAATTTATATAGTTAAAAATTAATTTTGATTAAATTATTCAAATATCTTTAATTCTATTAAAATTAATTTTAGAAAAACAGTATGATTGCGTTATAACATAATTAATTATAATTAAAATCTATCACTTAATTAATTATTTTTATAATCTATTATACCTAACTGAAATCCAAACAAGCACTTTAATGTTGGGATAAATGCATTCTAAACTTAAAATAACTCTAACAATGAAAGATGAACTAGGTAGGAAGTCATTTTAATGCTGTCAAACTTGATTTATACCAATAATATCATGATCAGTACACCTGACAGTTCAACATAAAATAAAATTGAACAAATTATTAGATAATATGATATGATGCCCCTTCATCCACCCAATTGCAGATAGAATGGATAAAATGCGCAACTTATTCAAAAATAAATAAATGTAATAAAAAATACAAATAATATACGCGGTTTTAAATTTTATATTTTTTACCGTCAATTTTATTTTTATATCGATGATTTACATGCACGTATCAGGCTGTACTTAACCCGAATTATAATGGAGCTGTCCCATATCCGACCCGACCGCACATTATTCGCCGGATTGTGAACTATGAAGTGGAAAGAGACGGAACACTACAGTTGAGTGCAAAGCCACTTGTGGATCGGTGACCGAAGGAAAGGGCACAGAAAATGAAGGCGCTGGGATGGTGGCTGATGCTGGTAGGCACGCTTCGCTTAGCCTCCGTTTGGTTTGGTTTCTTCGACATTTGGGCTCTTCGACTCGCCGTCTTCTCTAACACTGCCAGTAATTCCTATCTCCTCTTCTTTCTTTCTTGTTTCCTTTTCCTTCTTTACATCGTCTCCCTTATCTTTACCCTTTTTTTCCCTTTAAATATTTCTACTCAATTGCAAATAATGGAAATTCTTTATTGTCATTATGAGTTGGAGGAATTTATCATTTTCACTTTTCAAGAACAGCCACTATTATTAATGAAAATTCCCTCAAGCGTCGAGTGTGGATACTGTCGGGTTATGGCATTGGGCTTGTTTTGGGTAGCTGGAGGGGTGACAAACTGTTGCTTCATCATCTGAAACAGGGGTTGTGTTTGATTTGGAGCTCAAAGATTCAATCCTGAGTCAAAACCTCTGGAGAGATCCAATGTACGAAATATTCTGGATCCCAATGAAGAAGATATTTTACGTTTTTGAATCTTACAAGGCAATATCCATGTACCGACTATTGCCTTTTACTAGCAAACAGGCCTGTTTTCTGAGTAGTTTCCACGTCATCTAGATATTCGAGCGTAGAATTCCTGCTTGAGTTTCAAAATGTTTCAAATGACGGTTTTTAAATAACCTTTTTCATCTTCATTGATTTGCTTCTTGAATTGCTGGGATTGATTTGATGTTGAAATATTCGTCACGACCGGTTACTATGTCGTTCAAAAAGGTTTTCTATTATACAGCTGCTGCTAGAAAATTATTAACATTTATATTTAATCCTGAAACAAAGGAATCCTGGGCGAAGTGAGTTTGTAATTTTTTTTTTTTTAATGTAACGTATAATGCATATGATGAAGCGTGATGATCTAAAAATTATGGAATTGCTTGAAGATTCATTTTGATATCTTCTTTGGTTGAATAGAAAGGTTGTAAGCATTGAATCTATCAGTCTCAATGACCAACCTGCATTGGGTCAAAGTAGCTGACCAAGAAGGAATCTGGTTTAATCGAGTGGTTAATGAGACAGAGACCTCTTATTTTTCTTTAGAGAAAACAATGGCTCCAGTGGGTAAACAGTGAGAGATTATAGAGAGAAAGCAAATATTTTGGTGTTGCATGTATAGAGACTCCTTGGTCAACGCAAAGCTGCTATCCTTGTCTCCTACGTGTTTTCTGCTTCCATGACCTCTAGTAGATCCCTATGTTATAACCACATTCAACTCTCATATCCAAATAATATTATATAGTGTAGCACTTTTTCAACTTGCTGCTATGAAGCCTGTTTGGTAGCTAAATATTGTTGAAGTTGATATCCTTTCATTCGCTGTCTTGATTCTTTTGAAATCTGATCATGATGTCTCCAGTACAGATGAAGTGATTGAATCCCTTTTATCTTTGGTAACTCCTTCTTGTACGAAGCAACACTTGCTTATGCAATAATTGTTAAGCAAAAAATATATGAGAAGGCTGTGTACCTAAAAGAGAAAAAATGCGAGGAGGCTGAACTAAAACAAAATAAGTACCCGTCTTTCATGCCTGGCAAGCAGGCTTTGTTCGCATCATTTGGAAATGATATAACTATGTTGTCCGTAAACATCTTTTGATGACAACTGAAACTGTTTTGGACTATCAGAGTTTATGATATTCAACCCTTTGGATCACTGTTGTTTTAATGCTCTCATATTAACTAAGTTTTTGAACTGTATCCTGCTAATGCCAAAATTAGACTAATAACTGTAATTAATTGTTGTGTAGTGACTGAAGTTCATGGGCGCACCTTTGGAATTTGGACACTATTGACCTGCACTCTTTGCTATCTTTGTGCATTCAACCTCGAAAATAAACCTATTTATCTGGCTACTTTCTTGTCATTCATCTATGCATTTGGTCATTTCTTGACTGAATACATGATTTATCATACGATGGCAATTTCCAACCTGACTACTGTTGGCATCTTTGCTGGTATGGACGTTTTCTCTTTCGTTGCATGCAACATTGCATGCACTACAATAATATTTTCTTTATGTTCAAATCAAATTTGTGTGTGAACTGAAGCGAAACATGAATTTATGATCTCATCACTAAGTTGCTTTCCATTGAAAGATCTTTTCTGTGCCATGCTCAAGTACATCAAGTAGGTGGTCTTGTAGTATGTTATGTTCTTTTCTTTTGACCCCCTCTTGAAGAAGTTTAACTACCAAGAAATAAGAGATAAAATGGAAACACAGAGTTTTGAAACAACAAGATATATGCTGTATATTTTCCTTTCTATTTAATGTTTTGAAACACAGAGTTTTGAAACATGATATATGCTGTATATTTTCCTTTCTATTTAATGTTTTGGAGTAACCTTAAAGCCTGGTGTGATATTCTTCGCTGATGTCAGGACTGTTTACCTGTCACTGAAACTCTGTAAGTTTCTAATCTAAGTTCCATTTTTACTACTAGGAACATCTATAGTATGGATGCTACTGCAGTGGAATCGAAGCTCTCCTAAACAGGATTAGCAAGTAACATCCTCTCTATCTTTTTTGGGACAGCAGAAGATTTTGGTAGAGCATATATTCTTGTTTATGTTTTATGTACGTGACTTGTGATCTCAGTAAGCTTCCAAAGTTTTGCAGCTAGAACGTTTAAAAGATATTCCAGGTAGGACAATGTCAGAAACAAGAAACGCGGCTCTCAAATCTCAATCACCTATCGTTGCGTGTGATTTTACGTATTAGGCTTTTCTTGTTCTCCATCCATGTTCTGTTGCCAAATAGTAGCTGTCTTATCAACATATTGACCCTGATTTACATGACGGATGAGTTCATTAATATTGTGTTGCTGCTGTCTTTATTATTTTAAAACCAGAGAAAGATTCAATGTTCAAGGTTGAGAAAGAATCTCATAATTATCTATTGCCTTTGTTTTTTCGGTAACATTCGATATTATTGATTAAGTCACGTTTGAGTCCAACCGTGCCTCGATCTTACTTTCTCGTTTCAAATGATACCTTGAGAACGAATTCAAATGGGAAAAGTGGTAGGAGAGCAACAATTTACCCTGGTGAGTTTCAATTTCTATTTCTGTATTCAGCATTTTTACTAAAAGTGCTTATATTAACTAAACTGATGGATTGCTATTATAGTTGACCTTTTTTCACCCCTTGCTGTGCATTCGTTCTTCTTCTTGTTTTTTTATTTTGTTTTCCGGCCCAAGTCGGTGAGTTCCTTCACGTTAAATGGATGGGATATGTCTAAAGTCAACTCATCACACTTTTTTTCATGCCATCAAAAAATGTAGTATCTGCCATTTTTTGGGGGCTAAAGTATGCTATTATTTATCTATTCATTTGAGTGATGCTTAAATGACGTGCAATTAACGTGTATTATTTAAAAAATAAATCTCTACTCAAGAACGACGATCACACGTCTGTGAACTCCTTTAAAGCTTCAACTCGAATTTATTTTTGAACTAGGCTTGGATCTTTGTCCTCTACAGAAGTATGCTATTATTTATCTCCACCGCCATTTAAAAAAAAAAATAGAACTTGTACGAAAACAAAAGCACTCATAAAAGAGACGAATAGAAAGCGCAGGGCCTCCAAAGCTAATGGGAGGTCGAAGCAGAGCTAATGAAGTAGAGGAATTGCCTTTGTTAATAGTCGAACTCAAGAAGACTACTATTGGGTATCCTTATGAGCGTCAAGGCCCTAACAGAAGTCCTTCAAATTACAACAATGGGCCCAAGGACCACAGAATGAACCCCTCCTTTCGTGGTTCTTCCAAGTTTTGTCGACAGTATGGGTACTTCGCACAGTGGCTTTCACTTTCTCCCCTCTGATGGAGGCAACCTGGATCTTATGGCTTGATTCGGGTACCCGTAATAGTGGGAAGAAAATAATGACACCCACAGCAAAAATGTACAAACTTAAAATGAATTTAAAATACTAAAAAATAAAAGTTTAACAACCTAAAAAAAAAACACAGACCTATAATAAAAATCAAAAAAATATAAGGATTCAAAGTTTTTTTTTTTTTACTATTTTTAAGAATTTTTTCTTTAAATTTCCCTCCTCTCTTTTTTTTTCCCCTCATCCAAACCAACCGTACATGTATCTGTCTATTGACAAAATCTTCGCAAGAGCATTGAAATTACAATCGATGCTCCCCATGGCCAACTCAACCACACTCCCAAAGTTGAACATTCTGATTCTTTCGTGTATGTCTCGTGAAATGTTAGATTTAACTGCTTGTGTAATGTTCTTAATTTTTAACTATATGTTGTCACATGTTGGTAAAATTAGCATCACTATAACTAGTTTTTATTGCCACCACGAACAATATGCAATTGGTTAACAAAGGTAACTCGGCACTTGCCACTATTTTGAGCAGCCATTACAAGATTAATAAAAAGCCTCACTATTTTGCCAGAGCATGTAAATTGTACATTTGTACAATATGCGTGGGTAACAAGCAAAATATCCAACAAAACAAGGTGGGGAGGGTGGGAGCCAAAGCAAAACATTATTCCTCGGCCACAAGATAAAAGGAAAATGTTTCACTAACATTCAACACCATGGTACCAAGATCTTATTCTGAAAGCAACTACTTGCAGCGTGGTTGGGTTGGAACTACCTTTGATATGCTCAAAAAGCAGTTTAGCCAAAAGTTAGAACTTTGTAGAAAGATGCTTGTGCTTGTTTTTTCCAGCACTACCACTTTTTCGAACACATTATTCATTGACGGCAACTTCACCGTGCCTTGTCGTCTAAACCTATAGGCTTGCTGTGCAATAGATATGTAGCTGGGGAGAGAGAGTATGAAAACATTGTTCCAACATTGCAAAACAATCTGCGATTTCCAACTAGTTCAAAAGCCATCAACTTCTTTTTCAACGATAAGATGACTTTTTCCCCTTTTACTATAGGCTTCGAGCTCTTTTCAAACTAACTTCTTCACCAATTCCACGATCACTTGCCTTCTCATTTTCATCAGCATTTGCTCCTTGTAAAGAACCAATAGCTTCAATCGATATTCGTGCTAAATTATGGTATGCTCTGGGTTTAATCGTTTCCATTTTAAGCAATGAATCAGAACTGGACCCAGCTTCTGAATCAGAAAAATCAAGCATGTGATCTTTTCTTCTGGCAAGCACAGTTTGGAAAGAACCATATTCAGCTTTCACTTTGTCTACGATTTTAGGAATTGACTCAGTTCTTGGTACAAGACCTTTGCTGGCGGCCGTGATTTTGTTCTGTTGCTTTATTATTCGAGCCTTTTCCGAACTTTCTAAACCTCTAAATTCAAATTCAGCACCTGTGCTTTGTGTTTTCCTCATCATAACCCTGGATGCACCATTTTTATTTTCCTTGTCTCCGTATTTTTCACCCTCATCGTGGCTTTTATCTTTCAATGAGCTAATATCCCCAATGTTTTGTCCCATATCCTCGTCCTCTTCCTCTTCAGTTTCCTCTATCGTCTCCTTGTCTTCTTCATCGATCAGGTCTTCTACTTCCTCAGAATCTTCCTCTTCCATTTTATATTGATCATGTCCATTCATTTCATCATACCGGCCGCCTCTTCTGACCTTGATTTTTTCAGGCTTCATCTCTTCTGCATCATCTATCAAATCTTCTGGCTTCTTTATCCATAGCTGAAAGCCTTTTCTTCCAAGCTTTGGGTTTTCATGCTGGAACTGCAGCTTTTCAAGTGTCGTTCTAGGGTTTTGCTCATACTCGCTCTTTTTATCATAAGAGTATTTCAACTGATAAAGCAACCAGAGGCAACCAGCAACCAAAACAAATATCTGAAGACTATTCTTTACCTTGAAGCCTTTGGTTCTCTGGTTTCTGCCGGTCAATTGCTTCAACATGGTTTACACATAAAATTCTCTTCCAACTTTGGCCGGCAAAGGGTAGTGGAATCTATTTAAGAAAGATCAGCAATAAAGTAAGGCAAAGTCTTCTGCAGATTGAAGCCAAAGTCTACATTTGTAGCAAAATTAAGCATTCAGTAAACCCAAGACAAGAATATCAGGTCATATCATGGCTGAGACAATCCACCATAGACATTAAAATTAGAAAGTTTCTCGTTCAAGACGACCAAAAAAATAATTCTTTCTTCTTCTGTATTTTGTCATGTTTTAACAGGGTTTTTTTTTTGGGGGGGCCAAATTTTAACAGTGTGCATGAACTTTGAACAAGGAATTGGGTTTTTTTTTGGGCTGCACCTTTCTCGGAGGATAAAATCCTGGCAAGGATCATTGGTACGTAACTTCTGTAGTTTATCAGCGCAGCAAATACTATAAGAACGAGTAAAATATCCAAAATTGATGGAACAAAAATTTTATATATGTATATGGACCACGTGTCAATCACTCCCAAAAAGGTAGCCATTGTAAATTTCCCAAAGTTAGAGGTGAAGCAAGAAAGAGAAAAAAATGCAGATGCAATTGATACCACAGAAATCTTGTATTTCACTGTATGCACCAATTGTATCCAAAAATGACAGAGAACCAAAGTCCCGCCAGACAAATCAAATATCCCCAAGCTCAATTCCAGTATAGAGAAAACAGAAACCAAGAAAAATTCCCTGTTGAAAGATCCATACATACTTCTTCCAACTTGAAGAACTTATGGTCCAAAGCCAAAATATGCAGGCAACTTAACGACGGTCAGACAGAACATAAATAGTAATAGACGCAAAAGTTGTGTGAAACCAGTGGGAAACCATATCTTATGCAAGAAGATAGAAGCAGATGAACGAGATACAGACCTTCAAGAAAGCTGTGGTGCTAGATTGGGTAGAAAATGCAAAGAGTAGTGAGAGGATGGAGGAAGGTAATGCGAGAAGCTAGGACGTAGAGAGGCGAGGCAGTGTTGGTGGCTGCTCAGTGGCGGTTTGCAGAGCAAAAGTGGAAAATCCACAATCTGAAAGAAGAGAGAGAAATGGAAAGAGAGAAGATAGCGAAAGGTCAAGAATGACATGGAGGTCACGGACTCACAGGCCAGTCATTCATGTATGCGAGTGAGTGAGTGCGTGCTGGAGCTGGATTGTTCTATTAGGCTTTTGAGTCATAGAGGCTGAGCCGGGTACTAACGACGTCGCTTTAGTTGAGGGAGAGTTGGTTAAGGCCTCAAGGGCATTGAATTGGCTCCGCCGCGTCGGCCGCTGAGTTGGTAGAAAGATTATCATATTTATTGCCGTCCTCTTGTTTGTCAGGTCATCGCTTTGCATCTTGTATTGGTATCGACATCTGAAACTTCTGCAATTAACCCTTCCCAATCAGACTGATTCAGAAAACCAAATCTGTGGAGCTTCCCAATTTTCTTTTGAATTATAATTCCTTTGATTTCCCCTTTTGTACTCTTCAATTGGAGATATTAATTACTTCCACGAGCTCATGAACGTGAACTCCATTCAGAACTACTCCTATAAGGTATATTTAACTTATTTAAGTTTTTTAATAAGTTAGTTATGACATTTAAAATTATCCTTATTTAATAAAGCTGTCTTAATTAAAAATTTAATTAGTTACCCTCCTAATTAAGGACGTTTTTTTCAAAAACTATCTTTATTATAAGACATCCCTATCTATCTTTGAAAGTAAAAATGATAGTTAAATTATTTACTTTATTTAAAAATGAAATAAATTTTCAATTGTGCTCCTATTTAAGCAAGAAAAAAAAATTATTTACATTAGATTGTCTTTTATAGCAAAATTCTTGCATGAACTTAGTACACCAGGTCATCAATGCTCTATTCAATAATACTGCATCAACCCAATCAAATAAATCTTATATGTTATTATTTTTAATGATTTTATTTTTGTAATAAAATATCTATTTAATTTTTTTATAAGAATCAATTTGTATGTAATGTTATATAAATATTATATTTTTATTGAAAAGATTAAAGATGACATGGTACGTTGGATCAATTTTTCCCATCATAATTAATGAGTTTAAAAAGTCATAATACTAAAAAATTGTATTTAATACTCATATCTTTTTCTTTTTTGAACCGTCTAATCAATATTCTATCTAGTGTTAACAAAAAATCTTTTAATAGGGACAGGAAGAGTATATTCTTAAAATTGACATGCAGAAGTATCTAATTAACTACCAATTACCATTTTTCTTCCTTCATCGGCTGCCCATCACGTCACTGACGTCTCGTACATTCATCACGACATTATCACAAATGTAGATAAAACTATGTGGCTCTGAACAATGCTGAACATCTCATGAAAGATTGGGATAAGCATCACTTGGAAGTTATGGGATGTTAGAAATAGCTGCCTTTTTTTGAGTAAATATTCGTTGTTGATACTGTTCTTTCGCAGATTAGAGTCACGGTTAACCATACTTCAAACTCATTTTCTACTCCTAGAACTTTGATGTAAAGTCTGTTATTTTTCTTCGCTTTCGTTTTCGTGTATAGTATAGTTTCCTGTTGGGTTAATGATAATTCCTCATTTCATTCCGAAAAACAAAAACAAAAACAAAACGTCACGCTTCCTCTCGAAACGACCTGCCGCATGGTTAGTTAATCTCCTTAATTTTCATAATACAAAGTACAGCCATGCTGAGTTGAGAGATTTTGCTTTGAAGATGACCTTTCCTAGAAAATCCCATCATATTTATTGAACACAGATGTAGACATGGCCACGCGTCATGGGAATTCAGAACAGCTTCAAGAAAGAAAGTGACGACAATGATGAAGAAAAAATCAGAGCCTAATCCTATAGATAGCTTTCTTCGTGATTGCAGGAACGTTGTTTTTCATTAACCATAGTCTGGATCTTATTTGTCAAAGAGACGTCAACCTTTTTTCTTTCGTTCAAAATTACCTTATATTGTTAAAGTATTTATATTTAATAGTGATAATAGTAAAATTTTATTAAATTTTCACATAAAGTCAAAAAAATTTTATAATTTTCTCATATTTCAGTAAAGTGATTGTTGAATAGCCGCATTAAATGCGTTCCAGATTTCCCACCGAAACTGATGAATTGAAAATGAAACTAACCCATTTCACTTGGCGCATTCTCGACCTTCTTCATGACTGGTCCCCTTGTAAACTGCGCGAAGGTCAAGACCTGGACTGAACCTAAACTCCAAAAAATGCGTTTCTTTGAATTTCCTTAAAATGCGATGATAAAGGTTGTTTCTCATTAAACTCTCATTTTAGATACAATCAGGCCATGCGTAACAGGTGCTTGTGAATTCGCACCGCTCAAATCTTTTAGTCTGATGGGGTGGTTAACTGAAAGTGGGAAATGGGAAAATTCGTGAAAACTATTAATGAGATCATTATATACGTATGCCATCGTCGCTTTTGTATATCTCTTCGAGGTGAACTATATGGGTCAGCCTTTCTGATGCATGTATCTTGTACCATACGAAAACAGAACTGTCTGACGCACTTCTGCAAACTTTTCCCCTTCTTTTATCTTGTCATTGATCCCAATATCTTACTAAATGAAAGAAAGAAAAATCACTAGTGAACATTGAACATCTCGTAGTTATCATATATGCCCCTCAGAAGTCAGAATGGGCAAGGCGTAAGTTGACGATAATCAAGCAGAGAAGTCCTGGGTGCTGTGCTCTTCATTTCAAGTTGAAATTGCAGTAAATAAAGAACAAAATAATAGAATAACCAGATCATAAGATGCTTGTGAATTCTGTTATACAAAAGTAAAACGGAGAGGAAACAAGCCAAAAAGAAAATGTACATTACATGCCAAATCTCAATATGGTTAAAGGAGAGAGAGGAGTATGTGATTAAAGTTAATACAATTTAAATTTCAAAATAGAATCTGGTCTTTCCATTTCCACTCATGGATTGAAAAAGTAGTCCCCACACTTGCACTTCCAACTCATGGGTTTGTAGTTGGAAAGATCATCGGTCCTGGAGAATGCAATAATGGGAGTTCCTATAACAGCAGTATGGCTTGTATGGCCTTGGACTTGAGGTATAACTGGGACCTGTACAGCTTCACAATGTCCACAGATCCTACACCTTCTTTCACACCTTGGAGGCCTTGACCCTATCTTAGCATTTCGAGAAATGGCTACTCCCTGCACTTTCATGCCCTTCTGCATACATATAACATCCCCACGTAAATTACTAAGACACTGAGACAAAGTTACAGCACAAGAAGCCAAAAATGAGGGATTCACTGTATGACACCCTTCCTTACCTTGTTAGGCTTAATTACACCTGAAATGGGTCTCCCTGCAGACATGTATGCATGAAAATTAGCCGAGTTGTGATACTGAAATTAAAAACCGGAAAAGTAGGGAAGCGATAACAAGTAAATAACCTTCAGCCATAAAGGCATCATGAGTGAAGATTGAAGATGGAGCAAAGAGAATGAGCAAGTATAGGATCAAGTGTCTGTATTTGTGCCAGCAGAAGCAGACTTGAGAGCTGCCCATCTTCTCAGAGATAGACTGCAGAAGAAGAAGAGAGCGGATGCAATCGTTTTGAATGTAAATAACTAAATCGATACTAAAACCTTGACAAAAGGCAAGTGTAAGCAAGTAGACAAGAACAATGTGGCTATCTTTGTGAATGAGAGAGGAAAGGGCAGATATGTGGCAGTGCAGAAGGCAGTGAAGCTGAAATTCTGAAGGGTGTCCCTGGAAGGAGTCAGAGATTGAATGCCACCTCCATTATGCATAAAAGTGACTACCGTTTTTACCCTTTTATATAATTTCCCTACTGATTGAGAAACATGGACCGCAAAAAGGTTGAAACAAAGGGGAAGGAAGATGGAGTGCCTTTCTTCACCAACCCAGCCTCGTTTGATGAGCCTCCAAAACTCCCAAGTCGTACTCCATAGGAAAACAAGGCGGGACACGCCGCTATGATATATGAAAATGGAAGAGAAAAACCAAAACATATAACGAAGTTCACAGGCGGCGAATGGGGACGAGGACTTTATGAGCTGTCACACATTCATTTTTACACTTTATTAGGTAAAGCCCTATCCCAACATGCCAAATCTCTCGAGGTTTTTTTTTTTTTTTTCCAAGCAAATCACCGAGAAGGCGAGAACCAAGTCACGGCCTTTTGGGCATTTGCCCCCTGAAAATTCAGTTCTCTCTTCAAGTAACTCGAAATGGCTGGCAATTCATTCATAAAAATTTCTTCTTTGGTAATTTGAAGGAACAGCGTAAGAGACATAATAAATGCATCTCCTCGTATAGCATTCAATAGATAATCATTTATTCAAGTTAAAAAAAAAAAGATAATCATTTGAGGCTATTAGCTTATTCAGGGATGCCGATGGATGAACGCCTCTGCGCCTCTCAAGTAAGGCCTCGCTTTCTGTTGGCACTTGATACATCACATGCCACTTCTGTTTCCACAATCCATATTCATATTTGTCATTTTCTTTATTATTTACTGTTTGCTGATCATCATTTTCAATTATTCATGTATACATAATGCATTAAAATTGAAGGCTGGTGCTGGTGTGACATGAAAGTATTGCTCATATTGATACATCTAATAGTGACACAATAGCATAACTATACGGGATTCTCAAAATATATTGACCATCATCCTAATATTCCAGCTGAACTCTTGGATATCTTAAAAGGTCTTAATCTTCATTGTAATGCAAAATTCACAAAAAATAATATCAACACTAATTTTATAGGAACTCTTTCACTCTTCCAACATAACTTCTCTAACAAATAATTCTCTGTTGAAAACTAATAAGAAAATCATGGAGTTTGCAGTGAAAGATTAAAGGATCATTTTCCAACATTTGCCTCTTAGAATCTAACGTGTCTTGACTTTTGTATTTTTGCACAATTCTCTTTCTATGACCATGTATTAAAAAAATAGTGATACAGTAGCAAATGTAAAGGGGCTTTTTGGCAAATTTTGTGTGGCAAGTTTTTTCAATGGACAGGACTTGATACTCCTTGTGGAATTACAGAGGACCCATGTTTTTGCGGGTGGTTGGTCTGCCAGTTGCTTACACGCCACAACCAAATCTTCCACTCACCCAAAATCATGTTCTTCCTCTTCATCTTTTCGTTGTTTTAAACTTGACATACCCTAGCCATAGACATGGGACGAGCAAGTAGATGTAGAGTCCAAGTCCGTGAGTGTGATTTGACGGTGGTGTATGGGCACCTTTCTGAACTTGTCTTCCCAGCAGGACATGCTGAAGCGGTGCCTAGGAGTTAAGCTTCATCCACGCTGCAGAACGAGTTTGAAGGTGAATCTCACTTGATCAACAGTTGCTCCATAAGTACAAGTGAGCAGACAATGCTCGATCAAAAATCTCTAAATAAGGGAAGAACAAATACAGGAAAGAAATCCATGAAAAGAAGCCTAGCCTATTGACGCCCGATGATTTATGTTCAGTGTACGCAAGTAATGAACTCTACTTTGCAACTAACATCATCCCTGAGATCAAATAAAAACAAACATCAACGAAGACATTGAACTTAGATTCGTGGTTAACAGCACAATGACAGAAAACGCACCTCAAAGGCATTCTTCAAATGATCAAGTTCCCTATCCAGATCGTTAATACCCTGATTATATGCCTGCATTGGCGAAGATTGACTAGTGGTGTGGATCTGAAAATAAGACAATAAAACAATTAATTTTAATAATGTCTTGATTCAATTACAGAGAAATGAATTTTTAAACTTCCCAGAACAAAGGCTAACGTTACCATATCTCCAGGAGCAAAGATTAAATTCAATTGACATTGCATTTGAGCTCAATTACAAAACATTTTGCACTGTCCACAAATGCTAATCATGCATTGGAAAAAAAATGCAAACACAGACATCAACAGCCATTCATTTACAACAAAACCAATGCAAGAAATACCGACCCTGACAATGATTTTGTACTGAAGAGGGTGAGGAAGCTTGTATCCAGCAAACAACACATTAGGGTCCTGTGCAGCTGCCTAATCACAACAAAAATACAAACAAGGGTTAGGGTTTATATCGATGAACATTAACAGAAAGCAATAGAAAAAGAAACATGGAGAATATAGCTGAGAAAATAGAACTAATACATGCGAAGATGTTTCCTATTGTATGGTCCTCTCTCTCAACAGTAAAGGATGCAGCGTTGATGATCTTGGTGTCCCGCTCGTAAGAGACCCTGAACATAACAAAAGGGAAAATGATCAAATTAGATGAACAATAGTGAGAACAACTAGAAAATGAAATTACTTTTTGGTGCCTTCAGGGACGACGAAACGCTCGTAACGATCCGGCGATGGTACTCATTTTGTTCATGGTTCATTCAAGTATGATTACAAAACCTGCCACAGTTTCTGTAAAAATACATGTCATGTCTCAGCTTGAAAGTTGAAATGATCGTTATTCATTAAAAACGCCATCATGACATAGTCGGTACACAGTTCAAAAGAACAACATAAAAGCAGGAGAATCACTCGTGATTATTTAGGGCAGCATTGATTAATCAGGCAAGATTTCTTTCAAAAGGAAGTTCACATGCAAGCCCCTACAAAGATTTAGTCCGCAAGCTTATTTTAATGTGTTCATAATGGAAAAATACAAACCACCACAGAAAAGCAGACAAACACGCAAGACCTAGTATGTTTCTTATAATAGAAAGCTAACAACCGTATGAAGCAGGGACATGCTGAAGCGGTGCCTAGGAGTTAAGCTTCATCCAGCTGCAGAACGAGTTTTGAAGGTTGAATCTCACTTGATCAACAGTTGCTCCATAAGTTCAAGTGAGCAGACAATCTCGATCAACAATCTCTAAATAAGGGAAGAACAAATACAGGAAAGAAATCCATGAAAAGAAGCCTAGCCTATTGACGCCCGATGATTTATGTTCAGTGTACGCAAGTAATGAACTCTACTTTGCAACTAACATCATCCCTGAGATCAAATAAAAACAAACATCAACGAAGACATTGAACTTAGATTCGTGGTTAACAGCACAATGACAGAAAACGCACCTCAAGGCATTCTTCAAATGATCAAGTTCCCTATCCAGATCGTTAATACCTGATTATATGCCTGCATTGGCGAAGATTGACTAGTGGTGTGGATCTGAAAATAAGACAATAAAACAATTAATTTTAATAATGTCTTGATTCAATTACAGAGAAATGAATTTTTAAACTTCCCAGAACAAAGGCTAACGTTTACCATATCTCCAGGAGCAAGATTAAATTCAATTGACATTGCATTTGAGCTCAATTAACAAACATTTTGCACTGTCCACAAATGCTAGTCATGCATTGGAAAAAAAATGCAAACACAGACATCAAACAGCCATTCATTTACAACAAAACCAATGCAAGAAATACCGACCCTGACAATGATTTTGTACTGAAGAGGGTGAGTGAGGAGCTTGTATCCAGCAAACAACACATTAGGGTCTCTGTGCAGCTGCCTAATCACAACAAAAATACAAACAAGGGTAGGGTTTATATCGATGAACATTAACAGAAAGCAATAGAAAAAAAACACGGAGAATATAGCTGGAAGAAATAGAACTAATACATGCGAAGAATGTTTCCTATTGTATGGTCCCTCTCTCTCAACAGTAAAGGATGCAGCGTTGATGATCTTGGTGTCCCCGCTCGTAAGAGACCCTGAATAATATATAAACAAAGGGAAAATGATCAAATTAGATGAACAATAGTGAGAACAACTAGAAAATGAAATTACTTTTTGGTGCCTTCAGGGACGACGAAACGCTCGTAACGATCCGGGGCATTCATGGCTTCTCTCTTCCCTCGCCGAAGCTCTCGTGAGGGTTCTGGGTTCTGGAACCCTCGGACCCTGACTATGGAAGGACTCGACGCTTCATTTGCCAAAAATAAAAAATAAAAAAAAAGCCAAACCATAATACTTTAGTCTTCATTCTTTAAAGGGAGAGGGAAATAAATAAGGCATTAATTATTCAAAGCAAATTTAATTTTCTTTGTCGTTTTTTTCTCGCACAGAATAATTCATTGAAATGATTTTGACAATTGAAAATATTTTTTAAAAAATTATTTTTTTAAGAAAAATCAAAAATCAAAAAGCATGCGTTCAAAAAAACTATTTCAAAGTATAAAGTAATTATAATTTATTTCAAAGTATAGTAATTACAATTTTTAAATTATTAAAACTGATATTTTAATGATTTAAAAAATAACATATTCAAAACTATTCTAATCAAACTTATTTTGTCTAATTAGTTGAATTCATAGAGATGTTCAGCAAAGTTGGACTCAAAATTAGACGCCTTAATGTTTCATGATTGACATGATGTAATTAAAAGATGCCACAACTATTAAACGATGCTAGCTATTTCTATAAAAAAGAAAAGAAAGAGACTAGCCATATCATTTTATTTTATAATCAACCATATTGTTTTCTATTTCCAAATAGTGTATTATTTCAAAATCAAACAGTGACTGGAATAAGTTTGTCTTGTGTAGACGTGCGGGCAAACAAATTTATTTAGTAGTTGAAAGGTTGTGCATTAATATTTTTTTAAATGATTCAAGTGGTTGGAATTTTGAAATTTTGGAGGACATAAAAGAAGATTAGATGATAATTTTACTTTGAAATCTATGTGCTGTTTAAATCGATTTTTTTGGAAAAATAGAAAGTAGTGCAATGAACCAAATTAATCAAATTTTTTGGAACTTGCCAGGGTTCTGGACCTACATTTGCACAATGTGAAGGGTACTTGACTCCTAGAACTATTAATCCAATGGAAAACAGACCTATGAAGAGTCTAGTTGGGAAGACTATGATTTTATTGCTTCACAATTTCCTACATTCCACCCTCAAGACAAGGCGGTTCTCATAAGGAAGATAATGATAGGAACCAATGTCATTTGTTGGTTTATTATAGGAAGAGACGTGGTTGTCTTATGTGACGAGGTTTGTGTTTTATGGCACTCATTTGAATTTTTAGTTATTTGCTATTATTTTTGGCTTTTTCGTGGACAAATTAAGCAGTGTGTGTTATGTGTATGTGTGTGTCTGTTATAAACACCGTTCATGTAACTCTTGGTTGTGATGAAGTATTATTCAAACATATCTAGATCTCTACTTCTAGATGAGATTCTGATTCTAAGGGAATACCTCCCCCTCTTCTCAGCCTTTTCTTCCTTCCCTTTCCAGGCACTACTTCATTGCTTATCAAGATTTTTCCATTTTGATGTCAGAGCCTTTTCCTTCTTAGCCTTTGAAAAAAAATAGAGCTTACTAGTAATTCAACACAAATAATGAACCCATCCTTCTGAATCCCGATTTAGACCCGCCTCACAATCCATCCATTCTTAATGAGTTTGTTAATCCTTTATTCATTGACCAACTTGCTTTGCAATTATCTGTGATCATGTCCAAAACTAAATAATCTAGATGTTGATATGGTGAATTCAAATATTCAAAAGCACGCGTCATGGTGACAAGAGACAATAGCAATAATCATAGGCAAAGTTATGAAGGCGCAAATTTTTGTTATCAAACCCCAAAAGATCTTAAGGTGAATGTAGCAATGATCGTAGCCAAAGCTACGAAAGCATAAAAATACTATTGTTATTATCAGCTTCCAACCATGAAAATGGAAGGTGATGCCTTAGATGTGTTTACATGGATCACTTATGAAAGAAATATTAGATATTGGGGTGAACTAATTTAAGGCTTATCAATCATAGTTCCTTAAAAATCTTAATATTCTAGCCCTTGAGAGTAAGAGTGATATAGGATTATTAAACACAGCTAAGAGAAACTCATAAATCTACTTGGACAGGGGTTGTTAGTTGGGAGGTAAAAAATAACACCCTTAACTTTTAGAAAAATAGGTGATGCCATTAGGGTGTCAATGTTTGAGGAGTTGACCTCATCCACATTAATTGAAGAGAGAAATTGTGATAGGTGTTATCATGAGATGCAGATGAAGTGAACAAGTCATCAATCTTTTTATCATTTTTGTCATAATATGTAAATATGTTAAATAATGTGCTCAACTATCACTTTTTCTTTGAGACTCTAGTTACTAAATTAATTAGTTCTTTCTGTTCCTTTGATTCTAATTATGTTATGATATTTAAAAAGCATAATTTCAATTATACGTTACTTTGGAATGTGAAAGTAACAAGTATATTAATACATGAGTAAAGAAAAAAACATACTCCCTCCATCTCTATATATAAATATTTTTTAGAACCTTATTTATCCTTATCACCGTCATAGTATTAATTGTAACATTATTAGGGAAAAAACTGAAAAATAATTAAGATATATACAATTCAACTAAATAACAAACTTTTATTAACATGAAATATTTGATTAAAAATACCTTACGTATGATAGGTGTAACATCCCAATTTAAATTTTAATAGTTTAAATTGAGTTAATAGAAATTTAAAAAAAATATTTAGAGGTGAAGTAAATTAGAAAAAGATGATTGTTAAATCTAATCAGGATATAATTATAAATTAAAATTAAAATAATAATAATTAATTAATTAATTAAAAAATATTAAATTATTATTATTCATTATTAAAAAAGAAAATGTATAAAGAAAGAAAGAAGAAGAAGGAGAAGAAGAAATCATGCTTTCGTGCTCTCCTACGGCAATCATGACACAATATATATAATAATAAAAAAAAGAGAAGAGAGGAAAGAGAAAACCAAAAAAAACATGTGGAATCCGCTGTATTTTTTTTATAAAACCACCCTCCTTCCTCGTTTCTTCATTTCATCCCTGTACACGAGCTGAGGTAGCGAGCAAGAGAGCGAGCGACATTGATGGAGAGGCTAACTGATTTCGAAGGTGAAACTCCATAATAGGATACTTTATATGAGATTTTAAGTATTTTAAAATTGGGTAAGTGTTCTAAACATTTTTTTAGTCATATTTTCTCTTTGGTTTCTAATTTTGTGGTAGTAAAAATTTAGAATTGAAAGCGGATGAATTAGGTTGAATAAAATGGTTTTGAGGTTGTTAGTAGTGTAATATTCTAGAGTATTATTTTGTTGATAGAATTGAAATTTGAGGCATTTGAGTTTATTCCTACATTTCTATGGGTAGATTTTGGTTAAATCTGAAAATATAAATTGATTTGTTGATATTTAGATGATTATTTGAGATGAGAAATAAATATATTATGACTATAGAATAATAAATCTAGGCTTGAAACAAGTTTACAATTTTGGTGGTATTTTTATGTGCGAATTTTTGGAATAAAAAGAGAAATTTTGATATTAGAAAAAATTTTGAATGAAATTATTGTGAAGGAGACTATTAAACCAAGTAGATAGGTTCAAATACATGAAATTTAAATTTTAGAATTCAAGAGACTAAGACTAATTCTTAAAAAATAAATCTAAAATAAAATAAAATAAACTACTTAGTGTTTGAGTATGAGTGAAAATTGTGTTAATAATATTATTGACACTGGGATATAATCAATTGTAGATTAATTTTTTTTTGACACCATTCAAGCTTTGAAAAGCTTTGGAAGTGTTGTGACTTGAGGGTTAACTTTTGACTTCTCAAAGGTTGAGGGTAACCTGGGGAAATCTATTTTATGTATTTGTGTATGTTAAATTAATTAATTATGTTAGTGAAACAAAAGAATATATATATATATATATATATATATCTAAATTTGAAATAGTTGTTTGTAATGCATGTGACTTTGTTGAGACTATGATTTGTGAGTAATGAGATTGGTGGTTGATGATTATGTGTACATTCTTGGTTATAAGTTGTGGATTATGCACAGTGATGCAAGTTGATGAGCATGTGGGATAATTTTGAAATATATATATATATATGAGTTTTTGAAATGCATTTTCTCATGAGCATGATCATATGGCGGGAGTTCGCCTTAGTGAAGGCGTTAGCGGTTATGCAAATCCATATGGTACTTGACTATTAACCAATAATCATAGGGGCTATAGCCGCTACTTACCTTTGTGAGGTACTGTAGCATTGTTCCTATTAAGGGGACTTGACCCTACTGGCCTACCTGGAGTTTGGGTAGAGCTAGTTTTGGGTATGACACCCCATAGTGTGTGATTTGGGGAAACGTGTTCATAAGTGAGTAAGGTAACCTTGGCTCGGTAGCTCCTCATGATATGATTAAGCTTGGTTTGGGTAATCTCACCACATGGATGATCCCTTCCAGTTGTTAGCCCACGGATTTCATGTCAGCGAAATAAGGGGGGATATAAGGGAAGAGATTGATCATGCATATTATTATTATTATTATGCCATTTGAGTGATTGATGGCTATGTTGAGAATATGATTATAATCGTGAGTAGAAATGAAACATGTAGTAATTATGCGAATAATGTATATGTAGTTATTTGTGCAAATTTTATACTCGACTTTATTCTTGAAATTATTCACATGAATTAAATGTTAATGTGATTAACATGTTATTAATGTGATTGTTTGAATGGTCACCTTGATAAATTTATTGGTCACTTGCATTCATGATTAATTATCATGCATTTGTATAACTTAGATATACTTGGTTACTGAGTGGTTGTACTCACCCCTCTTTTTAACATATTACAGGAGTTAGCTCATCTGAGAATAATAGAGGAAAGGAGCATTAGGCCAAGTGATAATAATCACTTCTGTAGGCCTCTCTCCTTTTATGTTGATATGTGTATTTAGTTTATAATATTGCCAATTAGGATAATATATTCTTGATACATTTGCACTGTGGGTTTTGTGTAGGATGGAAAGGTATTTTGGGCTCTTGAAAATGTGTTTTGATGCTTGTATTATATTAATGGGTCAAAATATTTGCACAAGTAAAAATAATTATTATCATGCTTCCGCATTTGTTTAATTGAATGATATGAGTTCTTAAAATATTTTAAAAATTTGGGATTCCTTTATATTAAATAGTTTGTGAAAAAAAATACATATTAAGAATTCATTTAGGTTGAATCTCGTATTATATAATTATTTAGGTTAAGTCTTGATTAATCATGTTAGTATGATGATTAAGTCTTAATTTAGGACGCCTCGTTACAATAGAGATGGAGGGAGCAGAGCATGATTAATGTGATTGCTAATTTTAGAAAAATTAATAATTTGATTCCTTTAATTTTAACTTGATTGTAATATAATACATAATCCTTGCATTTTAACTTGGTGCAACTCATTTTACATGATTTCAACTCAATTAAAACCTACTCTCCAAATTCTAACTCATTATAATTCATTTTTTATAAGTTTAATATTTAAAACATTAATTCTCAGGCTTCAAGGAATAACTTTTAATTTTTAATTTTATTTTTTAAAATATAAGAACTAGCATTTTAAATGCTATCAAAACCATATGAATTGATTGTACCTAAATTAAAATTCAAGACCATGTTATGATTAATTAATATTATAAAGATTGAATTATAACAAATTAAAATACGTGATTAAGTTTTAACTAAGTCAAAATTAGAAGTATCAAGTGATTAAGTAAATCTTAGAGAAAAAAAAATAAGAGAACGTTGTAGATGATACTCATTTGGGTCTTGGATGCAAGAATCAGTCGAGAGCTTGAAGAGTTTGCGCTGACTTTAAACGCAAGATCCTGATCTCCTTTTGCATTCCCTTATTTATTACTTTTTCCCAGCCACTGTGTGCACTGTGCAATCAATACGGTTCCAAAAAGAAGAAAAATAAGCCAAGTAATGGATCGATGGCCAATAGAAGGCAGGCAGGCCTATCAGAATCAGAAGTCAGGGGAAGCAATCAGGCCAGCAACTTAACAGCAAAGCATTGGAAACACCTCAATGATGAGAAACCCCCTTAATCCTCCTCTACCTCACACGTCTACCCTTTTCCGCTTTCTGCTGGAGCTTCAGGACAGGCCTCCAAAATTAGCATGTCGACATATAATTTTTTAGCAATATAAAATTATACTCAATAAATTTTCAAATAAGACTGTCAAAAATCATGAATGTGTCCTTTCTCCACGGTCTTATGCGGTTTTAATAAATTATATTTAGCCTTTTTAAACATCTTTAAATTAATTCCATTCTCATAATCTATTATTAACGTGCTTTGATATTTTAATTAGAATTAGAATTACTAGATAGATAGATAAGGGCGCTTGTCATTCATCTGTAGTGAATGATGCAGTTTGATTTAAATCGTATATTAAAAAAAAAAAAAATTCTATCTGCATCAAGTTTATGATCACAGTTGATATATCTTCTTCGGTCTCCTGTGGCAACAGAGCTTTGCCGGGTAGAAGAGACTATTCAGGTGATTAAAATATTTTAAATAATTAAAATTATATGGATTAAGTCATATTACATAAAAGTTGAAGTGTCAAATTATAACTAATTCAAACTTTTTGAATTATAATAATTTTTTAAGTATTGAATTATAATTAAATTAAAACCAAATGACTAAATTATTATTATATTTTAAATTTAAATTCAGTTTTTTAAATAATATTTTTTGGGACAAACAATTTTTTAATATTTTATTACTGCAGCAAACCCTAAAAAACAGTGACAGCCACGCTCACTACGCCCGCCCTCTTGTCTACGACAGGCACGTCAGTCAGATGAATACATGATCCATGCTCTGTCCGATCTTCCAGCTGATCCACATATACTTGGACTTGGGACGCCGTCGTTTCGTGCTGCTACGAACGGGACAAATGGTAATCTCCCCGGCTGCGTGGGACTGTTTTTACTTGAGTAAATTACTTGTTGGTCACTCTCACTGTCGTTTCGTCTGTTCATTGATTTTCTTCTACTACTATACTATTATTGGAGTGTCTTGAACGCTCCTCGCAGCAGCGTGAGGTTCAGGAAATGTTTTAATGTTTCACCATACTCCATCTCAGTGAGATTCCAAACTTCCTCCAATTAAAGAACCCCACGTGGAATAAAAAAAGGCGGAACGGGGAGGTTCGATCAGACCGCTAGGCAACACTGAGTTCACATGAAACCTACCGCTTTTGAATATTTCTTGTTTCTTTACAGCCAAAATTAAATAAAGCTCTCTCTTCCCCACCGTGCTTCTTCTCTCCCAGTTGCTATTTTTCATGCCTCTGTTCCCCGGTCTGTCTCCTTGATTTAGGGTTTTCAGCGGGGTAGAAGTTCCGTACCCACGCAGAGTTGTAATTTGGGAGACGCCTCTTTCTCGTGGTGGTCGTGAGGGGTCATGGTCATTGCACTGATCTCTGATTCAAAAGTCACTTCACAAATCCGAATCTAAGGTCCCCAATGTGATGACTTCTGTCACCAGTGAATGGCTCGATTTCGTTTTCTGCACCTGCATTTCTTCGCTATATTCGTGTTCACGGTCGTATTCTCGAGGCGGCGTGTCTGTGGCAAATCCACGAGCAGCGATTCGGACCCGGATTTTGCAATAACCGATTTTGGTTGGAGCCTTTTTCATCAGGATTACTCTCCACCGGCTCCACCGCCGCCGCCGCCGCACCCACCATCAGTCTCCTGCGTCGACGATCTTGGTGGGATAGGGTCTCTGGACACGACTTGCCGGATTGTGAACGATGTGAACCTCACCCGCGACGTGTACATAGCTGGGAAGGGCAATTTTTATATCCTACCCCGGGTGAAGTTTCATTGTCCGAGTCCTGGCTGTATGATAACCGTTAATGTTACTGGAAATTTTAGTTTAGGTAATAACTCGTCAATCCTCACCGGAGGTTTTGAGTTGGTTGCACACAATGCAACCTTCCTGAATGGTTCGATGGTCAACACGACGGCTATGGCAGGGCAGCCTCCTCCGCAGACGAGTGGCACCCCTCAAGGTGTTGATGGGGCGGGCGGGGGACATGGCGGGAGGGGTGCGTGCTGTTTGGTGGACAAAACAAAGCTTCCGGAGGACGTCTGGGGTGGGGATGCGTATTCATGGGCTTCACTTCAGGCCCCGGAAAGTTTTGGGAGCCGGGGTGGGTCAACAAGTAAAGAGGAAGATTATGGCGGGTTGGGTGGTGGGCGGGTGAAGATGATCGTTGATAAATTTCTTGAGATGAATGCCACTGTTTTGGCTGACGGGGGCGATGGAGGGTCCAAAGGCGGAGGTGGCTCTGGAGGCAGTATCTACATCAAGGCTTACAGAATGTAAATTCTTCCTCTTCCTCTTCCTCGTCGTCCTCCTCCTATTATTATTATTATTATTTTGAAACTTGGTTAAATTCGCATACAATTGCTGTTGTCGGTATTACTGATATTCTGCTTCATAACAAGTCTTTCGGTATCACTTTGAAATCAAAACTGCCTCTAGTGACATCTTTCTAGTGTCTCCCTTGTTACCTCACATCTATTTGCAGTTTTGTTAGAGTATTCATTCTACGTGTCTTAGCTTCAGTTTAAGTAATCTCCTCATATTGACAATTTTCGTGGATAGATAACTTTATTTTCTTAGCTTTTGGTGAAAGATACGTTCGCTAATTAAACATAATCTCTGTTTATGCTTGAGTGCAATTGCATACAAATGTGCTTTTTTATGTATAAAGACCTTTCTATTTTTTGGCATTATTCATGAAACCAGGACTGGCAGTGGACTAATAAGTGCTTGTGGAGGGAAAGGCTATGCTGGCGGCGGCGGTGGCAGAGTTTCAGTTGATGTTTTCAGTAGACATGATGGCCCCAAGATTTATGTTCACGGTGAGGGTTTTACATTTTTGTTTTTTGGAAGTATGCCTTGCACAATACTTGACTGCAGGCTGAAGGTAAAAAACATATGTTGTAAGTGCTGGCAATTGAATGTTCTCTTTTATGGAAAGGAACTCATATGCTAAGCTGGTGGGTGTTGAGGATCTCTCCCTAGTTTAATTGGAATAAACTAGTTCGCATTATAGGATATTGCCAGGAATCCTCTTTCATCTTTGTGGCAAGTCTTCAAAAGAATGTGATCTTCAGAACCCTCACCAAGGCATCAACCCCTTCCCAAATATATTTTTGTTATAAGAATGTGCAATTGTTGGAAATTTGGATAATTATGTATTCTCGGCACCCTAACTTTTTCTGAGGTGATTTATCCATTGAAATTGCTCATTGTGTCTCTCTTTTGTTTGCTGGAAGTTCTGATTACTGCTTCATACTATAATTATTCTGGTAGATTTAGATCATTTAGTGACCAAAGTTGAAGAGCCTCATCCATGAAGAGCACCTACGAAAACGGATGACTTGCTGATGTTTTTGTGCCTTTGTGGATAACAAACAGATGACTGTACAATTGACTTCTCATTTCAGGTGGTAGCAGCTCTGGCTGTCCTGAAAATGCAGGTGCTGCTGGAACTTTATATGATGCGGTTCCTCGGAGCCTCATAGTTGATAATTATAACATGTCAACTGATACAGAGACACTGCTCTTGGATTTTCCTAACCGCCCTCTGTGGACTAATGTTTATGTGCGGAACAAGGCTAGGGCCACAGTTCCTTTGCTCTGGAGTCGTGTCCAGGTTTGTAACTATATAGTTAGATAGATTTTGCAGCACATGTGCTCTTTAAGAGTGTGCAGTCATACCAAGTGCACTGAGAGATAATTTGATCCTGTTCTTGCAAAATTCTTTAATCCATTCATACTGGAGCAACTCTGCAGTTTTAGTTTTGGATATGATTAAGAAACTGCAGAAAGTACCCCTATTTGCAAAAATGTTCAAGATACAAGGAAAGAAGTGCAAGTGTCATAGTCTATCTGAGTGCGTTTGCACATTGATTCAAAGACACTTCTAACTTGTTATCTATCTGCCGACACATGTTTTATATTGGCTTGTGTTACTAATTCTTGCTCTGGCAAGAATAACTGTGGTCTGCAATACTGTCTAACCCTTGTATATTTTTTTCAGAGCTTAATTAACTGGTGGTATTGTGAATGCAATTATTGCGATTGTGTATTGAATATATAACATCATTCTGACCCTTCTATGGTTTACTTTTCTATTTGTTGTCTAGATCAGGTTCCCTCTGTCCATATAATGATTTATGTTCTTTTCTTTATCTAGTTTGTAAAAAAGTACTTTGCATGTTAGGACATCAGTTCACCTATCTGATTCTTTCTCTCTGCATTGCAAAGGTGCAAGGACAGATAAGTCTCTTGCAGAATGGAGTGTTGAGCTTTGGGCTGCGGCACTATGCCTCATCAGAGTTTGAATTATTGGCTGAAGAGCTGTTGATGAGTGATTCTGTGATAAAGGTAACTGGACTGGACGCTGTCTGCGTTTTCTGAGCTCCACAATTTTTTTTCCCAGGTTCCGATGTTTCTTTTAAAGGTTTTATATTGTACGTTCTGATTTTTTTAACCTTTATACGCAGCCTGAACATGCATTGAAAACCTATGCAAGCCTGAGTTTAATATCTTTTGTATGCAAAGTACTAAGCATGATTACATGTAATTTATTAATTCTGTACTTTTGTGTATGAATTGAAAGGTATACGGAGCTCTACGCATGTCTGTAAAAATGTTCTTGATGTGGAACTCAAAATTACTCATAGATGGTGGGGGAGATGTGACAGTTGCAACCTCGTTACTTGAGGCTAGTAATTTGGTTGTTCTCAAGGTATTTTACAACTCTTAAAGAGCATGGACACTGACTGCAACATGACAAGTTTTTAGATGTCCGGTTGATATTTGAATGATTGACATTGAAATGACTAATTTTTTTGAATTATAGAACTCTTTTTTGTTCATGTTATTACGTTTTGTTTCCTTTTAACATGTCAAGCTGTGCTGACAGGAAGCTTCTGTGATACATTCTAATGCAAACCTGGGAGTTCATGGTCAAGGTCTACTTAATTTGTCAGGTCCAGGGGATTGGATAGAAGCACAGCGTTTGGTTCTATCCCTATTTTACAGCATTCATGTGAGCCATTTTTCTGTTTTTACTACTGAATCATATAAGTAGTTCTTGTCTCTTTGAAGATTTATTTATTTTTCATATGTATTGTTTGATTTAAGGTTATTAGAGGTGAATTTTTACTGATAAGCATATGGGGGTTCATAGTCTAGTATTTGCAGTAGGTCCTTGTGTATACAAGCATAAAAAAATGATCTCTGTCAAAATGAAGCATTAATGATCTTGTAGGCATAAAATAGTTTAAATGTCTAGCTTATTGGGGTTCATTAAGATGTAGCAGTCCATTTAAGTTTAGTGTGTAAAGTAGGTCCATGCATATATAATATATTGGCATTCTTAAAAACATGTTCCAAGTTGAAGTTAGTATCAACAATCTTATTGGCATTCTTAAAAACATGTTCCAAGTTGAAGTTAGTATCAACAATCTTATAGGCACAAAACAGTTTAAAATGTCATAAGTATGCCATAGAAAGAAGAATAATAAGGATCCGAAGTGAACAAAATAAAGGCTGATTGCTGGTTATAATTTTTTTAAGGGAAGATTACTCATTTGGTTTGTATAGTTTTCACCTAGTTAAAACTCAATTCCTAAACTATCTTGGTGCAATTCAATCACTATAGTTTTGATTCCATTGAAACTTAGTTCTTGAACTTTAACTCTGTCCAACTTAGATCCTATATTTAACCATTTAAAATATTTGTTCCTATTTTTTTAAAATAAAATTATGAAAAGACGGAAGTTATTTCTTAAAACTTAGGGACTAATGTTTTAAATTTTGAAAAATATAAGGATTGAGTTGCTGAGTTAAAGTTTAGGGACTGAGTTCTAATTATGTCAAAACTATAAGGACTAAGTTGCGTCGAGCTGAAGTTTAGAGACTAAATTACAATTGAGTCAAAACTATGAGAATTAAATGATTGATTTTTCTTTTTTTTAAAATATAGTTATTAGCACTTTGGGTTTTTCCCTCTTTTAACAATTTGGACTGGATTTGAGTTCAAGAGGCCAACAGCTAATACCAACATTTTGGCCCTGAATAAAGTTACAATAATGGCCATGATCATAGAAATTTTGCGTTTTCCAAGTTCTGCTGTGACTTTTCAGATGCTTGCTTTTTAGCCCAATCCAATGGGCCATGTATTTTACTGTGCTTGTTTTATGGTGAAGCCTTCTTTGGCCTTTAAAATGGTAATTTGCTTGACATTTTTAGGTTGGGCCTGGATCTGTCCTGCGTGGTCCACTGGAGAATGCAACAACAGATGATGTGTGAGTTTGATTTTGGTCAAATCATCATTCATCCACTCTCCTCCTGTAGTCTAATATGTGCTATGTTTCTACATGTCTTCATGTTTTGACAATGACAGGACGCCAAAGCTCTATTGTGACAGGGAAGATTGCCCTCCTGAATTACTTCATCCTCCTGAAGATTGCAATGTTAACTCATCCTTGTCATTCACGCTTCAGGTACTCTTTCTAGTTTAGAAAGTTAATGATTTGTTATGCTTAAGCTTCAGTAAGAAAATTGAGAACTCTGTAAGTTGTCTGTGTAGATCTGCCGAGTTGAGGACATCAATGTTCAAGGCCTTGTAAAAGGGTCTGTTGTTCATTTCCATAGAGCTCGGACTATAAGTATTGAGTCTTCTGGAACAATATCTGCCTCTGGAATGGGTGTGTTTCCTTGTTAGAGATTTTCCATCGTTGACTCAAATTGCTGTACATTCCCTAGATTCATTCTGTCTTGCCCAATGATTTCTGCAGGTTGTGCAGGTGGTTTGGGCAGAGGAAGTCTGCTAAACAACAGCATTGGCAGTGGTGGTGGGCATGGTGGTAAAGGTGGGAATGCATGCTTTAATGATAGTTGCATCGAGGGTGGCATGCCATATGGGAGTGACATCCTGCCTTGTGAACTTGGTAGTGGAAGCGGAAATGATAGCTCAGTTGGCACTACAGCTGGTGGTGGTATCATAGGTATGTTTATATTCAGCCAGCAACAAGTTATTGTTTTATTTAGATGTTGATCACCACAAATTGTTGTAATTCATTCTTGTTTTATGCATGCTCAAGCAGTCATGGGGTCTTTAGAACATCCGTTGTCAAGTTTGTCCATTCAAGGTTCTGTAAGAGCTGATGGAGACAGTTTCGAAGGAGCAATCAGAAGAGAAAAATTTATTATTTTTGATAGTTTTGGTGGTCCTGGGGGTGGATCTGGTGGAACTGTACTTCTGTTTCTCCATACCTTGACTATTGGGGAGTCAGCTATTCTTTCTAGTATGGGGGGATATAGCAGCTCTAATGGAAGTGGTGGTGGAGGCGGTGGAAGAGTTCACTTTCATTGGGTTGATATCCCTACTGGAGATGTTTATCAACCGATTGCTAATGTGGAAGGCAGCATACATACTGGGTATGCATGAGAATTCTCTCTCATTACTCATTAGTAGGCTAACTTAAAATTTTTGGCATTAGCGTCATATTATATAATAATAGCTGCAGATGCTAAAAATGTTTCTTTGAATTATTCCTTTGATTATAACTTCTTTCTTCAGATTCCTTTACCACCAAAGTGAAATCTGTAGTAGTCATGTTTGCAGGAGAATGACTTAAGACGTTGATTTTTTTTCCCCTTCCCCCTTCCCCCTTTCCCCTTGTACATTTTAATGATATTTTGTTTTTTATTCATGTATGTCATAATGGGGATTCCAGAAACTTTATGATTTAATCTATAATTTTGATAGGGGAGGGGAAGGTAGAGGTAAGGGTGGATCCGGAGAAAATGGGACAATAACTGGGAAAGCTTGCCCCAAAGGTCTCTATGGTACATTTTGCCAGGTAGATTTATCTTCTCTCTTTATTTTTTTGTTTCTTTTGGTACTTGTTTTAATTACCTTTTTTTTTTTTGGTGAGATCTTGCTTAATCATGTTGAATATCACATGTTTGTGCGACGTAATTTTACTCGTCTTGGTGGCTTTTTTCAAAGGTTGAGAATATATGTGGAGAATACCTGGCAGGTTCTTGTGGTCATGTTTATAATATGGATTCTGCTTCATCCTTTATGCTGTAACCTCTAAAATGTGCTGTTTGATGAGATTCTAGGGCATGGATTACATTTCCAACAGTGATATATCCAAGGGAAATGTACTTAATGAAATGCAAATATAGATGCAATGTTTTGGTGACTAGAATGAGAAGCTAATAGGCAGCACTGTATTGTGGCTGCATAATGGAAATAGGGAGGATGTTGCTTACTTTCTTCTGTTTCTTCTAACTGCCTGTCATGCACTGCAACTGGCAATTGGATGACTTGTCCAGTGTTTTTTAAGGTTTAGATAAGTCTAATAGACTCAAATAGCCCTTCTACTTGAATATCTATGGATTGAAAGTGTGTTTGAATGAGAAACACATAAGCCCCCTTGAAATCTTACTGCATGTGCTTCTGACATTGGTACCTTGGCTGGATAATGTAATTGCTGCATCATCATTTCATCGCAACTCTTTCTATTCTGCATCGCCTCTTCACCCTGGCATGTGCATTAGATACTTCTCACGACATGGACAGAGGAAGCATACTCTTATTAATAGCAGCTCTGTCTTCCATTCCCTTGCTGCTTTGTTGCTTTCTATCTTGTGAGAGCTAACTAGTGCTTTGATTACTTAAGTTCCCACTCAGGTTTTGATACTTTTCCTTTACCTTCAGGAATGTCCAGCTGGAACTTACAAAAATGTTACTGGATCTGATCGATCACTTTGTCGCCATTGCCCTGTTAATGAGCTGCCCCATCGTGCTGTTTATATTTCAGTCCGAGGTAAAAGTCTCAATTTAATGGTCATTTAAAGTACTTAGGCATGTGAAGATATTAAAATATTGTACCTTAAAGGTGAGAATGTACCAGATTTACTTTGTGCTCATAGGTTCTTGTGTCCTTGTGTCTTTTTTATGTGTGTTTTGAGGGCCCCTGGGGCGGGGGTTGTGCTTCCAAGTGTTAAACTCATTGCCTTTATGGATTTTGACACTATCTTCTATGCCAATGCATAAATTATGGTTTCCCACTTGCAGGTGGTATTGCTGAAACACCGTGCCCTTACAAATGCATTTCTGACAGATATCACATGCCACACTGTTATACAGCACTTGAAGAGTTAATTTATACCTTTGGTGGGCCTTGGTTGTTTGGTCTTTTTCTTATTGGTCTCTTGATACTATTAGCACTGGTGCTTAGTGTGGCACGGATGAAATTTGTTGGGGTTGATGAATCACCAGGCCCTGCTCCCACCCAGCATGGTTCTCAAATAGATCACTCCTTCCCATTCCTCGAGTCACTAAATGAGGTTTTCTCAATATCTGCAGTTTTTTCTTCATTTTCATCATTACGATGTGGCCATTGTGAAACAATTAAGATAGTTAGACTCCTCACTAGTGGCATTTGCAGCCCCACTTTCTCTTACTGTTACTATGGTGGTAATGAGTTGTTTTGCAATGGCTAGGTCCTGGAAACGAATAGAGTTGAGGAGTCCCAGAGTCATGTGCACAGAATGTACTTTATGGGACCTAATACCTTTAGCGAACCTTGGTATCTACCACATACACCGCCTGAGCAAATACAGGAGATTGTGTAAGTGATTTTTTTATTGATTCTTTTTGAATCTGTAGAAGATTTTTGTCTGTTTGTTCTTGTCAAATCATGTTATTTGGTTATGTGTTGAGGTGGGGATCTGTTGATTTGATATGGTAGATATGAGGGCGCATTCAATACATTTGTGGATGAGATTAATGCTATAGCAGCATATCAGTGGTGGGAGGGAGCAGTTTATAGCATCCTCTCTGTCCTTGCATATCCACTTGCATGGTCATGGCAGCAATGGCGCAGAAGGATGAACCTGCAACGTCTACGTGAGTTTGTTCGATCGGAGTATGATCATGCTTGCCTTCGTTCTTGTCGTTCAAGAGCACTCTATGAGGGGATCAAGGTATATCTTTGTTCGACTGATTTGTTTGTCAATTGATTTTGTTTAGGTTCTTCCTTAATCTTTTCCAAGTGCAAATGCTTATGGTAAGCCATAATTCTTTGCCTAGCATTTAGTGTTAGAGCTGGTGGTTAGCTGCACTGAAGGGCTATTTGCGGAATGATGCAGACGACAATAGGAAATGACCATTCATATTGTGTGCGCTATTCTGTTTCATGGTTACTGATGGGAACTAAGGTAGCATGAGATGCCAAAGACCCAGATTGATTAGTATGGGCTGCTCAATACGGTACTTAAGTATAGAGTTTTCCTCTTCACAGCTAGTTTTGGGGGAGGGTTCTTCACCTTGCATGGGTGCCTATCATTTAGTATTAGAGCTGGTGGTCAACTGCCAAAGTGCTATTTGTGATGGGTTTTGATTGGTGAAAGGCCATGTGAAGCGGTGGACAGCTGTTGGGACTTCCAAAAGGGGCCAATGGATAGAGACATAAGGGATATACATGCATGCATACATACATACATCAAGTAGCATGATTGTTTTAAGTAGTGGTTCTCCTGTCTTAACAACTAGCTTTTGGGAGAGAGTTCTTTACTCCACTTGGGTGCCACTCATTTGATATTTAGAGCTTATGGTTGGATAATGAAAAGGATGCTTGTGAAGAGTTTTGGCTGATAAGAGGTTTAGTGGCTTGTCACAAAGCATAGCCATGGATATATGCTTTTTAAGGGTGATCAATTAATTGGAATGAAGATAATAAGGTATTGAAAGTGATGATTAAATAATTACTGAAAGGATAGCTCTTCAGTAATTTATGTATCTGAATTCACAATCGTAGTGAGTGTAGGATAATGAAAAGGATGCTTGTGAAGAATTTTGGCTGATTAAATGTTTAGTGGCTTGTTGCAAAGCATAGCCAGAGAGATATGCTTTTTAAGGTTGATCAATTAATAGGAATGAAGATAATAAGCTATTGGAAGGGATGGTTAAATAATTACTAAAAGGATAGCTCTTCAGTGATTTATGGATCTAAATGGTAGTGAGTGTAGGATAATCAATTGAGGACGCTGATGAATGTGGAGTAGCAAGAACGTAATTGGTTTCAATATGTATTTCATTATCCCGTAACATGAAAAAAGAAAGTGGTGCGTTGGAGTGGGGGTGGTAGATTTTCCCCTCTTCAATATGTTGGTGTAGATATTATCAGAAGAAAGGGACAAAGGTGCAGTGGATGGCCAGTTGGAGATTAAAATATTATCCCAGTGAACATGTATTACATGTAGGATTATCTAGTCTTCATGTTTTTATTGTTTCCTTGTAGTGAAGAGCGAAACATCAAGAATGGGCGTTTTTAATTTATATTTTGGGTGGGTTTGCAATCTGCATTTCAGTTAGAGCATACATCGGAGTATTTAACATGTCTGGAATGTTCTAGGTCGCTGCAACTTCTGACTTGATGCTTGCATATGTGGACTTCTTTCTTGGTGGGGATGAAAAAAGAACTGACCTCCCTCCTCGATTACATCAAAGATTCCCAATGTCGTTACTTTTTGGAGGTGATGGAAGTTATATGGCTCCATTCTCTCTTCACAATGATAATATCCTTACCAGCCTCATGAGTCAGGTTTGTTTAATGATTTTGAGGAACTAGAATTGTGTTTCATCGTACATATGCAAATTGATTTGTGTTACAGAGGGCTGAACTTTGTTGTCTATTCCTAGGGCACTTGATATTTGTCTTTTTTATGTATGCAGTCAGTTCCACCCACCACATGGTATCGATTGGTTGCGGGATTGAATGCACAATTGCGATTAGTTCGCCGTGGAAGACTAAGAGTAACATTTCGATCTGTCCTCAGATGGCTTGAGGCTCATGCCAATCCTGCATTAAGAATCCATGGTGTACGGGTTGATCTTGCCTGGTTTCAGGCTACATCTAGTGGTTATTGCCAATATGGACTTTTGGTTTATGCACTTGAAGAAGGAACTAGCCCTGCACCCACTGAAGGAAGTATTGATGGAGCAGTAAGAGTTGAGGAAATATCATGGTACTTATTCTTTACGGCTTCCAAAGGGGAGACCATGATATAGATTTTAGTTTTTTGTTTGAGTGCATCATAAAGTATGCAGACAATGTTTTTCAAGTTCGTGTAGAATTCAGATTTGTTGGGTTAGAACTTTTGATTACCTTAAATGACAATTTTGTGTCAACCAAAAATTATAAAAAATGATGTCATATTGTGATGATCCAGATGAGGATAGTGCCACTTATATGAGATAGTTGGTCCCCTTTTTTTAGGGAAAAAGCTTGAATTATTTGATTTTTTTTTTCCAGGGTTGGGAGTGTGAAGGAACATTCTTCTGTCCAGCCAAGAAGAGCACTCTTGAGCTCAAGTGAAATAATTGATAACAATTATACAAGGCGAAACACAAATGGGACTGTTATAGATTCAAACAGTATACAGATGCTTGAAGAAAAGAGAGAGATATTTTATCTTCTCTCTCTTATTCTTCACAATACAAAGCCTGTTGGACATCAGGTATCTTGTGTTGGCTATTCTAACTTATGAGGTGTAAATTCTGTTATTTTTATTGCCATCATTTTAAGCCGCTTGCTTTTCTCCTTTCCTTTTGCTTTAATTGCAGGATCTGGTTGGTTTGGTAATTTCGATGCTGCTGCTAGGAGATTTTAGTTTAGTATTGCTTACTTTGCTGCAGTTGTATTCAATTTCTTTGGTGGATGTCTTCCTTGTTTTGTTTATATTGCCTTTTGGCATTCTTCTTCCATTTCCTGCTGGAATTAATGCCCTGTTCAGTCATGGGCCAAGGCATTCTGCAAGCCTTGCGCGTGTTTATGCTCTGTGGAACCTGTCGTCCTTCATAAATGTTGTGAGTTATCGCAACTCCTCTGATTTGTGATATATGATCTTTCACTTCCTGTACATTTTTAAGTTCGAAGTGCTTTGTTTTTATCTTTTTTTTTTTTTAAATCTTTTTCTGAAGGTGGTTGCATTTCTTTGCGGATATATCCATTACAACTCTCAATCATCCAGTAAGAAACATCCCAGCTTTCAACCATGGAGTATTAGCATGTAAGTGTGTTCTTTGCTTTTCATTAGAGCTGTATTCATGGGAAAATCTGACCTGTCTTTCTGCGGCTTCGTTGTTTGTGGATTCAGGGACGAAAGTGAATGGTGGATATTCCCAGCTGGACTGGTTTTGTGTAAATTATTCCAGTCTCAACTCGTTAATTGGCATGTTGCCAATCTGGAGATTCAAGACCGCTCGTTGTATAGTGACGATTTTGAGCTGTTCTGGCAGTCATGATGGCGTGTTCACATCATATATTCCACATTAACTAGTTTTTTTCTTTATTTTTCTCCCTTTTCTTATTAATTCTCATGATATATCACATCTTCATAATGATCTCTAGAGTAGGTCAAATATTGCACAGGTGGAGTAAAACGCAACCGGGGACAAATAGTTACACAGAAATTCAAAGTTAGAGAGAAAAAGAAAAAAAGAAAAAAGGAAAAAGAAATAGATGCATTCATTACTGTAACCCCTAACTTTAAATGAGCTTTTTGGTCCTTGAGTTTCCCTGGAGTGTAAATATAATGTTAATGAGCACTGACTAGAGAACAGTCTATCGACTTTTCTCAGCTGATGTCCACTTTTAATGTTTTGTTCGATTTGTGAATGCTATCTTTTTTCTGATGACGACTCCAATTAAGTTCATTGTACCAAGTGTAATTCCACTGAGAATTTATGTGCTGTGAAATTTCATGCGATATCTATCTATAATATTATAATTGACAGTGGTGGTATGTGTGCTCTCTTCGCGGCTCGACTTGGTTTGGCTGTCACTTCGCACCATACACTTGTAATCAAACCACACGGGCTAAAAAAGGTTATCAAAATAAATTTCTTAACAAGAATTTCAAATAATTCAATTAAAATTATTAATTTTATCTTTAAATTTTAAAATTCTTTGGCAAATTTTTCAAGATGTCTCGTATTAAGTATAATTTTCTAAAAATAAAACAACGGGAGCATCATTCAGTGTTTCGCCCTTGTGAACTTATTTTATTTATTTTTTCAAATTTTGTCTGGGCTATTTCCCTCTTGGTTTAAATAATAAAATAGTGATTTTAGTTTTGTTGAGAATTATTTTAATACAAAGTAGTAGAAAATTTAAATTTTAATATCTAAGTAACTTTAACTAATTCTGTTAATTTCGGAAAAGTAGTTAGTAAAGTAGCAATAGATGTTCCCCACAAACTCAAGGTCAAAACCACAAGTTTACTAGTCAGCTAATCACATGTCAGAAACTTTTAGACAAGTCTCCGAGGAAAGAAAAAGTGATGGTTGTTTTGCAGGACTGTATAAAAAGGTCACGAGGTGGCCAGATGCAAGTCTTGTTCGTTCTTGTCTGCCACATTATGTCAACAAGAAAAAATCAAGAAGCCGGAAAAGAGGTTTATTTATCAAGAAGACTGCACAAATATATGTGGTGGCAGTGGTAGGGAATTAACTACGAAGACGAACAGTACGAAAACCAGAACAGCACATGACACTAACAAACAAGAGATACCACACTACTCCAACGTAAGGGGACTGATCATGCAAACTCAAATGAAATCAATTGACTTCCAATTAACCAGACGCATAAGCTTGATGTCCCATAATGGCCTCCTGAGCCCTCCCCGGCGCATAAGTCGCGAAGTCCTTGGCCCTTTTCTTCACGTCTCTCGCTTTATCTCCAATCAACCCCGCGGCATTGTCGAGCCTATCAGAACCCGCCGGGTGCTTTCCGGTGACATGGTTATATATCCAGGACAATGCAGCTATGGCAGCGACGCTGCAGCCGCCGGAGAACACGAACCCAGAAGCAGCCATGAAAGCAGCTATCCCTGCAGGGACCAAGATCGGACTGAACAGAACCAAGAGCGGGGTTGCCAAGATCAAGGCTATAACAGTTCCGGTGAGGGTCAAGGCCGACAGGAGCAAGAGGGTGACTCCAATAGTGACAGCCGTCAAGAACTTGACTGCTTGGCGTGCAGGAGGTTGGTTGGAGTTGGAGATCTCGTCGTAGTAGGCTGGTCTTGAGTAGTCAGACATGGTGAGGAAGAAGAGGAGTAAGGGAAGAGAGATGATGAGTAGTACTGTAATGAGGGGGCAGGTGAAGAGGGAGAGAAGTGGTATATAGGAAAGAGGTGGAGCAGAATAATGAGATTACGCGGCACAAATTGAGAATGCTTCGAGTCCTGTGGCGGCTTTGCATGAAATTGCTTCTCACACCTCACCAACACCTGTCTCCTTAACTGACCAGTGTCCCTTCCTTTGTAAATATGGCCGCTCCTTCTCACTACCTACTTTCCTCACCCATTTCCTTTTCTTTCGCTATCTCTATGGAAATCATTCTCAAACCAAAAAAAAGAAAAGAAAAAAAAGCATCATCTGAATACGAATCATTTAGATGATAATAGTGATATTTTGTATTTAATTTGTTCTAAAATCAACATATTGATCAAGATCTAAAGAGCAATACTTGGAATTTTTTTTATAAAAAAATTCCATGTTCACTACTGTAATGGTTCAACACCTTGTGCCGGCAAGAGCTCTAAATACACGGCATAATACTTTGATCTATGTTTATTTTATGGTCAAAGCATAATCAATCGTCGTAAAAAAAAAAAAAAAGGCTTGGCTGGCAGACCGCGATTCAACATCAGGGAATGAACTGGACAATAAAAGAAAAGCAAAGAAAAAAATAAAATTAAAATCCCAAAATAGTACATTTATGACAATTAGGCATTGATAAAATTTTAGGAAAAATTAATTACAAATATTAATTTAGACAATTGTAAATTCTTGAGTTCTAATTCTAAATAAGACATTTAAAATATAAATATAACTGTCAGCTTACAGTTAGAATTCCTATTTGTTTAAATCAATATTTTTAATTGTAATTTATTATTTAAAAAGCTCTTTTAAAAAGCTAACTATGATAAATTTCTTGTGATGGACTTATAGGATCTTTATTGTTGTTGTCCAAAAGCAAACGAGAAACCATTTTTAGGCAAGCCTCAATGTGCCTGTTTGGATTTTAATTGAATATAATAAATTATAAAAATAATTAATTAAATGATATATTTTAATCATATTTGATTATGTTATAATGCAACTCATTTGGATACCATTTTTTAAAATTAATTTTAACAAAATTGAAGATGTTTGGATAGTTTGATCAGAATCAATTTTAGCTATATAAATTACTATAAAAGATATTACTTTTCAAAATTAAATTATTAATATATTTGTATCTAATATTATTAAATTTTTTTAAATTTTTTTAAGAAGTAAAATATATTTTTTAAAATATATATCTGACTAATTATAAAAATTTAAATTATATTAATATTAATAATTTAATTTACGTAAATAAATAACTCATTATATCTTAGTTCAAATAAACTTAATGAAAGAGAAAGGTTTAATTCTTAAATATCAAAATATTAATTTTACAATAACTAATGAAAATGATAATATATAAATTGATCTCTAATGACATTATGGATATAAGTCATATTTGATGAAGATGTTAATCACTGCTTTAAAATTTTGGCAACATGAAAAATGTAGCAATATCACAAATGATGCAAAATCTCTCTTTCTGAACCTTTGCAACAATTTTTTTCATGACTCTAAATTTTAAATTAATTTTTTTCTATTAATTAATATTTTATTTGAATTAATGTTATAGTAAATGCTGAGTGAAGAGTGATGGTTGACAGAAACTTATACTAATAATTTTTTTAAGGATACAAAGTTTGAATTTTATTAAAAAAAAAAGAGAAGAGAAGAGAGTTTAATTTTATTTTTATTGAATTGTGCATTTTGTTTGTAATTTTTTTTGCCTTTCTTTATAATTTTTTCCAATGCTTTTTTGTAAGCTTGTCCACAAAAGCTCGTCAGCTTCCGGAAAAAAATGATTTTTTGCCCAAAAATGGATTAACCAAATTTACAGTGTTTGGATAATTTTGACAAAAATTGATTTTTCCTTTAAATAATCGCTATCCAAACACACGCAATGTGACCAAACAAAAACTAAAATTTAGACCGTTGAGAAAATGAGAACGGGCAGGAACACCTCGTGCCCCAGCTACTTTGTAGCCACCAAAAAAAAAAAAAAAAACAAGAAGAAAATAAAAGGCCACAACACCAACACAGGGAAAAAAACAAATCTTGCTCAGAGGGTGTAAAATCGAGGGCTGTGACAAATTATTAATTAAGTGTTTGGTAGACTGATTGTTAAATTTTCTTTAAGAGCTCAGATTTTTTTTTTCCCGGTCGAAAAAAATTTGGATCCTTCACCAGAGACTATTATTATTGATCTTCTTCCTTTTTTACCCCCATAATCCCAATCTCTATGAATGTTGCTCCAGCAGGTGATGGTGGCTACGTAATCCTTGAAACTTTCTCAAAAGTCTAACCCGCTGCCTCGCTTCTAATTATTGATGACTTCCCTGTTTAAAAACTCAGATCTCAAGGGACGCTCCCTAAGAAAACTTTTGAAAATTGTTTTGAGCGGTATTGGACCACGTGGCGGATATTCAGCACTCGACCGTTGTAAAGCTCATTGAATAATTCTCCCTTCCCAGCCCGTCCTTCCAAGCTCCTATTCGTTTCATCCCTCTTTTCCGAGTTGTAATTCACGGTCCGTCGCGAACTCATGGCGATTGCAGCAGAGACAGCGCCTCAACCTCCATCTCATGACAAGGTAGTCCACAATATAATATGAGACGATATTTTTCTCTCTGTCTCCATTTCTCATGATCAATTTCTCGATCGCATTACCAAATCCGGAACCTAGGGTTTCCGATTCAAGGTCTTAGATATTGTTACAGGTACTTCTGATTTTTTGATGGAATGCAATGATTGTAATGGCCGACTCGGAAATAGTAAGAGATCAAAGATGTCTGGCATTGTCAATATCGATTCTGGAACCTCCGGTTATTAACAAAGAGCGCAAAGAATTCGTGAACCGTGGAGTTATATTTGTCGACGACATCGAGTCTTCCTTCTCTTCTAATTTTTTCCCCTTCTTCTTAAGATTGCCCTCCCCATGAACATGAATTCAGGCTAGTTAGGAATAGGAATTTCAAATCTAGGCGGTCCAATTGAAGCCTGGGGTCATCCTGAATTCCAAATGTCTATAGCAGCCATTTACAACAAGATTTTACACTTGTATCTGAGATGCCTGCTCGAATATATCTTAACTCTTCTTTTTGCTTCCTTCAATTTCAGACTTCTTCTGAGGTTTCTGCTGTGGAGAACAGAAGATGGACCCTCAACGACTTCGATATTGGAAAGCCCCTTGGAAGGGGAAAATTTGGTCATGTCTATTTGGCCAGAGAAAAGAGAGTAAGTTTTTCTTCCTTTAGTTGCCATTTCCAACCTTTGCTATCTTTCCTTCCTTCCTTCCTTTTCTTTTAAAAGAAATTTTGGTTTATTTTTTCTGGTGATGTTTAAATCAGATCTCTGCTACTTTGAAGTAACTACTTCGTTTCCAGAGGAGATTGTGTATCAGTTTGGCCTATAAATCCCTTTCACATTACCTGTATACACAAACCATCAATTTACGTAAAATCAGTCCTTTTGCTGTGGTGTTCGGTTAGTTTTTAAAATTTATCCCGTGTTTACCAGTTTGCGATATCATGTAAATGGTAGATGCTATGAAGGATGTTGAATTTAACCTACCAGAACATCAGAAGGACTGCCTTAAAGTAGAATTGGCAGTGTATATTTAGGTGATGTTTAAAATGATTAACGAATCAAAATGCTGTATAATTCATCTTATAGAGATGAGTCAGTTGGTTCTCTCTTCTGGCAATGTTTATGGTGGTATATATCTTTGTAAAATACACACTTTATATTTAAACGCAAAACCATTCATATCAATCTAAAATAGTCACTTTGTTATTTTCTCTCACTGAATATTTTATACAATAGTTGTAAAAATTCACCTTTTCTATTTCTTTGTTTTGTATATGTAATTAATTTGATGAAATATGCGCATGGGTGACAGAGTAATCATATTGTTGCTCTAAAAGTCCTCTTTAAGAGCCAATTGCAACAGTCCCAAGTTGAGCATCAACTTAGGCGAGAAGTTGAAATCCAAAGTCATCTGCGACATCCCAACATTTTACGCCTTTATGGATACTTTTATGATCAGGTTCCTCTTCTTTCTTCTGAGATTTGATAGATCCTCTATGTATTGCTGAGAAGGGGAGATTATACTGCTTATTTACATTTTGTCTATAAAACTACTTCAATGCAGAAACGAGTTTATTTGATTCTGGAGTATGCACCCAAAGGTGAACTTTACAAGGAATTGCAGAAATGCAAATATTTCAGCGAAAGACGTGCTGCTACTGTGAGTATATATCACGCAACTACGGTTTAAAAAAAAAAAAAAAAACCTCCCCCATGATGTTTTTGTTTGTGAATTTGTTTTTCTTAATTTGAATCATCATTAACTGTTTTGCTGTAAGTTGATTAGTTATTGTTTTTATTTGTGATCGAGGCAGTATGTTGCTTCACTTGCCCGAGCCCTCATATATTGCCACGGAAAGCATGTAATACACAGGGACATCAAACCTGAGAACCTTCTTATTGGCGCCCAGGTGTGTTTATCTAGACTGTTGTTTCTTTCATGGCTCTTTTGTTTTGTTTATCTTGTGCTGATCATATTATTTGTCAGGGTGAGCTGAAAATTGCAGACTTTGGGTGGTCGGTGCACACATTTAACCGCAGGCGGACCATGTGTGGAACACTAGATTACCTTCCTCCAGAGATGGGTATGTACCAATGCGTTTGTTGATTTCCATCCTTCATTACTTTTATCATGTTTTCCGATGCAACTTATAATTTATTTACTTTGGTCCTTCAACAGTGGAGAGCGTGGAACATGATGCAAGCGTTGATATATGGAGTCTTGGCGTTCTGTGTTATGAGTTTCTTTATGGAGTCCCTCCTTTCGAGGCTAAAGAACATTCTGAGACATATAGAAGGTAAGCATGAGAATCTAAACATTTGTGTCATCCACTGGATTTAGATGGATTCAAATGTGTTTTTTGTTATACATGAAGACATTCTGATCATATTTCATTTGTTGCAGAATAATCCAAGTGGATCTCAAGTTCCCTCCCAAACCAATTGTGTCTTCTGCTGCAAAGGACCTCATCAGTCAGGTTTCCTTTTTTGTGCAATACTCATGCTTTTCCCTCTCAACAGATACTCGTGCCAATCACCTGCCTGAGCTTTTCCTTCTCCTTACTCTTTGTTGGTAATAGATGCTGGTGAAGGACTGCACTCAACGTCTACAATTGCACAAGCTTCTGGAACACCCTTGGATTGTTCAGAACGCAGAGCCCTCTGGTGTGTACAAGTGCTAGTCTTCCATTCCCAAGATGGCAGCTTTCTTGATCCGGAAAGTATGGGATGTAAACCGTCTGAACCAGTCGCGCGGTAGAGATGGGATCTATTGATATTCAGCATGTGCTGCGTTCGTATATTCTTGTCCCTCCATTGATGTATGTTACTGACTATTATTTGATTGTTGTAAACTCTACGGGGAAAACGGGAAGTTGATTTGTGATCTCTAGTTCAAAGTAAAATATAAAATATGATCGAGCGTTCATGAGGCCCCAAAGCTTGGTATTAAAATCTGTGTGTACTGCCGAAAAGGGAAATTGAGCGGCTACTTCAATTAAAAAGATACGTATTTTTTGCCGTGGCAAACAAATTATAATTATTTTATTTTTGGTTACACATCAGAATTTGAAGTTTAACTATTACAATTCAATCTTTCAAGTTTCATTTAACATATACTCCTTATTTCATAACTAGATTACAAAGCAGTTCTTAAAAAAAAAAATTAGTTTATTAAATGGGTGAAACTTGGTTAATTTTTCAAACTTTTAACCTAACATCATATAATGATTTTTATAGTGTTTATTAATTAAACATTTATTTTGTAAAGTCTGGATTAATAATATTATGTATGGAGAAAGTAATAATAATAACAATTGGTACACATATAATTCCCAATTACTTATAACAAAGAAGTTTTACCACTTACATCAATTTTAGTTGGTGTAAACATTTATTGAAAAAAATATGATCCTTAATTTCATTAAATTTTGCTTTTAATCCTTAAGGTGATTGAAAATACTGAAACTATAAAGACTTAAACCACAAATGTCACTTAATTTTATTGAGACTATGAGAACTAGAAATACTAAGAAAAACATACAAAAACTAAAAATAAAATTTGATAAAATTATAAGGATCAATAACTGTATTTTGAAAAGGATCGTTTGACATCATTATTTTTAAAAATAAGATCAATAATGAATTGAAAAAGTTAGTGGGTTATGGTTCTCATAGTTCAACCGATTAAATCAACAATCAAATTGATAGTATAATAATTAAATAAAAATTAATATTATATATACAAATAATACATATATATATATATAAATGTTAAATAATTTAAAAATATTAAACACATACATATAAAATACCAACACTATAGCTCAATCAAAAAGATAAAGACAGTATATTAACAAACACATAACACAAACATGTACTAAATAAAATATAAAAATTAAATAAATTGATATATTTATTCACATTATCATATAAAAATAAATTTCGAATAAAAAAAGTTAAAGAGAAAAAAAAACTAAAATTAAATTAAAATTTAAATCTGAAAATCGATTTTGTTATCTATCCCATCCCACCAAATCATTTTCATCAATCAAGATGTATTGATTATATACTAATATTTATTAAATATTTGTTAACATTACTCTCCCTTTCTCATTTACATTTTCCTCTCTTCTCTCATTTACTTTACCAATGCATTTCTTGTAAACTGTTCAATGTTAGAGTTTCCCATTGCTGTCATCTCTCTCTCTCTCTCTCTCTCTCTCTCCCCCCCCCCAAATTTCTCCATCTCTGACGAGTTCATTCCCTTCTTCATTCCAGATCCGTGAACAAGTTTGTTCACTTAATGTTTTGTGATTTATTTCATTGTTTTTGTTCAAGCTTCAGGATATGATCAATAAGTTCTTCATCTTTTAAATAATTGATGTTCTTTTATCCGTCTCTCATATTTTATCATCTCCTTCCTTCTCCTTCCGATGAGTCTTGTTTTCCGTGACTACATATAAGATGATGGCCATGTAATCTTTTTCCTTCTAATGAGTGCACAGAGGTTGAAGAGCAAAGACTGAATGGCTAAAGAAGAAGTAGTACAAATAGAACGGATTAATTGAGAGTTTTCCCCCATCTAGACCGCTTTCAAACCACTTTGGGTTCCGGTTTGACTCCGGTTCGCTCAAACCCACTCGTGCCAACCTAGTTCAATTGGATCTAACTGCCTAAATGGTCCAATCGGCATTGACTGAGCCATTTCAAAGGGCAGACAACGGTTGGACTGGTCTGATCATTTGGGTGAGTTTGATCATGAAAACACTATTTGACGTCATGACATATAGTAAAAAAAATATAGCAAGGCAAAATGGCATCTATTGCGCATCAATTTCTCAGGTATTCGCCTCCAGATGTGACCAAAAGCAAAACCTTTTTTCCAGTTCTTTAGATCCATTGTCCGCAAGCAAATGCATCTAAGGCTAAGGCAACATCTTGACGATATTTGGGCCCGCGTGTGGACACCAACAGCCACAAAACCCTAGAGGGTCCTTGCTATGCTTATAAACTGACCGTTTTATTTGAGTCGAGAATACCAAATAAATCCAAAATCCGTCACTAGCGTAACAATAAAAAATGTTTAGTATATTGGGTATATTAAATGTTTAGTATTAGTGTAAACGTTAAACAAGCATAACAATTATGAACTCCCCAATAAAAAATAATAAAACGAGTAAAATAGAAGTAGAAACATACATATCTATACTCCATACCAAATTTTATTTTCATCCCTTGAACATATTTATTTTCATTTTTATCTTTTAACTTCCAAAATCATTAAAAAAATGGCATCAAGCAAGAGTGTTTTTTTTTTAGTAAGAAGGTCAAATATATTAACAATAGAAAAAGGAAAAGAAAGTTATAAAATTAAAGTCACACAAGTAAAATCAAAAGAAACTAAGTGGTGGCTTAACAACAGAGCCACACTTCACAAAATGATAACTTAAAAACATATTTAAAAGATGAACAAGCAAGAGTGTTTTATTGCAACGTTTAGTTTCATCTGTTAAATTTATTTACTTTGTTATTTTTTATTCCTTAACTTTCGAAAGATATCATTAGTTCACATAATAAAAAATACAGATACGACCAGATTATTAAAAAATATATATATAGATATGACCAAGCGGAGCATGGTCTTCAAAAAATGTACCAATTGCAACGTAAGAAAAGAACTAAAGCACTTACTCTCCAAAGCTATGTTCCCCCGCATATGATAGCAGATGAAGAAGCTGACATTTAGTTGTTATTTCCCGTATTTTGCGCATTCGTCCCCCTCTAACAACAGAGTGCAAGGTGGTTCTCCCTCTTTTGCTTCATTAACATCTTTAGGATTCATAAAGCTTGGCTGGTCGGTCGAAGAAAGGAGTCTTGCCCACATCCTGTCAGTAATCACAACCTTGTTCTGCCTCTCAATGATTCGCTGGGCATCAAATTTTGGACATGAAATTTATTTTTGTCAGTAACGATTATAATCTCGTGCAACTACTAACTCTCAACAGAAGCTTAAATGGGAAAATTAAAAAGAAATGCAAGTAGGCATTATGCTCTATTGGCTGCTTTTCATCACCATCCTTCTGCATTTGTGGTACTTGGATGGAAAATGCAGAACCATTGCTTCACTCAGACACAAGCAGTGAAAAAAAAATAATAGACGTTACATTAATATGAGGCGTAACTCACATTAAATGGAATATATGTATGTCTGCCATTGACCAGGCCGGTTGTGAAGCCAGTATACCCTGCCATTGCCCCATGAACTGCACTCTGAGCAAGTAGTGTACAGTAGACATTGTCTGATGCATTGCTTGGAATTGCCCGGATCATGTAAGTAGGATCTGCCAGATAACTCAGTTAAGTAGTACTCCATTTATATCTGTCTTGGTTATACAAAAGGAAACTTCTAATGTCTTCCCTCCTCTTATGTAAATTTGGGTGACTAAACAAAGACGTCAATTAAGGGGGAAAAAAGGGAAGAGGATGAAATTAGAGAAACTGACCTATATATTTGAGAGTGATGGCCATCTTATTTTGCCTTGCAAAGTGGTACTGTTGAAGAAGATAAAGTGTTCAAGTGAAAAACCCAAAAACCAAAAATAGAAGAGAGACACAAGAATATTCTTAATCTTATGTAGTACCTTAATCTTCTGAGATATCCAGAGACCAACATCTTTAAGTAGCTTGTTTCCAGAAGCATCTTTCTCATCCATGACGTCAAGAAGATCTTGTCCTGCTCCCTCAGCTATGACTATAACCATGTGTCCATTTTCTTTGAGTCTCTTTTCAATGAATTCAAAAAGTCCACCCTTTCCTTCAAGGTAGAATGGTGACTCTGGAATCAAGCAACAGTCCACATCTCGACTGGCAAGAGTGGCATACATTGCAATGAAACCTGAAGGCATAAGTACACATTATATTATAACATAGAAAACAATGAACAAAGAAGATTCAAGAGAGTAAAAGTTTAAAAATGATTCATTTATATTTGGAAAGCGTGACTTACTACTTAGGGTCTCTAAAATCTAAATTAGAAGCCTATGAGATATCACTAAATCAAACACAAATGTGAAGTGTACCGCTGTAACGTCCCATCAGCTTTACAACTCCAATTCCATTCTCAATACTACTAGCCTCCACATGTGCTGCATTGATAGCACGCTGAGCCTCCTCAACGGCAGTATCAAAACCAAAGGACTTGTCGATAACCTAAAGCAAACAAAGGAAATTGAAGTTTATTTTATTGATAATAAACTCCTCTAATAAAAGTAGAAATGATAAAAGAGTTCAGTATAATAAATCAAAACTGTGATTAAGCATACCGGGATGTCATTATCTATGGTTTTAGGAATCCCAGCAATCACTACTTTGAGACCTCGCTGTCTAACTTCCTGTATGATAGCCAATGTCTGTTCAGAATGCTTACCTGATATAACGAAAGATAGGAATAATATTGGGACAAATTAAGCTATTGCAGTTGAAGAAAATCCCATTGCTTTTAGGTTCATATCCACCCAGCTGCTCAATTCGAACATCTATCAACCTGAACCCAATTATCAAGGGCCACTTATCGCACAATGTACCTCAAACATTTTTGGCGATCAACTTCATGTACAAGAATTTATTGCCATAATTGCCTTCCAACAAGTACAATATCAGCAATCAACACCAATGTCTTGACTTTAGAATTAAGTTATTGAAGTACTATCAAATAACTGCCTCAACACCAATCAAAACAATGTCTTAACCGCATAAACATGCAACAAAAAGCAACTATATTGGACTCTAATTAGTTTGAATTCAGCAAGTAGAACTACAAAGAAAGCAAAACTCTCTTAAGGAGTCTTTAAAGCATCCCTGGTACTCAAACGCAAGACTTATAGTTATTTAGTACGACCCTCTACTAGTTAAGCACTTGTTGGTAGCAATCATTTATATATTTACCATCTTCCATTGATGGGGAAAGAATAGAGGAAAAGAAAACAAAAAGAAAGACTAGCAAAAATAACAATGCAGACGAATGCACACATCGAGATGCATATTAGTAAGAAATATATATACAAAAATGAAATAAATGCCCATCTTAATTGACCAGGGGGGGCATTCTAACATGACATCCTTTGATTCAGCGTACCTCATAAATCACAGCTGCTCCTCTCTGGGTTCCATCTCCTCCAATAATGTAAACCTGTAATGATAATCAGAACAGTAAATACTCATGCCATAACAATAACCTGCTCAGAAAGCTGTTTTCTGAATGTATTAAACACATAGCTAACCTGGTTAATTCCACGATCCTGGATGCTGTCAACTATCTTAGTCTTATCATGGCCTCCTCTTGATGTTCCAAGAATTGTACCTCCACGCTTATGGATATCATTGACCACCTTGGGTGTTAGAGTAACAGTATTTTTGGAATAGAAACCTTTATAACCTCCCTGTATGTATTATATAGCTAGACTTAATTTGGTGGTAGAACTGAGTCGCTAAAATCTTCTGAATAAATAATAGCAAGCCATTCTACACAGGGAAAAAAAAAAAAGGCAAACCACCCAATATTCCCAGGTGAAAATCCATATGTTGTATCTATCTGTTTTGTCAATTATGTTTGATTATTATGTTATATCAATCAGTTGGCATAACCTTGTAACAGTGTCATTTTTGTTTATGCATATATTTTAATGCCGTGACAAAAATCAATTAAGGAAAAGTGTTTTGAAAGGAAAAGATAATAAATTGAATGTGAAGTAAAAGTTTAGCACTCACATCTATACCAATGACTTTGTGGACACCGTACATGTAAGAAAGACCACACACAATTTCCCTTATGACTGTATTGAGCCCAGGGCAGAGACCACCACATGTAACAATACATGCATGGACGTCATCCGAGTTGAAATACACCTGAAGTAACAACAGCTTATTAACTGATTCAAATCTCTAACAATAGTTTATAACTACATGCGCAGAAAACCAAATTACCCTTTGGCGGGCTCCCGCACGTCGAAAATGTACTCCTCTTGGACTATTCTTGTGAACAACAATCTAGAGGTGAATAAAAGATGTATCCAGTAGCATAAGTTAATATTATTTAAAAAAAAAGCCCAGAGGTTAAATCTCTCTTTTGCACAATAGGAAAAAAAGGGTTAAGAAGTGAGCTAACAGATCAGGTGACGGAAATCTGTGCTGCATAATTGCATTATCAATGGAGCATGACCTAAATAAAATAAACAAAGTAAGACGCAGAAGAGAACCTTCTGGGGAACCGTGTCGTCGACGTGAACAAAATATTGCCTGATGACACAAAAGAAGCCGCATCAAGAGCCAATATATATGTATGTTCAATAGAAACCGCTAGTTAAAATACCACATTCGAAAATCACAACATGGAAATGCCTCACTTACTTTACAACAGAGTAAGCTGGATTAGATCGCAGTGGATTTGGGTATGTCTGCAAACATAAACAAGCACCACCATGTTTAAAGCAGCGATGATTTGATTTCTCTAAACAAAGGGTAAAGATTGGACGTAATAAGGAGAGATACAGGGAGATTAGGAATATAGTCGGAGAAATGAGGAACGTCTTCGAGTATATAACCAGCCTCGCCATGGACAATCTTCATCCCGGAATCATTTGATCCCATTATTCCGTTGAGGTCGTATACTTCCAACTCGAGAAGATAGAAACGAAACAGGTACGATATGGTTTCTTTCCAAATTATTCCTTCTGTTTCCTTCTGGTTCGATCTCGAATTGATACAACGCCGTATTTGGAGGGAAGAAAGAGAAATGAGTGAGATGCTTCAGTCTTGACAGTTATGAGACGGCTCCCCATTCCCAGAAAAATAAATAAATAAATTTATATTTCAATTAATATGATAATTAGTACGTAGGAGTTGAATTGAAGAATTGTTACATATTGGAAATATAGTATTTGGATCGCTCGTAAAATGTGCCGCTCGTGGCAATGTGATATTGACAGTAGGATTGAAAGTTGGTCAAGAATGGTTCAAGAATTAATCTGATGTCTATATATTCGTCACAAAGCCTACGCGGTGGTCGGTGAAAAAAGGTGGCGGGGTTTAACGCCTCTGCTCCTGTAAAGTGTCACGTGGATGGATTTTGCGGAAAAAAAGTCTCCCATCTTCTCTTCCCCCCCTCCCCCCCCCAAAAAAAAAAAAAAAAAAAACTGCTCTCAGAAATGACGTACGGCTATTTGGACTCATGCCTCTTCTTCTGCTTCTTTTCAAATCTGTTAGGTTTGTTTATGAACAATTTTATTTTGGTCTTCTTTCACTGTTTTCTCCCCAAACATCTAGCTAGTCTTTCATATCATTGCGTATTAATTTTTGGGCCAATAATCATACAAACTATGATACTAAATTGATTGCAGCGGACCTTTTTTGTGTTCCTAAAACTTCTATTTGGTCAGTGGTAAGTTGAGCCGTGCCAGCCTGTTTTAAAGGAGTCAAGAAATGCATAGCCAAGCTCGCCATCTATTTAATCTACAAATAACGAAATACAACGAGAATGAAACAAGAGATGCAATGCTTATCTGAAAAGCACATATCCGGAGATCTATAGCTCTCAAAAGATCACTTCTGGTTGCACATCGAACAAGTAATTAACCAACAGAGTCACCGATTCGCAGTTTTATCCTCAACTTCAAGCTCTATTCATCTCAAGGTTTTGGGGACCCTGTGCCAACTCATCTTATTCCTATTTGCCAAGGGCCATAGTCATTTGAATATGTAATCACGCAGCTAAACAAGAGATCTTTTCTTTATTTCTTTCTATTTCACTACCAAAAATCATTGCAAGAGCATGTGCCTTCTCTGAAATGGTGGAACCGACTACGGTCACGCACAATAATTTCTCTTTGAACAAGTTGAGAGATCATCTTTATAGCATCATGGCAGTCATCACAAACTCGCAGGTTCTTCACTATTCTAATGGTCGTTCCTCGACTAGTACTAATCAGCCCAAATGCTATTGCCAACCTCTCACTGTGAATGGATAAAGCATCCTCCTTTTCTTCTTCATCCACGTTATGTACCACGAGATCGGTCTTAGGTTTGTAACCAGCAAGCTTCAATCTCCATCTTAACTCTCTAATCATTAAATCTATCTTCTCTGACTGAGGATGTGAGATCAAATCTCCCATGAAGAACTCATGAACAGTATTGTCCACCTCTATCCAACTACACCCAGGTGTTTTCATTACTCCGTTATCTCGCATTCTCAATCTACACTTTGCTGCATCATCTAGCCTTCCCTTTGAAGCATATATCTTTGCAAGATAGACACAGCTTCCAGAGTGGTCAGGATCCAGTTCAAGAATACGTTGTGCTGCGCGTGCACCTCTCTCTGCATCTTTATATATCCTACACCCACCAAGCAGTGCACCCCAAACTATGACATTAGGCTCCATAGGCATTGAGATAATGAAATTCTCAGCTTTCTCCAGATGACCAGTGCGGCTAAGAAGATCAACCACACAGCCGTAGTGTTCAATCTTAGGAGAAATTCCATACATTTGGTCCATCATATGAAAGTAGTCCAGCCCCTCATCAACCAGTCCAGCATGAGTACATGCTGTTAGTAGCCCCATGAAAGTTATATCACTTGGCCTCATTCCATGGTCGATCATTTCTCTAAAGCAGCCGAAGGCTTCATTTGCATGCCCATGCATTGCTAAGCCAGTGATTATAATAGTCCAAGAGGCCACATCCTTTTCCTGCATTGAATCAAAAACATGCCTAGCATCCACTATACATCCACACTTTGCATACATATCAACCAGCGAGTTCCCTAAAAACAGACTCAGCTTGATCTTATTTCGTTTTATAAATCTATCGATCCACTTCCCTAAATCAAGTGCTCCAAGCTGTGCAGAAGCAGACAATACACTAACGAGGGTAACATCATTGGGCACCACATTGCTTTGTTGTTGCATTTGGTGAAATAAAACTATAGCATCAGAATACTTCTCATTTTGGGCGTAACCAGAAATCATTGCGTTCCATGAAACTACATTTCTCTCTGGCATTTTATCAAAAAGCTGGCGTGCTTCATATAACTTGCCCATCCTTGCATAGCCACTAATCATCGTCGACCAAGAAACCATGTTTTTCTCACCCATCCCATCGAAAATCCACCTTGCCTGATCGATATTTCCACTTAAACAATGACCAGAAAGTAAAGTGTTCCAAGATACAATATCTCTAGAGATCATCTGATCAAACAACGTCTGAGCAATCCCAATTTGACCCACTTTAAAATACAAATCGACAAGCGAGTTACGGACAAAAAGGTTCCATTCACACCCATATTTAGTGACAATGCAATGAACCTTTTCACCTTCTACCGCCCGGGCAAGTCCAGCGCAAGCCTTGAGAACGGAAGTAAAGGTGTACTCATCTGGGTCTGGAGCATCAGACGTTAACAATTGCTTGTTGAAATGATTTATAGTAGTTTGCCAGAGATTGTTCTGAGCAAATGCTTTGAGGAGGGCATTGTAAGCGAAGATATTTGGGTTGGTAAGGCAGTGCGTGAAAATTAAAGCACCGTGGTGTGCATTAGCACGGGCACCGCATACCCCAATAAGCTTAACGGCGATAATGTTAGGGTCAATAGATTTTGAATCGGGAAATACTGGGGAGATGACCAGTTGGGCCTGAATTTGATACAGGTGACGCATCGTTAGCTGTGCCTCGCATTTTAGCACCAAGTGAATGGATTTGGAATAGTTGCAGGAATGCAGTAGAGCCAGAGTGATTATGATGTTATAGCTAATTTTCCATAAACTGCAATAGATTTCGATTACCGAGATTAGCTCTGCCAGTAGTTCCGGTCGTCGGAAGGTTTAGAGGGGGAGCTCTGAACACGGGAAAACCGGAGGAGAGTTGATGGGTCGAACAGAGGAGGCTCGGATCGGACACAGTAGCAGCACACGTGCACATCACATGTACTTTTCTATTTATTTATTGTTTGAAAGTATTAATTAAGTCGATTTCCTCGCCCCCTGGTTACTTGTAGACGGCCCCGAGCAAAACCGCTCTTTGTCAGAGGAGGCTCGGTTCAAGGAACCTGCCCGCGGAATAGGTCATAGCTAAATCCTACCACGTCTTCCGTTGTGGCATCTTATAAGAAATAAAGAGGTTGTCTTGAAGAGAAGCGTGCTGCCAAGGGAATAGAATGGGTATTCCGTCCGAGCCAAGGGACATGCTCACGCAGACAAAAGGCTTCTTAGTTGCTTCTCCAGCTGAAGAGCAGAAGATTTTGAGGACTAAGCTATGCACTGATGGTATTTATATTTTTTAATCTGATTTGAAACTTGTTTATATTGTAGGTAATTTACACGGAGCGTGTGTTTTCTGAGAAATCTTGGGAAATGGTCGGAATTGAAGTTGGACGATCTAGTTTCAATATGTCTTTTGCGATTCATCTTGTTTCCTTTTTTTTTTTTTTGAATGAAAGTTCAATTGTTTACTTTAAACAAGATGGAAATTGGATTTTATGGCTTTCGATCTAGGATTTCGTTTATGATCCTTTCCCCTCCGTCTTTGTCTTCTCAGTCTACTTGATTGGTTTGAATGGGAACATGTTTATTCTCTGATTTGCTCGACGAAAGTAGGCACATTTCTTGAAATTTATCGATAAAATTTAATTATCATCTCTCAGATAAGTTTAAATAACACATTATCCTCATTAAATTCTCATGAAAGTGTATTTCTCTAGTTGATTTAGAAGCATAAATAACAAATGCTTTGATTTAGTTGAGGTACCTCTTTATACCTTATAATAACCAAGAAAATAGGGAAAGTATTTATTTTGGACATCTTGTCAAATGACGCACGAAGCTGGATATCATCATGATGTTAACCTTTTCTTAAATTTCAGAAGGAGTACGTGCTGGATTCAAGGCAGCTTCCATTGCTTGCATTGCCAGTGCTGTTCCTACGGTATATTTTTTAGATTGTTGGGGTCTTTCTGCTAATGGCGATGTGCTGGACCTCTTTTTAGTTGGAAAGAAGTTTTTGCTTAGATATATCTGTTTGTTTTCTAGGTGTAGCATTTTTTTTTTTTTTTGTTGAGATCCTATAATTTGGTCATCTTGCTGCAGTAAATCATACGAATAATTGGTGTTGAAAAAATTTATCATAGCGGTAAAATATTTCTGATAAGGCTATGTAGTTCCTCCCAGGGGCGAGTAACTTAACCCTCAAGTTGAAGTTTTTTCTTGTTGTTCTGACCCTTTTTTTTTGTTTTGTTTTTTGAGCGATCAAAATCATGATATCAGCAGTTAAGAATTCCATGTCTAAGTTCTTTGTTCCTTAGGACACGTGGTGAAGTATGAACAGTTTGGTATTGCTCTGGTTTTATGCACCATTTCTTTTCTGGCCATATTTGACTGCCTGAGATTGCTTGTATACTGTTGTTTCGCAGTCACATACCGATATGGTGAAATTATTGAGCATCTTAATGCCAATACACCACAGATGTCAGTTGTCGTGCGGGAAAAACATTGTTAAATTGAACTTTCACATGACAGGCTTGAATTATAGATAGTTTTTGAATTTTTGGAACTAATCTTTTGGGCTACAGAGACACTTAATTAAGAGTGTGATATGGAAATCTAGTGATTGCTGATGCATCAACGTTTGGCTGTCCACTGATAATGATAGGTCACTGCGACAATAGTGCACAGTTTAGTTTGATCTCCAATATTTCATAATTATATCTACCTTTGTGGTTGCTTTGCCTATGCTTCATGCATGAATATTATATTGTCCTATTGAAGGTTTTTTTTTTTTCCCCAGTTGGTTGCAGTTCGTAAAGTTCCCTGGGCTAAAGCAAACCTCAATTACACTGCTCAGGCACTAATTATTTCTGCGGGTATGATATCAAATTTGTGTTAGAAAGGGGACTTGGTCGTGTAATCTTCATTAGAGTACTCAAAGCTTTCTTTATTAAGATCTTCTCGGTGTTATGTTGTTGGATTCAAAGCAAGAAGCAATAAATATTGATGATGGCTTAATCGCTAGTGAAAATATTTATATCCTCCTTGAAAAGGTTTACCTTAATGCTGAAATTCTATTATGAAGGACTGGGGTTCATTTTGTGCCATTGATCTATTTGGGAATAAAATGTGTAACCTTCTTATTTGTTGCCCCACCTGTCATCTGAGTTTTGAATTCATTCACATGATTAACATTAGATTCTTTTTTCATGAACAGCATCAATTGCTGCGTACTTCATCACTGCTGATAAAACCATCTTGGAATGTGCGAGAAAAAACTCCCAACTTGAGGATTCTCTGAGACGCCAAAGATAATCTACAGTTCTGACTTCAAAACCACAACGTGGACGCCCCCATCGGTTGCAGTCCATGACATTTCTGCTTCTTGTGATGGCTAGTAGATCGGCATTTGACTAGCCTTCTGCAAATCCCCCCCCCCCCAAAAAAAAAAAAAAGAACCTTTTTCAGATGAGCTTATAGGTGTTTGTTTCTGAATAAAAAAATGTGTACCATGGAATCTCTTTCCCTTGGCTACATGAGTTGTAATTTTAGTTGCTCATTTTTCGCATTGCTTTGTTTTCTGTGATCGCTATTTCCTTACTTTCGCTGAGCACTTCACCTGGTATCTCCTCTGGTTTTATTTATGAAATGAATGACTATGAACCAGAGCGAATTGTGATCAATTCCATGCCCTTAAATTTAGAAGTTTATTCGATCGAAAGGGGAGCTTTATATTCCATGTCATCAGCTTGATCTCGTTATTTACGCCCAATGAAATGGATTGAATGGTCAAAATATGTGCAGCGGGAGATGAAGAAAGGAAGAAATAACTAAATCTTCATTGATGAAAAAAGCATGACTGAAACTACCAGATGCTTGAATCAACTGAATAGGGGTTTAGTTTAACTTAACCATAAGCTTCGAGTTTGAGTTTTGAGCATGCAGTATTGATTAAATTTTTAATGGTAGGTATATCTCTTAAAAAGGTGTTGATAAGTTGCTGACCAGATTGATTTGAGTTAAAAATCTAGAATACCAGAGCAAAAGGTTAAAAAAATAAAATAAAATGCATGACTGAAGCTAATACGCCTCAGTATTGTTGCACAAGCCTGCCAAAATGGCCGTTTAAAAGGCATCCTAAACAACTTTGTCATTTAATTTTTAGGTTTGTTGCAAAGAAATTTCGTTATGCAAAATAATTCAAGATGCTTTTCAAGGTAGGTAATGCTCCCCCGATATGTTTGGATTTTAGTTGTCTGATGCTAAGCTTAGCTTCAAAACTTCGTCAACATCTAACATGCCAGCGGACTAGGCTCGACATACGGATGAAATTCCAATATGCCATTCTGATAAGTCTTCGTTGTTATTGGATACCCCCATATGGAGACAAAACGTAGAATTTGGAAATATAGATAGTGCCTGGCATAACCTTAGGAAACCACACTTGATTCAATAGAATATACTATAAAATGATGATCTTAAGGAGCAACGAAAACTTAACAAAGGACAATATATTTTGAAGCGCTCATCGTTATGTTTAATTTTATTGTAAAAAAAAACACTGGATAACCCTCTATGTTATGTATATACTATATCACACTTCACACTTCTGTTTAGGATCAGAAATATAGGGGAATGGCCATTAGCCACCCAGCTTCTTTGAAACTCCGATAGTTTCAATTGGTAAAGTTACGGTTACAGAGAAGAGAAGCAGAGCCACCAGCCCTAATGTAGCTTCTGCAGAAGAAACCCCCCCAATCTGAATTCCTTGCGTCTTTTTCTAAAGACTCAAGTCACTTTTTGGAATCAGCGCCGTCATCAGATTTATCAGATGTATCCTTATTGTCTTTCTCATCATCGTCCTCATTTGCAGATGAAACTCTGAATGACTTTTCAGAGATGATGGCTCACCTTCAAATCAAGCAAGTGCCTTGAGAAAAATCCAAGTCCTTTTGGGCATAGTGTATCATTTTAATCTTTCACATTCCTTTGCTCAGATGAATCCCTTTGTGTAATCTGCAGAAGAGGGCTTTCCAAGTTCTATGAAGGTAAATCCAGAGCCTTCGCATCCCTCTCAGATGTAAAGTGTGTAGAAGATTTAGCAAGGAGGCAGATTCATCAAAGAAAGAGAGCTCAGAACTTCTCACAGCCCCAGGGCAGTCATATCAAAGAAGGCTTGGAAGCGCTATTTAACGTCTCTAGTGTCTAAGTAGAGTTAGTTTCCAGCAGCCCTTATTAGGACTGGTCTTAGTAGTAATTACAGCTAAACGCAGCAAGGCATGTTATCAAATTGCTTGTACTTCTACTTCACGTAACTTTTCCGGAAGAAAGAAAATAGCATTGTCTCACTGAATCCAAATCCTCTCCTCAGAAAAAGATTTCCTTCCTTTTGCCACTCTGCATGTTATAAAATGAGTCGCTGTTATTTAAGTTTTGGAATTCAAGTGGAAAGATGGACAGTGATCAGTGAATAGCAACATCAAGCTGCTTTTGTTATTATTGCTTTTCGGTGGTCTGTTTTTCTTTCTTTTGCGCAAAATCTACAAATACACGTTTACTGATATTTCTGGAATTAACCAAGCTTGATTTTGGGATATGTCTGGGATGAAGACTTCTAATGTTCTATACGAAATCAGTTATTAGGCCAACTTTATGTTTTAATCTAATCCATATTTCCAGTTAATGAGAAAAAGCTACTTGCAGAAAAGAATAATGTAGGATGAATATTTTAAAAAATTGGTTAAATTTTGTGGATAACTAATATACCAAATGTTCAAAAATGTACTTCTGAAAACTAATTCTTAACAAAAATTTTGGACTTCAAGACACAATTTTTAATTTCTTAAAAGAACGTAAAGAAACTCCCATAGCAGAGACATCACAAGTAAAAAGATATCTTCCCTTGTAACAATCAACATAAGATTAGCTGGCTCTGAGTAAATCAAGACAGGGGCCTTACATAATTACCTTGGCATTGAATCTGTAATGTGAATTTGTCTCAAGAGTTAGGTTGACATTGCTTTCTGAAACAATTTTATGATCAAAGAGCAACTATAAGTGTGCAAGAACTTAAGGTACAATAATTGCTCGTAATTAGTGTCTAAGAAGTGAAAAATGAAGGTAAACCCTAACTTAAGCAATGAAGTTGTTCTTAGGGATTCGTGGCGTCTCCGTTCCTTATTTTCCTAGATTTACTGAATTCCAGACAGTAAAATCGAAGCAAGGCTAACAGGCCTTATATGTCAGCCACAAGTTATAGATTATACTTGCCTTTTTTTTTTTTTGGCCTAAATTATACTTGTCATTGACATGCATGACACAACCCTTTCTTCAGCTTTAATTCTTGGAAGAAGGAAAAATATACTGGAAAAATTAATTAGGGGCAACGGCTTTAACCCCTCAATAAATATTCTGCAAAGTTTATCATTCCAGCTTTTCTGCAGCTCAGAATGCATATCTGTAAATAGCATCAGCAACACCATCTTCGTCATTACTCATACCTATTACATTAGCTACTGCTTTTGTCTTTTCTGCTCCATTACTAAGAGCAATGCCAAGAGAAGCTAGCTCAAGCATCTCGATATCATTTTCTCCATCACCAATAGCCATTATCTGCAAATAAGTAATTAGAGGTGGGGAAATGCAATGATGGAAATCAATATAGCTGCATTCTTGTATGAGAGAATTATTGAAACAACGCCTCGAATCTGATCTGCATTATTGTTCAACAATTCTGGAACTAATATTTGTCCTCTCAATGCATGCTCGAAAAACTTTAGAAGATATATGCAATCAAGTCATTGAACACTGAGCTAGAATATAGTTGTGTACTTGTTAAACAGCGAATTAACTAAAATGTTCGCATTTGCCATTTAACATACAAGTTCTTATATGAAATATTAAAGCATACGATGCCGTCAGATACATGAAGAGTGTTATTGTTAGAATTCCCTGGAGTCAAAGACAGTGCAAAAAAGTCACCAATAAAACAAACAAAAATGCAAAAATATATGCAAAAACTATCAGGGGGAAACAAATGCGTGTTACCTCCTTAGCAGTAACCCCCAAATGATCTAAAAGCATTTTTACTCCATTCCCCTTTGAAGTTCCCAAGGGTACAATTTCAAGCATGTCTGGCACAGCTTGAATAACTCTGGCGTGATCAGTTGTTGCCTCTGACCAGTATGGCCGCAATGTGCTAGCCACTCTCTGAGCAGTGTCGAGGAAAATCATTTTCTGCAAAACCAAAAGACTAGCGTTAACGAGAACCCAAAGTGACAAGAATAATAATAAATTAGTTTTTTCACTACAGTTGTGACAGTTCTAGACCTTAGATGGGCTTTCTCGGAAAATGATAACAGTGAAATTCAGTCAAACAGATATACAAAAGATGAACATAACACCTTGTACATGTTATTCAGAGACTGTTTGACTTGAAACAGTTTGGAGAAGAGTCTAGGGAGTATGGAGGCACATGTTTGCTTTTAGTTAGTTTCTAGTGGAAGCTAGTTAGGGAAGATGAATAAAAAGTAAAACAACGGAGGAAAATTCTGGAGAAGGCTTTGGGGAGACGTCTAGAACCTTGTTTCACCACATTTTCTCTTTTATTCTTACCCACTGGCATACCCACCATTTCCACTTATTTTTTGCTAAGGGTTCTGTCTGAGTTCCTTGTAGTACCTTCTTTACTGTTCCTTAAACAAACTGAAGAAATACAAACAACGATAGCAATGAGGTAGGTAATTTTATTTCAGCTTTCTGGAGTTCCAGTAGTGATGTAGGTAATTAATCTTGAATATCATTAGCATCCATAGGAACCCAATTCATAAACTCAAACCAGAAGCAAAATTTTGGCAATGTATACCTGTATGTCAGCAGCAGCCAAGAGATGCTCAGTAGAAGGCATGATCTCTGCCTGCAAAGATGTTTTAAATAAATAGAAGGAAATGACCAAACAGAATGTAAGAAAGAATATACAATGTCGTATTACCTTGGGTTCATGATACACTGTGTGAAGTGAGTCAACCAGTGGGTGATCAAAAAGGGTTAAGCAGCGTCCCTCACAGAATGCAATAAGTGGAACCTTATTTTGCAAAGAGTAAATGCATGCCTGCAATTAAAAACGCATACTTCTTTCCCTTAAAAATGACAACGAATTTCCCACAGAGAAATAAAATGAATATAAATAATTAAATTTTTTAAACTTGTCCGTTATATACCACAACCTATTTATTTATGCATGAGAGATTAAATTAGTTTCCAAGTTTCCATGGATACATGAAAATATCCATTCTTATTTCTCCTTTAGGTGGGAAAGGGGGGAAAAATCAGACTATACACTAAAATTCTTATGGGAGAGGAAAATATAAGCTGGTTCCACGAACGTTGTACAAGAAAATCAGAAATAGATTTGGGGCCCAAGACCACACGCACATAAACACACACAGAAGTGTGGAATACGGAGCTATATAGTGAATAGCTCACACTTACACAAAAAAAAAAAAAAAAATGCAACAGGACAGAGGTCAGCATGATTGATCCAAGAAAATACTTTTTGTCTTTTCTTTTGGGTTAAAAGAAAATACTTGTTCGTACTTTCCAACATGAGCGCAGAAAATGGAAAAATCTCACAAGCATTAAGACCAAAAATCATATAAATTACCTCTCTACAGACATTTGGGTCTAAGTTGCTTCTAAAAATTTCCCGACCCTGTCTGCCATAAACAAGCAGCCCCTGAAATCAAGTGGCCCGTGGAATGCAAGGCTCAGCTTAAAACAAGGAACTTATACAGCAAGCAAAATTATATGCAAGATCAAATTCAAAGATTTCATGCTGCTCAATATCAATATAAAATATATCATTTATAAGTAGCCACACTATTTTACAAGTTATGAACAATATGACTGCTCTCCTCTAAGGTTTCACGCAATCTTTTATTCTTTTAATATTTATCCGCACATTTTATTGGGTTTTGTGTACTCTTTTTTAATTCTTTGAATTTTTTCTGTGCACTTCAGTACAGTTCAAATCCTAAAATATGTGGCAAAAAAAATCTCAAAAAATAAGTATGATCTTCCAAAAAACTTTATTATTATCTATCTCATGAATCATATCCAGGAAATACGTAGTTTACTTAAACAATAAGTCTAATTCTACATTCTTCCAATTATTGATATGCATGCTATCATCAAATAGATTATGCTACCTGACTTTGTAATTCCATGATGCTTTATACCATCACTTCATGTTGGGGGTACATAAACATTTTTTTTCTTCTGTGGAATGAAGGTTGCTCTCCCGTCAAGACTCATATCACTTGGTATTTAAATATAAATAACAGAGATATGCATGTGTAGGTTAGAGCTTAGACCGTCAAGATAACACCTAATTTGGTTACTTGCGATGCTGACCATTGGGATTACAGTCCTGTTATTCAAGAGTTTTTCTAATATGTTTTGCACTTTCAGGCATTTTTACTTCAACCTTTCCTAGTTCTGGTGTTGTTGGACCCTCTGTGAGAAAGGGGCATTAAAACTATCCATATGAACAGTGAACCAGCGAGTAGGAGTTGTTTAATGTAAACACAATAGTTACACAAAGAAGAATGCAAGAATAGCATGAGAGGAGAATATGATATGGGGCAAGAACATAAGCTACAAATAAGTAATGTCTCGCTGAATCAAACTTCATCATGAATATCAAGAGCCCAGAGATGAAATATTAACCTGTAAGAAAACACCAGGGGAAAATTCTGACACAACACCATCTTTTCCCACCAAGTCCACCATCTTAAAAATATCTATAACAGCTGGACGAGCCTGTTTCCAAATGTTCAACACTATATGTCAGATCTTATGTCAGAAAATATATAGGTATCACATTTACTGAGATAGACAGTACTAAAGACAAAGCATTCTGGCCTGTCCAAAAAATAAAAATTAATATGATGCAATGACAATTTTGAGACCATATGAGCTTACTTTTCCAGTAGCTATAACAATTTTCACACCCCTTGACAAGGCTTCTCTTAACGCCTTGGCAGTTGTTGGAGTAATTTGACTTTTGCTGTTCAGCAATGTTCCTTTACATAAATACAGGAGACGATTAATACCTAGGAACAGCAACAAAGAATATATAGAGACTGTGTGTCAGCATGATCTCACCATCCATATCACAGAAGATGTAACTGAACTTCGGTTTATAAAATCTAAGACTGCCTTCTTTCTTCCTGTCTTTTGACAATCCAACTGTAAGATTACGTTCCCACATACTTTGATATATGCAAATGACAATATTTCAATAAATGGTAAGTGTGTAAGACCAATAGATGATACAGCAAGAGGAATACTGCAACAGCCTATCAGCAAAAAGTAAAATTACCATCTGAACTGTGTTGGTGAGAACTCAAATTGGTTTCAGCATCACATGCGCTTTGAATTAGTCCTTTTCCTTTCCAACCAAGACGCTTCAGAAGTAGTTCCTCCTCTCTCTCCATTTCAGCTTCAGCTTCTTCACTTATTTCATGATCAAATCCCAAAAGATGTAGTAGGCCATGAACCTGCATGAAGATGATATTACTCTTTCAATGTTCAATTTACATAAATAAATAAAATCTTAGGGAAACCAGGGTAACAAACCCAAGCTTAAAATTGCCTGAATAGAAGTTTAAAACGTAATTTCTTCTAATGGTTAAATAATAAAATAAGATGCAAATATTGCAATTTATCTTCTCAGCAATATAATTCTTGCAGTGCAGGGTCTTTCCCCTTACTCTGTATTTGGTAGCAAAAACATGCAATTCATTGGTGCCTGTTCCAATTGCTGTAACTTTTCTTTTTTACTTGTATGATTTATAATCAGTTTCTGAAGAGATTTACCATTGGCTAGATGGATGATCTTGCAAAAGATCAACCAAAAGCACCGAAGTTATATCAATAATTTAAATAAAGGAAAAACTTGTGTACTTAGGTTTATATACTTAAAATGCTCGTTTCTAATTAAATCAAGACACGTGGAACCTTTATATATTATTGATTCTATAACAAACTCTTGTTATTATTATTAATATTATCAACACATTAAAATCCACTTATTTTGATTCAATTAAATAGAAGTACATTAAGTATAAAAGGTTAAGTATCCAAGTCTTGCCCTTTAAATAATTTTTTTAAAAAACAAGTGATACCACAAGTGAAGCTGCCGTCACACAAATCTGAATTTAAACAAGCCTGTACGAGAATAAATATAATACCAAAGGGCATAATAAACTCCGGCATTCAGCAGACAATAGTTAGAATATAATCAAACCAACCAAAAGTATGCGTATCTCGTCAAGAAGAGTATGCCCTCTTTCCTCTGCCTGTCTTGCAGCTGTCTCCACGGAAATTACAATATCACCCAACATAAGCTGAAAATAAGGGAATCCATCAACAGCAAAACAAAAGTTTTTTTTTTTTTTTAATTTATCGTAAAACGACATTATATAGCATCAGCTAGAAAAATACGCATTCTTACAATAGGAAGCTTAAGCCCAGGGACATGCTGTGACATTGACAGAACGTCTGTGGCATGATCCTCATCCCTCCATTCTTTATTAAGTTTGCGAATAAATTCGTCATTGCAGAGAAGCACAGATAATTCAACACTTTCGAACCCAGCAACATCAGTTATAGCAGAATCTCTTGTTTTATACCCTGAATCTTTCAAACCATCAAATGCCAACTTCATTGCCATTGGCACGTTTAGACGAAGCATCTCAGCAATTCCCTGCAGTAAGATAAACAAGACAGGAGTGATGAGTTAATGATTCAATGATCATGCAGGAATACAGATAAAGTGGAGCGTGAATTATTAAACAATACTTAATTCATTGCTAACCTCCCAGCTTCTCATTACCATCCTTGCCTTTATCTTTTAATTTTTCAAAGGAAGACTTAAGCCCAAAAGCAAGACGAGTATCTTGCATTAACTCTAAAGCCATAAATCTTAAAAAACGTAAAATTGAGGCGCGGTATACCAAGATTTCATCATCGTCAGGCAAATCTTCTTCAATACAAATATCGACGCTGAGTTCTAACTCCTTCTCTTTATTCTTCGGTGTTCGCTTCCTCGTCTTCCGATACGCCCTCAGCTCAGCGCGAGCTCCCCCAAAAGCACTCGAATGCCTTCCTCCGTTTCGACACAGAACATGGAACCTCCGACCAAAGAGAAAAGATTTTGAAGACAAGGAGACATGTAAACGATTCGAAAAATGAACAAAACCTAAATGCGAAGAGGAATCGATAGAAGCCGCATTGTTCGTGGTTGGACAGATGGGGAGTTGGGTGGCGCCTGTAATAGCACGCGCCATAGAGAAAGCGGCGAATGAAGGTGGCGAATGAAGGGAGCGAAGGATAAGAGAAAGACGAGGAAGCATAGAGAATGCTTCCAGGAAATTGTAGGTGAGAGATGATAAATGTTGGCTTTGCGTTGCGTCGGACAGCGCTTGAGGCTACTGTGACAGTGACCTGAGCCAAAGCAGACGAGAGATGATGCTGCCCACCCCAAGCAGATCAGGAGGTGGCTTCATCCAACCTTCCCCGGGAATTTGGGCTTTTTAATTATGGGAGAATGACAATGAGGGACAAATAAGCAGGGTACTGAACAATTGATACTCATTCAAGGAGCTCCAAGTCACAAAATGACGGTCAATGACCTTGCTCTGTGGGTGTTAACAGGTTCAAATTTGGTTTAATTTTGAGAAAATATCAAATCCAAACAAACTAATTAAGTTTAAACCTTTTATAAGATATTTTTTATAATCACTAATCACTAATATATATTTATATTCACTGATCATTTTTAACTATTAACTATTATTTGTAATGAAAAAATATCTTAAACACAAGAACAATTAATTAATACATTTAACTATTAAAAATTAATATATAGTCTTCAAGCATGAGAACAGTTATAAGTAATATACATTTTGTTAAAATCATGGATGTAATCCATCCGGTAATGATACTGAGAGCCTACCTCACTAATCCTGTTGAATGAAAGATTTTAAAAAGTAGACCAAATTTAGAGTGACCTTTCATAATTATAACCCAGAAAAATTATGACCCCAAAAATGGAAAGGTGTTCTTTGTCTCAACATGAGGACCCATCTGTATGGACTTTTGTTTCCCTACCAAATAAGTATTCCTAGTTGTCATATTTAGGAGTCATGGGAATCAAAAGTGATTTTAGTAACATTATTGTAACTTGTTATTGACCTCCTTCTTGGAAAAGATTATTTGTCAAGCCATCAATTGTTTACACTACTTCTCTAAATATAAGATACTAATTAAGAAGTCTTCATTATTAACCATGTTTTCATGGGGCGGGGGGAGGCAGACTGTGAAATACCTTTTATCTTAACTAATGTACAGAATTGGAGAAAGAGGACTTTAACTTTCTGTTCATTTCTCTAGTACCTTTTGTACATGTCTTTAGTAATTAAATCCCTCAGGATGCAATGAACTTTGTTTTGTTTGAGAATGCATTTGGCCTATTAGTTTTTTTTTCTTGTTATACTTCGTAACTTTATGTTATCGCATTATTGAATCTAGATTAAAATCCTATTATCTCTGAGGAAGAAGTACAAGTTGGATTTATAGCCATTCCTTGTGTGAAATACTTCATATCTGTTGAACCCATTGAACATTTTGATCACATTTGTTGGAGATATTTTTTTTTTCCAAACATCATATATCAAGTAAATGACAGTGGTGATTAGGAGTACACAAGCAATGGACATAGAGAGAGGCTTATAATGAGATTCTACCCTGAAGATTCTTCTTTATATTCTGTCTCTTCAAGAATTTGTAAAGTGGGATGCAGTCATAGGCATTGTATGAGATATCATTACCTTCATACGTCATAACTTCAGTGACCAGATTGAACACGATAACAAATGGATGTTTGTAAGGACTAGCCTGGGAAGGGTTGTACTCTGTGGTAAAATACTTGAAGTAATAACTCCTTCCTTTACCACAATCATGTCTAATTTGAAGAATGCACTTGGGTCGACAATGTAATATCCTCCTTTTTCTAACTCTAATTAACTCAATATCTCAATTAATTAAGAAATTGGATTAACGTAAATAACATGATACCAGGTTGCAAATGGGTGGAAAAGCTGGAATACCAAGTGTTCAAAAACTAAAATCATTTTTAAAGTATTTAAAATAGACAAATCAGAGTTCATAATTATGCAGAAGCTTGGAATCATTTCAAGGAATATTGCAGTTGCTAAGGAAGCAGAAAACAAAACAATTCTGCAGAATTTAGGGCGTGCACCATGACTCATTGAACATGCACTGCGATGCGTTCACCTCTGTGTCATGCACTGCAGCTCGTGACACGATCTGTGATAGCAAATGTTGCTGTCAATTTGATAACTTTTAGGACAACTTCCAATACGCCCCATTCCTCCATTCGATGTCTAATCGACTCGAATTGGGTGTTTATGAAAATTCTTTTTCAAGCTCTAGCTAATGGCTTTAGTCTCATAATCAAATAATTACATAATTAAAATTTGGACACCTTTTTAAAACTTGTACTTTTTCAATCTTTTCCACAAAATTAAGTATCCAACTCATTTACTAAAACCCAAAAGCCATTGATACTATTTAGACCACATGCAATACATTGAAACTCACTCACGCAACGCATCACACCATGTTAAATATTTGTAATTCACATTTCACTACTTAACCCCTTAATCTCAAAAACATACAAGGGTGAGTTTAAACACCTTTTTCATCAAGTAATTCAAAATCAACATATAATATGCCCAACTCTTACTTGTTTTAGTATTTTGACCTTAACATAGCTATCACATTTCATAAACTCACTCCTTAGGGCTTAAAATATACTTAATGTAACAGTCCTCACCCCACCTTCCCGGGGGTCTTTCGAACTGGGCCAGCCCACATCACTACAGTGAAAGCTGGCTTTCCCCAAGGTGATACTTGGGTTATTCCTCACCCTTCCAAAAAGGTCTTTTAAAGCCTCTTCAGACTCGAACCCCCAACATCTATCACCTTAAGGAAGTTGAGGCTTAGTCTGATATCATTGAGTCAACTCCTTTTATATAACAACCCTTACCCTACCCTCCTGGGGGTCTTTTGAACTGGGCCAACCCACATCACTACAGCGAAAGCCGGCTTTTCCTAAGGTAGTTGACTCAATAATACCAGACTTAGCCTCAACTTCCTTAAGATGGTAAAAGTTGGGGATTCGAGTCTAGAGAGGCTCTAAAAGACCTCTTTAGTGGGGTGAGGAATAACTCAAGTACCACCTTAGAGAAATTCAGCTTCCATTGCAGTGATGTAGGTTGGCCTAGTCCGAAAGACCCCCGGGAGGGTGGGGTGAGGGCTGTTACACTTACAACTCACAAAACACATAATGCAAGTAAGAATAAAAAATGGACTACTCCTAGTTGGCAATTTCAATTGTCAAATACATATAATGATTCAAAAATAAAGAGGCTTACGAAATAAGATCACAGTCCTAAAACTCTAGTTGCTTTTCTCTATTCGATCCTCTTGAGTTATTTCTTGTAATATTAAAAATAGTGAGATGAGTATAATCACTCAGTAACTAAAGTCCAACTAACTTATACTAGTGTATATCAATTAATTTAAATGCAAGTGGTAAATATAATCAATTCTCCAAACCATATAAAACATTTAAGAGTATAAATTACATTTCCAAGCATAATAGCACAACACTCGTGAAATAATGCTTTTCAACAAATTTCATATAAGGGAGAGTTTGTCACATAATCAAATGACATATACTTAAAAGTGAATTAAGACTCAATTGATAAGTATCATCATTAGGGTCACAATACAAACAACCATATGCCCTTACTCATTACATGTAATATCACCTCCCTTATGTCTTCCTTATTTATCTAACATAAAATCATATGCTATAACACAATAGGATAGTCTATAATTTAGGACTCTCCTAACCTAAACACTCGTGAGGGGATTACCTGGCCAAGTTTACCCGACTCACTTGTAAAACACAGTTTCCCCCATTTTCTTATACTATAAGGTGTCATATTTTCTAAACTAGCTTCCTTGTTGAACCAGTGGATAGCTAGCTAGGTTTGAGTCTCTCATTAAACTAGTGAAATTGTTCCTCATTGAACAAATAGGACAATAGGTATATAAACAATTCAGGAAAGCCTTCAACTCGAATGGGAGCCCTACCACGTAGATTTAATTCTTCACTCCTCTTTTTAGGCGAACTCCTGCCTCTCAAGATCATGCAATATATATTCATGCAATAACTCACAAATAACATATTTCATAGAACTCCGCACAACCAATTTCACTGAACTCCTACAATATATATACTCATAAAACCTCATTAATGAGAAATCATGGTACTCTCTAAAGACATTTTCATTGAACTCCAACTCAAACAAGTCATTGAACTCTAAATTTATTATAATCATTGTACCTCCTGCATTCACAATAATTAAACTCCATAAATTTCAAAAGCATTAAACTCATATCAACTCAAATCATTTAACTCATAATTCACATCATTGAATTCCTAATTAAACAAATCATTACACTTAATGTGTTCATAATTATTGTACCTCACTCATTGAAAATTACTGAACTCTAAAATTTCAAAATCATTGAACTATGTTAAATCACCACTTCAATAATAGGCTCTTCAAACAAAACAAGCTACATTTACATTATAACAAAATCTCACACAATTTAAATATCAAATATTGATTGATAAATTAATTAACACACAAAAGTACAAAATAGAATTTCTCCAGTTACCTTAAATCTTTGAGAGGTTAAAGGTTTCACCCCTTAAATACTCACTCTTAAAGCTTTCAAGAAGCTTGAATGGTACCAAGAATAGTTACTCTACAAACATTTACAATGCAACTCATCAATATTCACATTTGGGCTAATTTTCACTAATAATTCAACACTTCTTAATGCTCAAGATTTATTCGTGACTCATATAAAAGTACCCATAAGGTTTCTTAGCTTCCTTTAACCCTCATTTGTAATATTCAAAAAATTTTAACTCTGATTTATTAACTTAATGAGGGTAGTCAGTGAGTTAATGAGGTGTGTGGCTAAAGGAGCTTAACTTGGCATAATTGATGTGATTTCAGCCCTAAAAGTGGGTCTAGATTGATAGTGAGCCACCCAGGCAAGGAAAGAAGATGAAAAGGTAAAGAGTTGGGTTCTGTGCCATACGCTGTGGCATGTGGTTAGTCTGTCGTGGCGCATGGACATAATTTAAACATAGTGAGCTCCTCTGTGTCATGTGCCGTGGTAGAGGGTAGCGTGTGCCGCGGCACATGGCCAAAAATTAGATATATCTGATTCGTTTCTGCGTGAAAAGAACAAAAGGAGAAGAGGAAGAAAATGAAGAGCTCATTTTGGCTCTACTAAGGCATGACATTTGGTCCTATTGTTGATAGATTGAAGCTTCCAAACACTCAAGGTAAGATTATGGTGCTTTCTTCTTCCTTTCTCTCCCTTATTTATGATTATTTATGGTAAGGTTTGATTTGGGAGATGGATTTTCAATCTATAAGAGTACAGGTCCGATTCCATTAGTTAAAGTGATATTAATGACAGTGATTTAATGTATTGGAACACCATGTTGATGATTTTAAAAGTGGTTAGTCAATAGGAGCATTTAACATCTGAAAATAGGTATTTATGATATAGTTGGGAGAGGTTAATGTGTATTAATGATGGTTTGAAATGTTATTAATGATAATGTGCATTAATGGAATCTAATGAGCCCATTAAGTATGAATGGATAGTGATTATGAGTTGGTAAAATAGTATATGAGGAGTTTTATATTGATAAAGTTTAAAAAGCCAGATGATGATGATATCCTTATGATATGGTTGTAGAGAGGTTCGTTGTGGCACCATTTAAGTTCGTTGAAGCTTAGGGAAGTTGATATAGTGAGGGGCAAACCTTTGACCTCTCAAAGGTTTGAGGTAATGGGGGGAAACTTAATTTTTACAGTTGTAAAATTAATTATGATTTATGAATAGGGGTGGAGAATTTATGATGAAATATATGTTAAAGTGTAGAGTACTTGTGTTATGAGAGTTCATGTCTTGAGCAAAGATTGTTAAATGCATATTATGTGTGAAATGTACATAATATGATCATTGGCTAGAGTTTGCTTAGGGAGAGGAGTAGATTGGCTGAAATTCACGTAGTATTGGCAATAATTGTTGGAATTAAGAACTAGCCTTAGCATCGATCGTTAAAATCGGGAGGTAACCCTTGTCTCATAGTTGATTTGAGCCTGTCCCACTTGTTCTACGAGGGATTTGAACCTAACTAATCTCCACCAATTCATAAGAAGACTAGATTAGGGGTACGACACCCTATGGTTGTTAGTATTGGAGGAAGCCAAATTACATAAGTGAGTGAGTTAATCCTGGCCCTATAGCTCCTTACAAGTGGAAAGCTGGGTTAGTTTGTGAAGGACGTAGCCACGTGATAGCCACCGGTTTCGTGTCAGAGGTAACAAGAGAATATAAGGTTGGAATATGATCATGTAATAAGTCCAGCCACATAATTGTTAGTTTTGTGGTCCAGCACATGTTAAGGGCACATGGTTGTTATTTTGCGACCCTGAGTTATGTTTTTAAAAATAACATGATATGGTATTTTATGGCAAGCTCGGTCACATAGTTGTTAGTTTTGTGAACTGTGGCCTAATGCTATGTGATATATGAGTTTATGTGCCTAATTGCATCTATTTACAATTAATATGTAACTGTAAAGGTTAAGTAAAACTTGGTTACTGAGTGGTTGTATTCATCCCTCAATTCTGACTATGTTTAAGACCTAACTCATCGGATTTGAGTTGGGAAAAACATACTGAGGCTTAGGATTGGTGGAGTAAATCCTCTATATGCCTCTCTTTTATTATTCACATGTGTATTTGTTAATATAATTGCCAACTAGGATTAATTGTCATGACTAGTGTACTACTTGCATGATTTTATATTTAACTAGTGTATTTTGTGCCTGAGTTAGTGAGTTTTTATTGTGAACTCGTGGATAGGGTTAAAATACTTGTATAAGTAGAAACATATATATTTTTGAGAAATATAAATGAAATGGTTGATTTTGTGCAACTTTCCTCTCCCTTTATGTTTTGTGAAAATTGGGGTTGAGTGGTGATTTTTGTGAAATAAGTGTGTTTGATTGCATGTGGTGCGTTGCATGAGTCTTCCATTGAGTGTGGTCAGAGAGTTGGTATAGGCTATTGGCACGTGTGGTTGAATTGGGACACCCTATTTGGGAAATTTTGTGAAAATGTGTCAAAATGGGTTTTGGTGTTCAACTTTTGATGGAAAATGAATTTGAGTGTGAAACCAGTGCCATTAGTTAGAGTTAGAAGAAAGCTCCGTGTAGACACCAAAACCACCTTAATCAAACGTCGGACAGAGATTTGGGACACGTCGAAAGTCCACTCCCTGTGCTGTCAAATGACAGCACTGATTTGTTAAATTTTATGCAATACGCCACGGCGCATGGCACCTCTCACCGCAGCATATGGCACAAAGAAGACATATCGTGGCACATGAGCTGTAAGCCATGGCACACGTGTCATTTTCTACACAGAAATGGTTTTTAGGTTTTAAAACTCACTTTTTGGGTCCCAATTGGTTTTCAAGCTTCTGCTTTGTTTTTAAAACTCTGATTTGGGGTCCTTAAATTTATGTATTAGGATTTAAAATGGAAAATTAGGATTCCTTTGAATGAGTTTTGAGAAATTTTTCTTTTAAAATCTCGAATAACTATGTTTTGGAGTTAATTTGTGGTTTAATCTCATGGAGGTTACATCATTAACATTATTAAACTCTTTAATAGTCATTAATAAAAACACATTGTTCCAACCAATACATTAATGAGGAACTTTGGGTATTTAAGACTCCCCAACTACCAAGTATCATAACTCCATAAATATTTAGTTTCATTAGTCAATCTAGTCTCATTAACTTTATTTAAGTCAATAAATTCGGACTCATAACTCATATAGACCAAAAATTATCATTATCAACTAAACTCTAACTTCTACCACTAAGAAAATGAAAGAAGAGAGAAAGATTTAGGTGTAAAAAGCTTACATTTGATGTTTATGAGCTCTAAAATATTCCCAATACTTACATTCTCTAAGCCTTAGCACTACTCTCTCGCTACTCTCTTGTATTTCTTTGTTCTTCCTCTGTTTACTACTTCATTTCGTGAACTCATGATGGCAAAAATATGACCATGTGCTGTGGCAAAAGCACAATGCATCGCGGTGTTGTGGCACAAAAAGCACCCCCAAGCATGTTGCCACACATGCATCATGGCAAATTATCCATAAGCTGCGACACGTGATATAGAACCTTCATTTTTAGAATTTCTTCTTCTTTCATTTTTGGGTGACCCGATTCTCCTTTAACCTGTGTTTAGGGCTAAAATTGAAACCAAACATGCCCATTTAGCCTCTCTGGACACATACCTCGTAAAACAAACTTAATTAATCTAATTGAGCTTAATTAATTTGATTTCAAAATCAAGGATTTTACAAACAACCTTAGCTCGAATTTTGTTATACTAAATGTTTGGTACATGGTCAAACAGAAATATGGAACAAATTAACAAATCATCTTAAATATAAGGCACTTAAAGTCTCTTTACAAAGACAATTCGAGTAGGGGAACTATGAATCAAATACTTTCATGAACAATATTGTGATCCTACTTCTCTGTCCATTAAAATATAGTTAATCATTGCAATTTCTTTAGGATTCAGGTGTTGCTTATACTTGTAAACACTTGTTTATGACTTAAAAGTGCTTGTTCAAATATTTTTAAAATCCAAGGTCAGCACTTATCTTCATTAAAAGTATTTATAGGAGGAGGTAATTTTGCTGTTATGAGATACAAGGGGGATAAATAATCTTAGGTCCCAATTTATGCTTAAAGTTTGTGAATCAATTGCTTTTCTTTATTTTTTAGTCTTAATTTAGTTTGCAAAATCATCTTCACCTAATTATGTTTTGACTCATCTTGATTGAATTCACTGAGTCTTTTATTTAATTGTTATTTTTAGACAAATCTATGTGGGAATGAACTTCACTTTTATTATATTAATTGCCATGACCGATGCACTCGTAGAGCACAATGGTCTCAAACTCTCAACTATATCAATAAAGATAAAGAATGAGATGCTTTCTAGATTCTTGATATTTGTTTTTCCTCTTCATATTATGCTATTAAATTCAATGTAAATTTTTGTTGGTTTTTACTAAATTTGCGAGTGATCCAATTTTCACAAAAAATTAGACTCTATAGCAAATTGTTAATATAAAAAATAAATTATATGTTAACATATTTACATAAAGTAGTATATTTTATATACCTTATTTTGTTTAACATATTCTTTTTTTATTTTAAAATCTTGTTGACTACTTGGTTTAATCAATATCATATGTTGAATATGTCATCAAGTGAAAAATTATCCTACTAATAGATCTGATATAGGATGGAAACATGAAATGGATATTGATGGGAATGGTAAAAAAAGTAAAGTAAACTATTGTGGCAAAATTATTAGTGGAGGTATTTATAAATTTAAACACCACTTAGTTGGCACTAAAATAAATGCTAAAGGTTGTGTCAATGTTTCAAATGATGTTAGGAAAATAATGTTAACACACACACACACACACATGAAGCCAAATGTAAAGCATCTAAGAGGGAAAAAAACAATATGTTGATGTTGGCATAAAAGATCAATACACAGGCACAAGTTGAATCTCGAGAAAAGGAAAAGGGGATTATGAATTTATTGAAAAGTAGTTCAAAAAATAATAGCAAGAATATGGGCAACACTCAATCAATTATTAACCAAATGTTTAAGAGAAACTTGAGGGAAGAAGCTTGTCAACAAATAGCTAGATTTGTTTTTTTCCATAAGTGCCATTCCTTTTAATTGTGCAAAAAATCCATAGCTTATAAAGATGCGTGAGATTATAGGAAAATATGGCCTTAAGCTTAAACCTCCTTTTTAATCATGAGATTAGAGAAAAGTACTTAAATTTAGAAGTTAAAAACACTAATGCTATGTTGGATTAGTTTAGGAGTGAATGAACAACAACAGGTTGTTCCATCATGTCTGATGGATGGATTGAAAAAAAAAGCATTCAATTTATAATTTATTAGCCAATAGTGCCAAAAGAATTGTATTTTTTTATATTCATTGAATACTTCTTATATTTTTATGGCAACTGACAGAGTTTTTGACATGCTTGATGAAGTTATAGAAAAAGTGAGAGAAAAGTGTAGTATTAATAATAACAAATAATGGTACAAATTACCAGGCAATTAGACAAAAATTAATGGCGAAGAGAGAACACTTGTATTGGGCATTAGGGCTGTGCAAAAAAACCTCAAACCCGATCTGTTTGGTCCGACCCGGTATGACCCGGTCCGACCCGGTCCTGAAAAATTCAACCCGAACAAAAGACTGGATTGAACGGGTTAGACTGCACATATAGGTCAGACCAGACTAGAGACTGCTCTTTCAGACCAATCAGTCTGGCCCAGTCCAGGTTATTTTTTAATATTAAATATTAAATAATTATATTATTTACAAAAAAAAAGATGTTACTTAGTTGAGCCCAGTAACAGTACCCTCACACCTCACGTGCATGCTTCAGACTCGATCTCTGAACTCTGAAGTCTGATAGCCTCATTTGTCATTTCTCCATTTCTCCATATCGCATGAAAATATGATTACAGGGTAATTTAAACAAAAATAAAATACAAGAGATAAAAAAATGAAAATCTTACATTTATAATTAACACAAATCTCTAACTAGCTCTTTGACACTTGCAAGAATAAAAAAAAACAATAGTAATATTTACAGGTATTGAATAGTATGACACCTTTTTTGTACTTCATATAATATGCGAGAAAGATGATTATTTATACTTTAAAAAACTGAAAGAAACATAATTAATCTCATAACAAGGATCATGTGTAATTAAATAGTGCTTACTTTGAAACTCAAACGGTAGTAAGCTTATGATATTGATACAAGTGAATAAGAAAGGGGATATGAGGGCATTTTTCTTTTTGGAGAGAGTTGGATTCAAGAAACTGGACTGGTCCAGTAACCCAGTGGACCAAGTCCAACCCGGTCCAGGTCCCGGGTCCAACAAGACTAGACCAGTCTTTAGACTAAAAATTCTAACCCGGTCTCCATTTAGACTAGACTTCGGGTTGACATCCAACTCAGTCCAGTCCGATATTTATGCAGCCCTATTGGGCACCATGCGTAGCTCACTGTATCAACTTGATGTTAGAGGACCTTGATAAAAAACTTACATTACATCAAGAAACCATAAGCAAGAGTAGAAGAATTACAACATATATTTATAATAGAACAGTGCTCACTGGTCTTTTAAAAAAATTCGCAAATGGTTGATACTTTATTAGACCAACTACAACTTCATTTGCCACAACATATTTGACAATAACATGTCTTGTTAAAAATAAAGTAGCGTTGATAAATTTGTTTAGTCATATGAAATGGAATGATAGCAAATTTTCATCCACCAAAAAAGGAAAAAAAGTAGCTAGAAGTGCTTTGGATAATGGTTTGTAGAAGAACAATGTAATATGTCTTAAGGTTTTTTCTCCTCTTGTTAAAGTTCTTCGCTCGTGGACTCAAATGAGAAGCTGGCTATATGATTCATATATGAAGCAATGGAAAGTGTAAGATAGAAGATTAAAGAGAATTTTAACAATGTTAAAAAGAGGTAAGTAGTAAATTGAAATATTTAATTCTCGTGCTTAACTTTATAAATGCAATTTTATATCATAAGTTTTCTTTTTATGATTTTTTTGTAGTTATAAGCAACTTTTGAACATAATTGATAAGAGGTGAGAAACTCAATTGCATAGGCCTTTCCATGTAGCTCCATACTATTTCAATCCTCATTTTCACTATAACCCTGATTTCAAATTTAATTATTGGGTTAAAGAAATATTGTATAGTTGTTTCTCAATAGTGGTTGAAGTTTCAAAAGAGAGAAATAAGATCGAGTATTAATTAAATGACTTCCATTATACAAGAGCCATGTTTGGACGTGATAGTGCACATGCTTTAAGAACAAAAATGCCTTCGAAGAATGGTGGGATTCTTATGGAGATGGTTGCCCTGAACTTAAAAAAATTGCAATTCACATTCTCAGTTTATGTTGTAGCTCTTCAAGATGTGAAAGTAATTGGAGTGCTTTTGAGACGTAGGTTATAAATTTAAAAATATCATTTATGTTGTTATAATATTAGAATATTGGTGAAGTTATTTGTTTGTTTTTTTTTTTTGCATATTCACATTAAAAAAAGAAATCGCTTGCATACAAAAAGATGAATGATTTAGCATTTGTGATGTGCAATTTGAAATTAAAAAGAAAGGATAATAGAAGATCTTATGTCTATGACTTTGATGATATTCATTCAAACGATAGATGGATAATAAAAGGGAGAATAAATAAAGATATTTAGCACATGGAGAAGGGTGATGAGGTTTTGCAATCAATTGGAAATCATGAGAATATTAATAATTCTATGCACGAGCCGTTGATAGAGTTTGATGATCATATTAGAGTTGATTTAAATGTTGACTTAAACATTAATAGTCATAATCACAATGTTGGTGATATAGATGGAGATGATGATGTTGATAAAGAATTTGAAGATGATGGAGAAGATCATAGAAGATTATTTGAAGATCTTTGTTGAATATAAATTAACATGTTTTATCATTGTTTAAGTTAAATGACTTTTTTTATGAGTATTTAGGTTAAATGACTTTGCTTAAAAACTTCATTGTTAATTTTATATTGAGAATTATGAATTTTGATATATGTGTGTGTACTTGTTTTTAATTATTATAATTTGGATTATATTTAGGTAAAATTTATTCTTGAATTATTATATTTTGAATATATTATTATTTATTTTAATAATATTTGTTATTAAAGGTAGACTTTTATGAGTTTATGACATAAGCTCATGTTAACATTATGAGTTTGCTTAAACTCATGAATTTGATAGCCTTGTCTTTGGCTAATGTTGGTTTATACTTACTACAACCCATATTTACTCATGATCAATCGCATGTTGCGGTGTCTAGAGTCAAAAAGATACAAGGATTAAAGGTTCTCATCCACGGCACAAAATGGAAGCTAAGCTCAAGAATCACAAATGTTGTTTGCGGAGAAGCATTCTAGAATGTTGAGCCAGGTAATTCTTTTTCATAAATTAACGAAACAATCATTCTCCCATATAAAGTAGTATAATATTTTTACATTTCGAAGTGAAAACTGTAACTTCAAAATTGTCCCGGCTAGACTCATGGTTTTTAATTTCTACATTTGAAAATGAAGAAAATTTCTGTATCAACAAAAATATTCAATTCTTTGTCTTTAGATTAGAAAATAAAAACTGTCCCGTGTGCTTGAAATCTAGTTAGAATATAGATAGCATTAGAAATTAGAATACAATAGTTAGCTAGAAAGAATTATTTTTTAGAAGTAGAGCAAGGCTCTCTCATGATCAAGGAAGATATTAGGCCTCCATAAGCTCCCGTAACCCACGAAACCCGAAACTTCCTCAGTCCACCCCGTCTTTCCCATTCGGGATCTTTCCTATTGTGTGTTCTTCGCCGCCTTTCTCACCCCACCGACTGCTCTTCCTTTGATCCGCTAGCAACTTCAATTGTGATCTTCCGCTCCTTGCTCTGCATCGTCGCGCGTTTGACCTGTTTCAATCGCACCAAAAAGCTTTAATTTTTGCCACTATTTATCGACGTCTTTTTCTCTTCATCGCCTTTCCTCTGTCGCAACCCTTCGCAGACCTATCTGTTTGAAACTAATCCGAAAGTGCGAGTATTCAGTTCATAGATGTGGAGGATCTGCGAGTTTCTAGCCTCTCACAGTCGTCTTCTGCAATCATGCGAGTAAGACTAGGTATTAGCTTTCTTCAAATCCAGGTCTTGAGTGCCCCGACCACTTCCTTGGGTGGGTACTGAAATGGTGAGTCCCCAGAATTCGAATGTTTCATCGATGCCGCCTACTCAACAAGCGTATAAGTATGGGATCACGAAACCCATCTCTCTGGCCGGCCCCACCGAGGCTGATATTCATCGTAACATGCAATTGGAGAAGGTATTTTCCGAGCATCACTCGATAAATATTATTTCTGTTCTCGGAAAACAATAAGATTTACTTTTTTCTTTTATCAGTTTCTGGTCGATGCCGGGCTTCATGAGAGCAAAGAAGAAGCTGCAAAGAGAGAGGAAGTTTTATGCCGCCTTGATCGGGTAATGCTTTTATGGTCTTTTATTCTGTTCGTTTCTCTGTTAGTGTTATCTTCTTGATTTAGTGGCAGGACCCTCTTAGCATGATTGATTTCTTTTTGAAGCACCTTCATTTAGCATGGTGGGTAACTCATAATTTTGCAGCTATAATTTTGAGTTTAAATTGTATGTCTGCTTCAATGCGGCAAATGCATTGTCATCTCAGCTTTAAGGATATTATTATTGAAACAAGAGAATAGCCTGTTCCATCATCTTTTTCCGCGGTTGATTTTTAGCTACGCACAAATGTTTACGTAATAATTCATATCTTTGTGCTCTCAGTGTCACAAGACGGTTCTATGTCGAAGATTGTAAATTGCTGGCTGCCTATCATCTGGATATGTTCTCTTATCTTGATCAGCGATTCCATGAGCTGCTTTCCCCAGGCCGCCATGGTTGCTTCATTTTTTTTTCTTTTGCATATGACGAACCAACGCTGCTGAATGCCTTTTATTGTGATGGCATTCCCGAAATGCATCATGTGCCACCTGCTATGGGTTGGTTTCAGCAGATACAGGAATTATTGAATCTTTAATAGTAAAATGGTTTTTGTCATGCATTGCAAGACCAAGGCAAAATCAATGCACCTTGCACCTTGGGCTTATGCACGCGGCAGACCCTGTTTACTCATGCAGTCGTGGTATTTGCATGTCAAACTTGGCTTTGATGTTCTCTAGCATATTGTATATGTTGAAGAAAATTACTTCAGGATGTTCTATTACTTCGTATGTGGATGGAAATTGTTTTAGGTGGTACTATACTCTGTTTTAGTCGATGGTGTTATATATGGCATAGGGGAATAACCATTGTTTCACTGTTATCAAATATAACTTATTTTAGTGACATGGTTGACATGGGATGCAGATTGTAAAAAGCTGGGTGAAGCAGCTGACCCGCCAGCGAGGCTATGCAGACCAGATGGTGGAGGATGCAAATGCTGTCATTTTCACGTTTGGTTCTTATCGACTTGGGGTGAGCATGCTATAATTTTTTCCTTTTGCTGGATTCGTTATAATGCATGTGGTTCGTAAAATTGTATATGAGGACACTTGCTAGTTCTTTTACTTTCTGCCAGGGAAATTCTTACTGAAATTTCCTGTGCATAAAAGGTCAAAGCCATTATGTCTTGATTTAATTCATTATAATGTCTTACATGCGTGGAACTCTGTTTGGTCGCCACTTCTTTTCTGATATGTGTAATGTAATGGAATAGAAAAGGGACTTGAATGAAAGAAGCGGTTTTGTGGATGAGCATTTTTTCTTGTGCCCTTGGATGGGGAAAAAAGGTAATAGACAAGGATGGTTGTTTAGTCATTGATAGGAGTCCCATTATCACAGCACATCTGGTCATTTATTTATTTGGGTAGTTGAGGGATATGGGGGAACTTAGCAGAGATAGTAAGAGGTGGACAGAATTTATATGCCATCCATGACCTATGATGCAGGATTGGAAGCATGAAGCCCATCTTGCATACCCACATTGTATGTTGTAGCATTTATGTTTTTATATGATTGTGTTTATTTTAATTTCTGTTGCAAGGTCTATAAATAGTTGCTAGTTGTCAATCTGATGGTCAGAAAATACATTTGCATTCTTGTAATTGGATATTCTCTTGGCTTAATTAGTTTTTTGAGTTAAGATCCTTGCTCATATTATCTAGTAAAGATTTGTTTCTCTTCTTTTCACTTCACATATCCTTCTTCTATAAATAATGATAACAGATGTATAATAAATACTGTATATATATCAATTTTTGTGCGTGAAAAGGCTTGCTTTTCCCATAATGTTGACAAAAACTGAAGGGCCATATGGTGCACAGTGTTGTTGATGTCAAAATGGAAAGAGAATGTGAATGTAAATGGAATATAGAAAGGAATGGGATGTTATTTCAATTCTATGTTTTGTTGGATAAAATTATGGTAGTAGTGACAAGGAATGATGGAGATATGATATTCTTACCCTTTAAAAAGTTAAAAAAAAAAAGAAAATATAAAAAACGATATCAAGTGTACCATGAATTTTGCATAGATTAGACAGAATAATTATCCTCAATTCACATGCTTATATGAAGGAAATGAATTCTGGCACTTGTACGATAAACAGGATGCAGAAAAGGAAATGGGGCCTAATTCCTTACAAAAATGGATAGAAAAGAATCCTTTTTCCTTCCATCTGAGAATGGTGGCAGCCATTATTTTGGCAACCTTTTATTTATTTATTCATTGAAAAAAAAAAATCAAAGCTGACAAACTATTTCATTTAATAACGTTTGCTGCACTACAAGAATGTCTGCCCTATTAAAAAACAAAATTGCACAACTCCAATCATTCTATTATTAATTAATTAATACAGGGTACTACTTCTCTTATACTTTGAAATTTGAGTAAATCTTATTTTACACTCTAGAAATTAGGTAAGAATATATATATATATATATTTATTGTGAGGGTATTATGTTGTAATTTACTGTCATGCTTCAGTTGTTCTCAGCAAGACTGGTGACTCTTAAGTCACTAGACATATCTTTACTACTCTTAAATCAGAATTGTCTTGCTTTTCGTTCTTCAAGAATACAGCATTCAAATATCAGTGGATCTCCGGACCACCCTTTTTAAAATATATGTTCCTATAGAAACAGAGTCGCACATAGAATAAGGGCCAAAGATGTTGTTCTGTTTTATTGTATAGCATTCTTGTCTATTTGGAAATGTAGCGATGTTCTACTGTTTTACAGGTACATGGACCTGGAGCTGACATAGACACCCTTTGTGTTGGCCCTTCCTATGTAAATCGAGAGGTGACACACAGTAGCTGGTTACTTTACTGATCGTGATAAAATATACGTAATAATACAGCGTCCTTGTATAGTTTTATCTCATATGCATCTTTCACAGGAAGACTTTTTTATCATTTTGCATGACATCCTTGCTGATATGGAAGAAATCACTGAACTTCAACCAGTTGCCGATGCTCATGTACCAGTAATGAAGTTCAAGTTCCAGAGTATATCTATTGATTTGCTTTATGCTGGTATATCTCTTTTGGTTGTTCCAGAAGTAAGTTCCAATTCCTTATTTATCAAGGGTTCAATATTTCATGGGTTTTCATGATAATAGTTTCTACCTCAAACAAAAGTAGCATCCTCGTTCCTTAGAGTTTGGGGCCTGCCCTAAGATCTGGTGAATCAGTTAGAGAGTTGTGAATGGTATCTCCCTAGAAAATCTTAATATTCACTGTGTCCGTTCCTTTTCGTTAAGTATCCTGTATGTACTTTGTCACTTGTAAGTTTGCTAATTGCATGTTTTCACTGCAGATATTAATGTATTTAATTGAGGGAGATCAATTATTTGAACTAAATTGGATTGTCAATTTATTTTTTTGGTATGCATGTGGGCAGTGTGCATCCTTAGTCCCTTTAGTTTTGTATTTTTCCAAGAGAGACGCACATTTAAACTCGACCTTAGCTTTCTTCCATTTACTCTTTATCAGTCCTTGGAATCTACTGTATAATCTTGCCTTCCATTCTTTATGGTTTTCAAACACTGTTGTCAACAGGACTTGGATATTTCTAGTGTGTCTGTGCTGTATCATGTTGATGAACCTACTGTTAGAAGTCTTAATGGCTGCCGAGTGGCAGATCAAATTCTTAAACTTGTTCCAAACGTTGAGGTAATATAGATCTCCAGTACTTTAGGAAAGATACATTTTATTTTATGATTCTAGAGTTTATTAATTTTATAGTCCTTTAACACATGATGATGTTAGAACTTCCGAACCACCCTGAGATGTTTGAAGCATTGGGCTAAAAGGCGTGGTGTTTATTCAAATGTAAGATCCAGGACCTTCAAAATTTTTCATCATCAATGCCATTAAGTTCTGTCATTCTTTCTCCATAATCTTCTTTTGTTATCTTCAGGTTATTGGATTTCTTGGCGGTGTGAATTGGGCTCTTCTAGTTGCTCGAGTTTGCCAGCTTTATCCTAATGCAATTCCTAGCATGTTGGTTTCTCGGTTTTTCAGAGTATATACACAATGGCGGTGGCCAAACCCTGTGATGCTATGCTCTATAGAAGAGAATGATCTGGGCTTCGCCATATGGGATCCTCGTAGGAATCCCCGGGACAGGTTTCATCATATGCCAATAATTACCCCCGCATATCCTTGCATGAATTCCAGCTACAATGTCTCTGCAAGCACGCTTCGTGTTATGATGGATCAGTTCCAGTTTGGCAACAAGATATGTGAGGTGAGTGGAATATGTCAAATTTTCATTAATATGCTAGGCACTTCAATTTGATTGATACACATGATGTTATTTTCTGTTGTTAGGAAATAGAGCTTAACAAAGCCGAGTGGAGTGCTCTTTTTGAACTGTATTCTTTTTTTGAGGCGTACAAAAACTACTTGCAAGTTGACATAATTGCAGCAGATGCTGATGATTTGCTAGCATGGAAGGGCTGGGTAGAATCCCGGTTGAGGCTGCTCACCCTGAAGGTAAACTGGTAAAGTCATGTCGTAATCTGATATGAGACCCTTCACTGGATTTAGTCCATATATTTTCTTTATTTATTATTGATAGGTAATCTTAGAACTATGCAACTTAGCAGATAGAGAGGGACACCAATGGGATGTTGCAGTGTCATCCTAATCCACATGAGTGTACTGACACATCCAAGCCTGGTCCACATTGTGCATTTTTCATGGGCTTGCAAAGAAAAGAGGGAATAAGAGATCAAGAAGGACAGCAATTTGATATACGTGGAACAGTTGATGAATTTAGGCAAGAGATAAACATGTTTATGTATTGGAAACCAGGAATGGAAATTTATGTTTCTCATGTTCGTCGAAAGCAGCTCCCTGCATTTGTTTTTCCGGATGGTTATAAGCGTATTCGAATGTCAAGGCATCTGAATCATTTGGCTGAAAAAGCAAGCAGGGATGCCACAAAGTGCTACTCTGAGTCTGTTGAAAGGTGCATCAAGAGGAAAAATGATACTGAAACAGATGTGAAGCCAGTAAAACGAGAGAAGCAAGCCTCTATTAGTCCCCAGAGGTTGGATTCTGCTTTCCCTAAGTGTAGTAATAGTAGATCAGGTGGTATTTCTCAGATGAGTATTGATTTAATTGAAGGGTCTAAAATAGACAGTTCAGTAAACAAGGATGAAGATGGAAATTTGGAAATTAAGTCACCTGGGAGACACCTAGGAGGTGGAACCATTAATCTAGGCAGTCTCACAGAGAGAAATGGAACACGTATAGTTGATTCCAAACTTGATAAGATGCAATCAGAAAGCCCTGAAGTTCAGAATGAGGTATGCGTGCTGAACCAGTGGAGAAATCTCTTTGGGAGTCGTTTTTGTGACGTGAATTTCCTTATTTAGAAGTTGGTCGATTTCAGAATGGTATAAATGAGGACAAGGATCGGGATCATGATTTAGATTGTTTGGAACGTGCCAACTATGTGTCAAGTGCCAGCACCCAGAACCTCAACTACGAGGTGAGTTTCTTCATTTGAAGGCATATTATGGATTATGGATTAGGGACTATTGTGGATGGCTGTGGGATAACTCAGGCAGTGGGATAGCTGAGTCTGGGAGACAGTGAGGGTCAGGGATCTTTGCAGGGTGATGTTTAAGTGGCAGGCCCAGATTCCATTTTGAAGAGTGATTGTTTAGATGGGAATACCGTATTTCAAAACAGAATGGCTGAAGAATCAAGGTTTTGAAACTTCTACTCTCTTTCATTGCCCTTAGTGACGATGATCTTCTAAATTCTTAGATTTTTCACCCTTTTTTGTTTTAATAACAAAGAACAAATAACAAATGCTGCAATTTTAATTTGAATGGCTTTTCAGAAAAAATGAGAATTCTTTGTCTGAAACAAGTCTCATATGGTTATAAATCCTGTTTTTGGAACAAATCTAATAATTTGGTTATATGTATTTTCATTTGATAAAATACATTGTGACCACTCGGTTTGGCCTGTTCCTATTATTTTTTCCCCTTTTCTCGTTGGGTCTTTAAACTATGTCCTATAGTTTTTACGTGTATATTCCCTCTGAGTTACCCTGTTATTATCAATTTCATGGTCATTGACTTTTCCATAGATGATTTTCTGACTCGTGAATATGTGGTTGCAGGTCCTGCACCACTATACGTGCTAGCCAACCTGATTTGTTTTGTATATAGAGGGCTCAGAGACAAGACCTGACTTTTTGTTTCATTTTCTCTGTTTTTTTTTTTTAATAAAGATTTTTGCATGCATGGTGATCCAAATCTTATGCTTTCTATTGTTTTCCTGTTGTGTATAGCCACCAGATCCCAGAATCAGAAGTGTTGTATAACCACGAGGTGGAGCGAAGGCAGAAACTTTGCAGAAGCTAGTGGCAAGGCATGTTTTTGAACTCTTCAGTGTGAATTAGTATATCTTCATACTGTCCTGTTTGGTTTTTGTGTCTTTTTGTAGGAAATGAGTCTCAAGGAGTCACATGATGGATGTATGGGAGGAGAATGGTTTAAGTCTGCCGCCTTATGCTGAGTTTGGGTTGTTGTAGCCCCGAGTGTGGTTGGAAGGGTGCATGTGAAGTTTGAACAGTGTGATGGTGTAAGATATTGGGCTTTAGGGGAGGGAGCTGTGATGATCATTTTTGTACATAGATGAGAAGCGTGACGGAGTTGCACAAAATGTCTCATCCTTTAAACCATGAAACTCGGTTTCATGTTCAAAGCACTGACTTGTTTTGTTGTGGTGTTCATTGATTTGTTAGGGTCGGAACTTGGTTTGATTGGTGTGATATGGTTGATGCATCGTGTAAATGTATCCAAAAAGTCATTACGTCAATGTGAATTAGAAAGAGGACGACAGGAAATCAGTGGGAAAGGCACTGGATTAAAGTCCAAGTCACATTTAGGGGGTCGGGATTATCATTTTGCTCTTGGCCATGTACAGAGCCGGTTTTCAATTAAGTGAATAACAATCTTGTAAAATGTTGCTGTATTTTTCACCAATCTTTGCTCTCCTTTAAAGGGATAGCACCATCTGGCCTTTTCATTTTCTTCTGTTTGCCCTTAATTTTAGTTTACACCCTCTGGTTCTATGTTTTGGTTTACTTTTGGAACAAATTAGCAGCCTTGTATATTAATCACTTTACAGGAAAAAAGGAGTATTATTTAGCTTTTTCCTAGTTACCATTATCTCCAATTTCCAAGAATAGGTTAAAATTTGGAGTATTGATTATCTTTCTAATTAAGTAGAAGTAAATTCGGAATTTTCTTTTATCGACGTAATTCATTAATCGGTGCCTTTACCTCGCGTCAATGTACAACAAAACGGAGCTTCACCGGTTTGCTGCTTCAAGATTTACGTCTCGAGCATGAATCTAGCTCATTTTCTTTTTCCTGCATGCATTTTGTGTTCAAGTTGAACAGCAGATTATTTTCATTCTCCCTCTATACACACACACACACACACACACATAAAATAGTCAGAAATATGTTGAAGTCTCTCCCTTCTTTTAATCTCAGACGTAGTCAGAAACGCAAGCAAACCACTCCTTGTGCATAAATGGTTTGAATCTGCCCAGAGCTTGATTTATTCCATGAATAGCGGCACTTGCTGCAGCCAATGACACAAGGAAGCAAAATAAGTCGAGTGTTTGAAGTCCAAACCACTTGAGGGATCGTTGCTGAATTTTCTGTCTGGCAATGGTCATCTTCATTGGAAAATAGATGACGGAGGGCCAGAACCCAATGGCTCCAGGAACTGCAAGCATGTCATTGAAAAATGGCATTGCCATGCCTAGTACTGTCAGCACCACCACAAATGTGATCCTCCAAACCAGCCTCAACATGTTCATGCTCAACTTCTTTTTCCCGATGTCCACCCTGTATTCCTTCGTCACAAACCCTGAGTTAGGCCATTTCTGCCCAGCCATGGTTTCCACCACTCGGAAAATGGGTGGGGTGATTACCTGTCCAGTCGTGATGGTTCGACAATAACAATACGAGGATCGAGCGTTTGGTTTTTCAAATAAAAACATGACATGGGAAGAGAGCAAGGTTACGAACCTGATATACTCCGGCCAGATGGACCACGATCAAGACGTTGGCCAAGTCGACTAGCCAGAAGGGCTCGTGAAATCCAGAGGCCATGAGGATGCTGCCAGGAGTGTGTGGCCCAAACGCAGCGCGTCCAGAGCATGCATACAGGAGGAACATGATTGTCATTGTGTCTATCCCATTCCTGTTTGCCGCCTTCATCGTTTCATTTTCTGGTGGTGATGACTTCAAAGTGTCCTGTTTCGTGCCACAAACCTTAAGGTAACAGATAATATATTCAACTCAAAACTCGATTTTACACTGAGATACTAACACTACCTCAATGTCGATGATAAGTTGAGAGTGAGTGCTAGCAAGTGCAACATTTCCCAGAGAAACGAGCATGTTCCACGCTCCATGTGCTGGAGTTTGATCTAGATTGCTTCTAATTAGGGTTGTTTAACTTATACTCATTTTGATTGACCTGATATTATTTCAATTATATGGGGCCAAGTCTCATCCCAGCCTGAAAACAGTCAAGACGGAATACAGGATTATCATGAGAACATCTTGTTTTGAATATTATATATATTATTGTTTATTTTAAAAATATATATTAAATATATTAATTATATTAATATAATTTATACTTATATTAAACATATCAATTATAATTTCAATACTTGCATCTCTTATATAAAATTAAAGTTTTTTATATTAATAATTTTAATGACATAGAGTAAATATGGTGATATCTTTCTTTATATTATATAATATAATTTATTCTTATATCTATCTATTTAATAAATTTTATTTATATCGTAGTTATTGCTTTATTTTCAAAAGAGTAATTAGCTTAGCACATCTCAACTAAAATAGAAGAACAATGATTTAATGTTATACTTTACTTGCCTGTTGTTACTACTTTTATAGTCTAAAAATTACTTATAATTGCTATCATAATGTGTAGTTGTGATTAATGTAATTCAATAATTGACTTTAAATTGTTGTGATTTATGTATTTGTACTGTTTTGATTTTAAATTTAATAAATTATATAATTTAAAATTTTAATAAATATTATTATCTAAATGTTTCTCCAACATTATCATATTTATCGGGAAGGTGAGACGTCTCAATCTTGTCCCGACTTCTAATGGGATAGGATGACTTTCTGGACGAGACGAATTATGAGATAAAAATTCAGTTCGAGTCTTTTTTTTTCCAAGAATAGGACACGAGATAGGGGTGTTCTAGTCCGGTCTCATCTTATGAACACTCCTACTTCCAGTGAAGGATGTTTTGCCTCCTCTCCCTGATTCAATCCATTCTCATTCTCTCTATGGATACAAATCATCAGCCTATGCTTTTTATTTTGAAACAAATAAAATGGGGAGGCAAACCTTGAATGATGGTCGCAAGAGAGAGGCCTACACTGATAGATGCATACCCAACAGACGTTACAGCTGCAATGATAGAGAGAGAGCCAAGAGAGCTTGTGGAAATTGAGGATTTGGGACAAAACTATTTCAACAATTCCAAACCCTATCATGCACGGATTATTCAAATAACGGCACGATTCTTCCTCTATCATGTAATGGTAGCAATTGATTTTTGCGTATTGCCCTGAAGGAAATATCTATCCATTCAATTCATAACCTCAGTCAAGTGGTGAAAATGCTCAAGAGAGTGTAGACTCACACGACGCCTATAAAAGTAGTGATTGTGTAGCCAATGGCAAAGGCAGCGAGGTTGCCATACTGAACGATCCCAGAGAAACAATATTGTTTCCCGCCTAAGAATGTTTTTGACAGTCTCCATGTAAGAGTAATTCCTCTTGTCGGTGACGGGATCAGGTGATCGGTAGGAGTCGGCGAGGAGGTTGGTAGTGTAGAGGTTGACGCCGGCGAAGGCAAAGATAATGGTTAGGCCAATGAGCCATCCCAACTGAGCCATGGCCCAAGCCAGTGACGGCACGCCGGCCCCCACCGCCGCCGTTATTATATGTGCCGTCGCTGTCCATTCCGTCCCTGTTTGTCGTAATGATCAATCACCTCACCCACTATATGCATGTGGATTGATACTTTGATAGATTGCTAGAAAATTTCTACTTCTAATACTCTGTTTTAAACTTGAGTTTGATTTTATATTATCTGCCATTACCTCACTTGTAATATTGCCCTGTGTGATCAAATGTGTCTGTGGGTCAACGCAATCAAGCATTTGAATCGTGAATCATGAATTTTGTTATGTTTTTGAGTTATTGTTGTCTCTTAACTATTTTCATGAAAGGTATGCTATCAGAGATAAATTATTTGTGCTCGAAAAAATTATTTCATAAATGTCTTTGTTAAATATTATTATCTTGAGCAGAAATATTTCAAGGCCTATTTTTACATATAGTACTAAAAAATGATATGTACAATAATTAATATTGTTTTGAATATATTAAATATTTTAAATAATTATTACAGCTGCTTTCAATTAAGTTTCAAATGTCTACTTTAGAAGTGTACAACATAAAATCATAGTGAACATATAAAATGTATCAAGAAATAACCTTAACTACATATCTATAATAAATAAAAAAGAAAAATTTATGTACATATGAGCAGCTTGAGTGTGAAAATGAGAATGATGGAGGAGGCCGAGGAGGAGCAAGGATGGAGAATAAATATGTCAATAGCAATTTTAAATGAAGGCATCTTTTGAAAAGAAGTAGAAGAAGAAGAGAAAAAGTTGCTTCAAGTCATACATCGAAATAGAAGTTGTCAATTCATGCTTTTGCTTTACTAATTAATTGGCAAAAAAATATGCTGTTTTTGAAATGACTGAAAAATAGTTTATACTACCATTTGTTTGAAAAGTTGTTCAAGCTTATAGAAAAGTAAAGAAAAACCTTGTTCTTGAATAGTTTGTTTCCCTAAAAAGATAAAAAAAAATAAAAAATAAAGCGCTTCCATTATGCCAAACAGTGTCATTTATATTTTATAGTTGTTATTTTTTGCCCTTTTCGCAATATAGCTGTTATTTATCAAGTTCTGGATTCTCTCAAATGAAATGGTCTTGGCATGTCTGAAAAGATACATTTTGTAATAAAAAATGCATATATTTTAATTTGCTCATACACAGATACACAGTATGCACTGCTAATTTTTTTTTTCTACTTATACGACAAAAATGATCTTTCATATATATCTTTTATTTGTTGAAAACTCTTTCGAGCACCTCTACTTTATTTTTATCGACATGTAAAATACAGCATAAAGTTGTCTCGTCGTTGATTAAAAAAAAAAAATTGTCATGGTATAAAAGAAGAAGGGCGATTTTAGAGTATCCAAAGAATAATGTACAATTTAAGAGTAACCTGAGAAGTTAATGAATTTCAAACGTTCAAATAAACTAATAAAAGTGGGAAAATACTTTAATTTAGAGTTGGTAGAGAAAGAGATAAAGATAGAGATTGTCGACGGCAATTATTCTAACAACAGTGCTACCCCTTTACTAGTAAAATATCTCGGGTTTAAATCTAGCATAGACATATTTACATGTATATATGGTTGTGTGTCTCTATTTTTTATTAAAAAATGAATAGGTTAGGGGTAAAATTTAAAAAAAAAAAAGATAGAAAAAGTTAAAGACATGTACACAGGTGTAAAAGTTTAAAATGGGAATTAAGATAATCCAATAACATAGGAAAACAATAAAAGGAATGCACAACTTTTTGAATTTTAGTAGTTTGAGAATGAGTGAAGTAAGAAAAATATGTGTGTTATCAATTATTCATCAAGATGTCCTACCAAAAAAGTGTGTCTTATTAAAAGTGTAAGAATTTATCCCATTTAATATGTTAGTTTTTTGAAATTGATTTTACTCTTAAAATCGTGTTAATAATATTATAGTTGGGAGACTGCGAGTCTTACATAAAATTATAGAAATCTCACAAGAAAAGTGATATTTATAAATATAGGGCTTAACAAATAATTTTTAATAGACTTTTTTTTAAGAAAAAAATTGTACTCGTGAATCATTCATTTATGAGAAGGAAATTTAACTTTAAAAAATTTACGTGATTCGTCCACAGTAATGTTTTACATATAAAAATGATTAACATGAATGAGAGGTAACATATATATATATACACACATACACACACACACTAGACACAGCCCCATGCGTTGCACTGGTTGGCAAATTCAATAAAATGTAAATTCAAGTAATGATATTAGAAGTCAAAAAAAAAAAAAAGCCATAATGTGTAGTACTTAATCAAAAAGAAAATAACGTATAACTTAACAATAGTTATTATATGCTGGAAAAAAAAAAAAGCTTGATAAGGAAGTTGAGCATTTGTTAACAAAGTTTGCTATATATGTAGCTCAAAATACAAAGTAAAAAAAAAAAAAATTAACCATTTGCAGTTTTGCATAGAAAAAATGAAATGCCAACTTAAATTTGAAATTGTGTAAAAGATGAATATCATTCATACAATCGTGTTGCACAAGTTGGCTAATCCTTAACATATACTCCCTCTACTTAAATTATAAGATATTTTTAGATAAAATCTCATGTATCAATAAAGTTTATTAAATACACTTTACAACTTTACTTTTTTAAGATAAAAATATAAATTTTTAAAAATACCCTTCATTTAATACTCCATTGATAAAAGAACATTGAAAAAAGAGAATATATGGTAAGGATAACATTAAAAAAATGTTATTAATAACATCTTATTTTTATCAAAGTGTCTGATGTTTGAAAATGCTAAACCTTCTCTAAAAGTGTCTTATAATTTGGAATGAAGGGAGTAATATATATCACCATGTGCCATGGGTTGGCTAAACACACATATGGCTATATTATAATATTACTTTATTATGACACACATATAATTATATTATAATACTACTAACTACAGGTTGATCTTTTGACTCTCATGATATTATATGATACACACATATAAATTTAAATAATGATAGTATATAGTCCAGACAATTACACCATAATAGGTAACACATGGTTAAAAAAGATAAATGAAGTATTACCTAGATAAAACTATTGTATTTGGAAAAAAAATGTTTAATAAGGATGTCATTCTTCACTATATAATTAACTCAAAAACAATTACAAAAAATCACACATTTGTACCTTAAAAGTTTAAAAAAAAAATTGTAAGGGCAGAGGTAATGAGAGATTTCTTTGTGCATTATATTGATAGTATTTGACATCTAAATGAGTAAAATTGAACTAAATAGCTAATTATTAATTTATATTTCAAACAATTTGATTCCCACATAAACTTCTAGTACGAATAACATGCATAATGCACAATATAACTTTGCCACCAATATAATCTTACCTAACTTGGCCCATAAATAAAAGTAATAAAATAATATATAAGTAGAGGCAAGGGGGTTCTTGCCCAACGCTTCCATCCAAGAAAATAAGTATATCATACATATGGAAGTGAATTTGGCTCAAGGAAAAATACATGTACAAAACCATTATTCATAGAATAAATTATTCTCCGAAGATAAACAACTAAATTGTAAAATCTAGAATACTATAAAACAACTCTGTAAAGGCTTGTGACTAACTCATCCTAGAAACTTGCTCAAGCTAATTTATTTATAGGAATAAAAAAAATATTAATGTAACAGGGAATAGCATAGCCACCATACTCACACAGCATCCTTTTAGTCTTTCTCATTTTTTCTTTCATGGCTTACAAAAAGCAACTTGCCTATTTATATCACCAAACAAAGTTGAAGAGGAACTTTTGTGTCACGAGTCATGATGCCAATCAAAACAACAGATAAATATTGGAAAGAACAAACTGAGAGAAGAAAACAAATCCAGCAATGCATCAATGGAATCGAGGTAGGAACATGCAAGAATATCAGTGTAATTTGAAGCATGTCCTGGTCAAAATAGGCAAGAGAACATGTGAGATCAGCCCATCCATTGATACAATGTAATGAGTTAAGTCCTGTGTATCAAATACGAACCATGAAAGAGGGCAAAACAGGCTGATGGGACCTTTTTTAAAAAGCAAACAGAAAAATATTATTGTGCAATAGAAACTAACTGATGGATAAACTATGTAACCTTAATATATTGCATGCTATCATATTATTTATGATATAGGAAAAGCAAAAAATCAATGCATAGGTTACAGATTTCATTGCACAATGCTCAAGGTGTCCTTCCATATCGCCATCCTTTAAAAAGACATCCTATCAATGGATATATAATATATATATATATATATATATATCGCCAGTTGTAAGCATACATTAGTTTCAATTTAAATAATGACAGAAGGCAGCTCGAAATCTACTGGTGAGATGCCCCTGCTAGTACATTGCACTTCTCTGTATAAAAACAAAAACATGTTCAAAAACAATAACTTAAAAAAACAATCAAGATATAAGGGAGAAAATTCAATATAATAAATATAAATGTTAGATGGTAATACTCTAACTTACTTTGGCTGGACTCTAGTTGAATAACAAATCCCTCAAGTACAAAAAGATCTGAGCTCTTTATGGAAAGATCATCTGAACCCTCCTACAATTGATGGACACAATGAAATATACAGATAGAATAAGGAACCACACATTATGATTTATAAAACTCAACTGTTTTAATAAGGGCAAGAAACCATAAATTAACTACAAACATTCTTTCTCTTCATCTTTAACTCCGTTCAGTCTACTACTTCCAAAGATTGTGGATATCCAGCACTAATCTCAACCTGAAAGGGAGAGAAATCATTTATAAGAAGCCATCTGATGCTCCATACAACAAATCAAGTGTTAAACTAATAAAAAGAAGTTAGAAATCAGAATAAAAAAATGAAGAGAAGAAAGGACAAGGACAATTCAAGCAAAGCTAATAAAATAGAGCTGTGATATTTGAGGGTGAAGACAAGATTCTAATGATGCCATGGTGGCTACTCAATTTGAAATTCAAATTCAAACTATTACTAATGAATTGGTCACGTGTCAGAAGGAAAGTACTATTATGAGGATGTGTGCAATGAGATTGTCAGTGGAAGTAAGTAATAGACACAACGATAGTTTTTTAAGAGCCAAAAGGAAAATACTATTGTGTAATAGAAAATAACTGATAGATAAAGTATAAAACCTTAATGTCTTATATTCCATCAGATTATATATGATATAGGGACTGATGAAAAACAGCAAGCACATTTCATACTTCAGTGCACAATGCTCAAAGTGTCCTTTCATACTCTATATCCTAACAACCATGTCCTATCATACTTAATAAATATGAAACCTTTATCAATAAATTGAGTAGCCATAGGTGTAAAGCTAATCCTGTAGACTTATATCGGTCAATCAAAAGATTATTCATAATCTATAAATAACAAAATCACAAAAGTAATCCTGTAGACTTATATGCTTTTTAAGTACATTTGAAATCCATGTTCTAGCTTCTTCCCCCCCACACACAGAGTAGCTACCACACAAATAAATAGACGATTGAAGAAGAAAAAATAGGGTAAATAACTAATGATTAAGCCAAAAAAAAGTTAAAAGAGAAAGAAAAAGAAAATAAAAGAATCCTTTGAACATGTTCTTACTCCATGTGGTGTTAGTTCAGTTGTTATTCTTCTTCATCATCACCACCGTGCTTGTGGGTCTGCAGGGAGTCAATGCTTTAAACATATTAAGCACCACCAATCCCATCTTCATTAGTTCTAGGTCACCGTTATTGAGCTCAATTATTCCTTCTGTATCACTGAGCTTATGGAGAGGATTGGTGATAAAGATAAAGAAACATAACAGACAATTAAATTGATGGGTAAGTTTCTCAACTATTTTAATTATGTAGAAGCAAACCTTTTTAATTATTTAGGAAAGAGGATGGTGATTTGGCTTCATATTTATCCTAAGCAAAGTCAATATATGTCATGACAAATTTAAATCCTCGATTATTCTGTTACTTATATTTAAGAAAATAGCAGACAATGGTTTAATGGTAAAAGAACATATTATAAAAGTTTAAATGCTTAGGATAATTGAGCTCAGTGTTAGTTCAGTTGTTATTCTTCTTCTTCATCACCGCCGTGCTTGTGGGTCTGCAGGTAGTCGATGCTTTAAACATATTAAGCACCACCAATCCCATCTTCATTAGTTCTAGGTCGCTGTTGTTGAGCTTAATTATTCCTTTTGCATTACTGAGCTCATGGAGAGGATTGGTGATAAAGATAAAGAAACATAACAGACAATTAAAATGATGGGTCAATTTCTCAACTATTTTAATTATGTAGAGGCAAACCTTTTTAATTATTTAGGAAAGAGGATGGTGATCTGGCTTCATATTTATCCTAAGCAAAGTCAATATATGTCATGACAAATTTAAATCCTCAATTATTCTATTACTTATATTTAAGAAAATAGCAAACAGTGGTTTGATGGTAAAAGAACATGTTATAAAAGTTTAAATGATACATTTTAAACCATTGGCATGTAAAGTGATTGGCATATAATTCAAAATAAAGGAAAATCCTCAATCTACCTACCAATCCTTTCAACATAAAATACTGTCAAAATCTTATTAGGAAATAAAAATGGCTAATGACATCGATACTTGAGCATAAATACAACAAAAGGGAGTGAAGAGAGACCGAGATGACCTCTTTGGTTCCTTGCTCTAGCAATGCCAATGGCAGCAACTCCTATAGTTTGAGGTTGATTATTCTGTCTCTTTCTTCTAAAAGAATACGTATCATTTCTCCTTCTCTTCACCATAATTCAACATCAATCCTTGATCCCTGCAGAATAATGTAAAAATGACATTTTGATAGTTAGAAAGCCAGACGCGGGGAATATAATAAATGGTTAAGATTTGATATCTTGGTGGCTAGATGATGAAGTTCACAAGTTGTTCCATAGATTCAAACAATCAAGATGATGCCTTTCAGCTCTTTAAGATAATATATATCTTTAAAATACATAAAGCATGTATATTGGCTGAAAGTGTAGAAAAATTGAAGCAGCCCAGGAAGAAAATGGGAGAGATTAAGGATTTTCCTTATGAGTGACGACCGTTTTTTGAAACACAAAAGGCAAGAAAAAATAGACAATCATTTTCTGGCTTGTCTATGGTGTAACTAAATTTCTATTGCCGACTTCAATTTCCCGTCATGTCCACAGCAAAGTAATGGGATGAGATGTAGAAGGAAAGATGAGAGCCCATACCTACAGTAAAGGAAGAGGTGGTCAGAGGAATCAGAGGATCTGTGGCTTGGCAGAAGCAGTGGTTGGAGTCGGAAGAATTAGAGAACCTTTCCTCAAATGTGAGTTGAGTGATTGAGCTTATAGGAGAAGTGAGGATGCCGAGACAAAGCAAATGGGTAGGAAAACAAATGAGTCTGGTTTTGTGTGGTTGAGCGATTAGGCTTGTAGGAGAAGTCAAAAGCCGAGTGCTATTGCCCTCTGAAAAATGATGATAATGCCGTACAAAATAGGCAAGGAAGTCTTGTAAAAACTCTTCTCCCAGATCCATGTATTAATTAAACCTCCCCTCAGCCGTGCGTTGATGGTGTGAAGCTGACACTGTAGCTAAAGCTAGGTACTGTTCATAGAGCTGATGAACAATGTTTAGTGTCTGGAGCTGTGTTTTAGGAGCGGCTTGCCTGGAATAGATTTGTTATCAAGATTGATTCTCTAATAAAAACATCAATGTTTCGACAATTATCATTTTAGAAGAATCAAAACGTTACCAGATGAATGTGGGCCCGAAAAAAAAAAACGTGACAGGATGAATAAGAGTTTAAAGTTGATATCCTTAAATATCTTGAGAATACTAAATATTTTATTTGACAGGGATTTGAGTTTGTGAACTCCATTCCATTATTATCATTGCAAAGCGAGTTCAGATGCATTTCCACACGACGCAGCTATGATTAGTGAAAGTGATGTTTCTGATCTAATTATTAATCGTGTGTGCGTTTGTCTGTGTGTAAAAGAGCAAGAAGATGATGATGGCAAGGGAAGGAAGGGAAAGAAAGAGTTGGGAGAAAGCCGACCGGTTCTTGAAGGGTCTGCCATCATCATCAGCCAAACAATAAAGAGCTCCAGATTCCACCTCCATTCTCTGCTATATCCTCCTCTCGATTATATATTGCTCTGATGATCATTCACAATTCAACATCTTAATTATATATATATATATATATATATATGTATATATTATTATTACTTAATCCCAGATCAATAAATATTTTTTTTAAAAAAAAAATCAACGGAATTATGTATATCGCGAGGAGGAAGAGCCAGAGAAGGAGAACGCACCTTGATCGATACTCGCAAATTAAGTACTGACAAGCTACGTCCATCTCAATGGTTCCAGGCTTTCAGCTCCTTATATTACTTCTTAAACAGAGGCCCGCACTCACATTGCTTTTACATTCATAACTAGCTAGCATGACAAGGGAGTCAAAGGGCAACTTGTTTTAACCAAGTAACGATAATTAATAATGTGTTTTCCTTTTATTTTAGAGATGATGCTGTATATTTTGTGGTGCAATATTCTTTTTTGAATAATACTAATTTAAAAATAGTTATTTAATTCAGTGGTTAATGTAAAGTTCGCATCGTTAATAATACAATTACATAAAAAGATATGAACTTCTTATTAAATAAATTGAAGTTTTTGATTGTCTTGGATTTTGAGATATTACTAACTTTCACTATAACTTGACAAAGGACCAACATTGCAAACTTTTAAATCTCAAAAAACAACATAATTCTTTCAATTAATTAATCATTTTATTAAGAGTACATAGAACGTGATAGATCGGTGATAATTGACATCTTAAATCGTGTTTCTGGTTAAATAATCTACTCTGCTTAAATTTAAAATTATGTGTAAGCACTCGGTATTTAAAATTTAGATGAGGTGTGGAATTTATTGCTCGTAAAAGCGATTGATGAATCGTGATTTTGCAACAAGAATGAGTATGTGACGACTACAGGGAAGCGAGATCAGGAATAAATGAGAGTGGCGCATTTCTGTTGGAAATAGCACGGTGTAAAAAGTCAAACCTAGGAGTTGCTGTATTTCATTAATAAAATAAATAGGCAAAAAAAAAAAAGAAAAGAATGGATCCGTTTAATGATCAAGATTTGAGCTGCATGTACATATATATACTCCATATCCAATAATAAAGCAAACAGACTGTTTTTTTTTTTTAAATAAAGAAAATCGCATCCAAAAATCGAATGATTCTGAAATTGCTATACAGGATGAAGTTAGATTATGTCGCAAAAAGACTAAAACACTCCTGATCAATTTTTTTTTTTTTTTGGTTCCCGATGAACCTGTTCGTCTCTAGAATTCGACCTTGGTGTCTGAAATAATTGATAAGAAGCCAATCCAGAATGTGGTTCAGCAAAGCCCTGGTTGGATTTTTCCTGGATTAGAACCCAACTTGACTTCAAATCTTCTAGTTCGATGGCTAGCTCCTAAGGGACAAACTTGAAGAGATTCTTACACCATACAAATTGCTGTTCCTGGTTTGGATAACGGGAAAGAGATAGAGCTTCAACTGGTGAAGTTCATGAATTTACTTTCCAAGCATTGGATGAGTCTGGAAATCCTCGTTGCTTAAGTGGGGATGACCCTAGAAGACCCAGAACTCAGAAATGGCAGGTCCGGCGTACGATTTTCTGGTTAACCCTCTCGGTGCCGTGAGAAAAACATTCGAGAAGGCGATCGCGTCAGGGTCCGACCCTTCCTCGTTGAGCAAGGTGGTCTCTCTCAGGTTAAGTCCACCTAACTCGTTTTGGCCTTAATCGTATTTGATACGCTTTCCTTGCTTTTCCTGAATCTGTTGGTCATATTATGTTGAAACTGATATTTCAAGAGAACGGTGGAAATCTCGGCCTGTGGTGAGAGATTTCGACAATGGTTACTTACTCCATCTCGTTTCAGGTTCATCCAAATTTCGAGGGTCTGTACAATCTGACCATCATTCTGCTTTACAAGCACTTCGAAGGTCTCAAATTCACCCCTTGGAAATTTGTATACGATCGAGTGCTTCAAAACATCCCAGTCAGGTTCATCGCAAGCAGTGTTGATTTACGAGAATTTCAGACTTGTAAAGCTTCTGACTCGACCAGGGATGTTTGGTGTAGAAGATGGACCAGGCTTGGAGAAAACGATGATTGTGAAATAAGTGATGATGGTAGATTTCGATGCTTAGATCCAGAAATTTCCATGTAAATCTCCCTCGTATGATGGTTCTTTGGGGATTCTAGAGAGTAATGGATGGGTGCATTCCGCTCATTGTTCATGAGAATTGTTCTCAGTTGATCCTCCGGGTCGGCGACTGTCGGGTGGATTTTTTTTTTTTTAATATCAAGGATAGTTTAATATTTTCATAATATAATATAATTTCATTTAAGTTCCTTAATCTTATAGAACAATTTCTATATCATTCCATTCTTAATTATAAATAAGTCTCTTAGAAGGTCCTTAAATACACATTTTTTATGTTTTTTTAGCCTTATTCATTAGGCATGAAATTTGATTAGATAATATAATTTTTAATCCCTTATATTTAAAGGAGTTATTGATTTAGTCTTTAAAATTCAATTTATTATTTCAATCTTTAACATTTCATAAATTTATCTAAGTGATCTTTAAATTTTTTTAATATTTTTAAATTATGTTAACATGGCTAACAAAATAATGATGGAGCAGTCATGTACTATTACTTTTTTAGGGATGAGAAAAACTACCATGTGTTTTTTTCATTTTTTATTATAAATCAAAATTATAAATTTTAATAAGTATTAATAATATTTTTCTCACACTGTCACTCATAAATAGATAATATTATTAAATTAGAGGGAAAAAAGTAAATATTAATTACAAAGATATTTTATTTCAAACACTTTAATTTTAGGCATAACTATTATGATTAACTAATTTTATAAAACTATATGAATTGGTTGAAATTTTTCTCTATTCAAAGACGGAGAGAGTATATTAATAATGTGAGAAGCAAGAAAACGGACTCGGACAAGGAAAAAAAAAACATATTTAGGAAAAAATTCATGTAGATTAAATTAAGAATTATAAAATAGTAAATTGAATAACACATTAGTAATTAGGATTAGAAGATTTGGCTTATGTACATTAATAAACACACTTAGAAAAAGAATCCACGTAAATTAAATTAAGAATTATAATAAAATGAATAACGCATTAGCAGTTTTGGACTCGAAAATTTAGCTTATGTATATTAATTAATTCACTTTTATATTCCACATCAGTAACTTACTTTGCTTGTCAGCTTTTCTTTTAAGGGCAAATTTGCCGTGCAATTTTCTTTTCATTATGACCTGGAATCAAAGTGCCATTAGAAAGCTATCGGCAGTTCGAAAGTCTTGCCAAATCTAGGAGACTAACGCAATAACTGAAACAAATATTAAAAATTAAAATGATAGAAATTAAATTTAAAAGATTAAATTAAAAACTTTTAAAAAATTAAAATTTGCATTATTATTATATTTATTCTTTATCATGAATTTTTTCCTCTATTACATATTACAAAATAAAATATATTTAATTTTAATAAAAAATATGTTAAAAATGATTTATAAATAATAATAAAAAACAATACATTGTGATGGTAATTCGTAATTAAACAAGAACGTTCTGGCTGGTTTGCTTTTCGTGGGCCTTAGCTGCTTGTAGAAGGGCTTTTACTAGGCCTCTTTCAAGCGCCCTTAAAAAAAAAAAAAGATTTAAAAGCATTACATGACACAAAATGGATCTACCTTATTAATTAATTATCAAAATTGCGTTTTCACCAACATACAAGGGTTGGACACGTTTGAAATTAATTATCAAATTAAGTTCTATATACCAACAGATTGGATCTAGTGAAAGAGTTTAATATCTCATAATATGGTAAATTAATGTTTGAATCTCTACTAGGAGAGATGCATATGTCTAAAGTTTATTTTGTTTCTATTTTTTTTATTTTAAAAATTATTTTGTAATATAGTTTTTAAAATTATTTTTTAAACAAAATAAAATGAAAATCTATTTGGTTATGTCAATTAAAAAATAATTTTAGAATTTAAAAATGAATTGACAGTAATGATTATAAGCAGTTAACGATGGTAATTAATGATAAAATTGACCAAAATAATTATAATTTTTAATAATCAAATATAGTGTATTATAAAAATAAGAATGATAAAATAAAAATAACTTAAATTTATTCTTATTTTTTTATTTTTAAAAATAAAAAATGAAAATAATTTTGGAAACAACTAAATGAACAACACTTATCCGAACAAATTTAAATTTTTTTTTATTTTAAAAAAATAATTTTTAAAAATAGAAAACAAACTGATTAGTATCAACTGTGTTTTAAATAAGATTACTTTTAATAAAAAAATATTTATAAATAATAAAAAAATAAGTTATACATGATGATAAGCAGATATTTATATTGTTTTCTTCCTTTTGACAAGGTCAACCTTTCATATGGAATATATTCCTCTGAAAGAATGAACTTATTCCATTTCAATTTTATAATTTTTACTTACCTTTTTACCCTCATTTTTAGTGCCCCATGCATCATGTACAAGGCATGATGCTGCTTGGCTTATCAAAATGGCTTGTTATAATGACCCATGACTATAATGGTCTTCAATTGTGCTTTTTTTATCTGTATATAAAATTTATTTTTTAAAAGCTTATTTTATTCTTAAATATAAAAAATGTCATAATAATTTTAAATAAATAAATAATTTTATTCTTATCTTGAAAAATGAAAGAGATATTAATTATGTGCTTTACTCATCACCATAATGTTTAATTGATACATTTATTAGGGGAAAAATTAAAAAAATGCTATGATTTTATGAGTTTTCAATTAAATAATAAATGTTTATTGATATACAAAAATTAATTAAAAATATTTTATATATAGTGACAAATGAAATGCATTACTCAAGTAATATTTTGTTTGGGAAAGAACGTACATAAGGTGTGTTACAATGTTAATATAAAATTTATCTTCTCTGATGGAAAGTCACGGGCAAGATAGTTTTTTTGGTCTATATTAAATGTCAGACAAAATTTTTTTTTTCTTTTGAGATAATGGGATTGGAAACATCAATGTAAATAATAGTAAAATTATAGAAATATTAGAGTGCATTCTTTCATTAAAGAGGGGGCTCACTTTAAAGAAAAGAAAATTCCTTTTCTCTTGCCAACTAAAGGGATTATGCTATTTACCGCGCAAAGGAATTATGCTTGATATATAGAAATTAAATTCGTTCATTTGTACTAGTTGTAGACGCAGACGAATACATGATCATTCTCATCTTATATTTCAACATCGTCCCAAGCCATCATTTAACACGCAATATAAAGCATAATGTAAGGAATATGATAGAAAAATAAGTATATATACTATAAATCTCATATATAGTTCGTCAAACATATTATTTTCCATGCCATCTTATGTTAATATACCAAGAAGAAGGAGATCAGAGCTGTAATATATACTATTTTATTGATCACATTAAAAAAAAAAAAGGATAACCAAGGCAATTGATCCAAGTGATCATGGCTGATCAAAAGCGCTGAGGGAATATGTAAATTGACTTTTCTAAAGGTGGAAAAATATTTGACCACATGCCAACTCATGAAAAGCTAGCTAGGGAATACTGATACGTCTATATATATATATATGATTATGATATAAGGCAGATGTGCTTGGAAAATCCTATGTTGAGAATATCAATAATATGGGATAGATCCTGGCATGTCAATGATATTGCTGAGCACGGTTACATTTGTGAAGCTTCCCTTGCTACCTGAAACGACGACATGATCGAACACGAAACCAGTGAATAAAACATCTGAAAATATGCTTGAGGCACATGTGCTCCAATAAAATAAATATAAGATGAAATAATTATACATAAAATAATTGCAAAATGGAGACAAGGAGGCCACCGAGACTTCAAATTTAAAGATACCTGGAAATATGCTTGAAGCTGCTTCTTCAAAGTGGTGTACTCGTGCTTTACTTGTTGGAAAATCCTATTGCACCTGAGAATTAAAGCGCATGCATTATTTTCTCACAAATTAATTCATTTGAATTGAGAAACGCAGAACAGTTCATCCATTCATGTTTTTTTACCCGTCGGCGTTTCTAGCGGCGCAACATTCATCGAATCTAGCGCATTCAAGTTTCACTCTCTTGGCTCCGATACTGTCAATACATATACATGAAGAACATTTGAGAGTTAACCAAGTTCATTACGAGGAAATTAAATGAAGAAGGATTGCGTACCCAGAGGAACTGCCCTTGAATTGGTGCATGTAATCATCGAGCTTGTCGAAATCCATTGGGCTGGCGAGGCTGTGTTGGACGTAGATACGCCAAAGTTAACGAGGAGGAGTAATCAAGAGATCAGTGGTAATTAATGAAGGAAGGATTTAATTTAATTAATTATATTACAGTGCGTGTTCGATGTTGGAGAGCATTCTAGCAGAGTCGTTGTAAAAGAGTGTGACAATTTCCTCAACGAAATTGGGATTAGAATCGTCCTGCAACCCCTCCAGCTCCTCAAACTGTTCATCCAGGTACCCCTAAATACACCATCCAATAATTCAATTGAACACTGCCTCAAATTCACGCTTGCTTATAATCATCGATTAATATATTTCAATATATATATATATATATATTAAAGAAGAAGATGACATATAATACCTGATCAAAGAGGGACCTTCTCATGAAGGCAGCCTCCTGCTGGAGCTGAGCCTTTTTCATTTTTTTTTTCTTTGAAGGAAAAATATATAGAAAGGGACAGAAATGAATGGAAGAAGTGGGGGAATAGAGTTCTTGCGTGATGCATAGCTTCGTGATGGCAGCGACGGTATTTATAGCTTCAGGTCACGTGATTCCTATTCACTTCCTATTTTCCGTTTTCGGTTTCCAATTCTTTTTTCACCATTTATTTCTTTTATACATAAATAGTATGAATAATGACAATATTACTTAACTTTCACATGTTCCCATACCATCTGATACTTGCATTTGTTTTACTTCTCTGTCCCTGTCGAATTCATATTTTTTAAAATTCTTAATAATTACACTGACAACCAAAAACAACGATTGCGGTCCACCTTCCCTATATTCTTTTACAATATAAATAAACTCATTCTCTCTCTCTCTCTCACACCCCCACTCCCACACATTTCAACTGTGTATTTCAAAAATTTTAACATATTTTTCTTCAAATTTAAATAAAGTTATTATATGCCAAACATCGTGTCGTTATTTTGTGTGTGTGTGTGTGTGTAAAGGAAAAAAGAAAACAGCTGTCTGCCATTCTATTTTAATGTACTGTATTGTTTTATTCATTCTCGTATGTTGTTGTCGTCCGAGACACGGTATCATAGGACAAACGCAAAAATAAAAATTAAGGTACGCCAGTTTATGAATAATATAATTTTCTTATAAATTACATATACTGATACTTTATAAAGTTAAATTACACTTTAAAAATGCATGATATTATTTGTAGTTTATAAATGGTGACCTACAATAAATTTCATATTAAATATTGATTAATTATATATATGCTAAGTCTCATGTAATCTTACATTTTACGTTATTTCGATATTAATGATTTACATCTTATAGAATTATAATGTTATTTTTATATTTGTAAATAAAAATGTGGTTATAAAACTTACACACATGTTACGCTTTATCTAGATTAACAAAGTATAATAGGGTTAGAGGGCAAATTTTTCCCTGAAAATTTGCCAGGTACAGTCCTAAAGTAACGTTAAACTATTATTTTGAATGTTCAAGGGCAATTTTATTTGAGAAGTTTGTTTGAAGTGGTAATGGATATCATAAACTTTTAATTGTCACAATATTTTTGAATTATAAATTTTCAAATCAAGCAAAAGATCCAGCAATTTGTTATAACCTAAGATTATAATAAGATTTTAGATTGAATTATATTGAATGCCTATAAGTTAAAATCTAAGCTAGTTTATGTTTTTCAAGGACATGTTTGAACAAGTCTAAATTTAAGCTCAAAAACATTGCTCTGATAAAAAGTTTAGAATATTGATTACTCATTTAGAAAACTTTTGAGAGCAAAATTGCTATTTAATCCCACTAAAATTTTTTAACTAATAATCAACGCTAGCCAAACATTATTATAGAACAAAAACGTACTATTTTTTAGACTTCTGAGATGATATTGTGTAAATTAAATGTTAAGACTATCCGGTGCACCTAGCGAAAAACTTTTAGGACAAATATATCATTTAACCCAAAAATAATATGTAAGATAACAAAATATTTTGACTGTCATTAGGTGATAGTATTTTTTTTAAATTATAACGTCAGTGTGTGTGTATTATTTTCATACTATACAACATGCTTATTATTCTCCTATATAAAACACTAGAAGTATTTTCACATGTGACATGATAAACTTATGTTTATTCTGAACCACTGGCCCAAAAAAGAGTTTATTCGAACCAACCAAACTGTGAGATATACATAGAATATTGTCAAGTGGCCAATATTCATTCTCCCCATTTGTTTTATTCCCACTCATGAAAGCAAGCAGAGAAAAAATTTTAACATATTAAATTTTTTTATTTAATATTTTAATACAATTTTTATAAAATATAAATTGAGAGGAAGAAAAGTAGAAAGACTCGCATCCACTTACCCGGATCTCCCCATCCCTCAGAAACACAGTTTCTAATTTTTTTTTTTTTTTTGGCTTCTCCTTCGTATGCAAGCAAAAACACTTTCTCATATTTCTTAGACGCCCACCCTATTATCATATAACAAACTACATCATATTTGAAATATCATGGTATGCAAGATAATAGAATTAAAATCATGATATTCTATAAACTCCTTTAAATAGTGTATACATGACGTTTACTTTTGAAGAAAGTATATTGATACATATCATATAATTGACAAGTTACTGTTATTTATTCTTCCAATTTGATTTTCCCAGCTAGAAAGCAGCCACCTTTTATTCATACATTGATATTGATTTTTTGTTGTTTGTAACATGCAGATATTTTCATTTCGATTAACAGACAGAGGCGCACGCGTCCACCTCCACGAAAGGCAAGAGCTGGTAAATGGATGGACTGACTGATATAAACTTCGGCCCGAAATCCAATTACCTAAAAATTCATCAATTCTTTGTACCTGGCCTTTATTGATTAGCTTCAAGATCGGGTCCAAAATTCTTTTTTTATTTATTTTTATTTTTATTTTTTTGGACTTTTAATTTTTTTTAACATTAAAACATTACATATTCATTCTCTAAAATAGAAATTATAATATTTAAAAATTAAAAAAAGTAATGTAAATCTTAATTTTAAAGTACAAACACAGTCTAAAGTCTCAATTTAATCTAAAAAATTAAAATATTTCATTTTTAAAGGAAAAAAAAACAAAACAAGATTAAACAAATAGATTGAGCCTTTTTTTAAAGGCTTAAACGGGCTAGTTTTAAAAGCCTTTTTATATGAAAATGCTTCAATTTTTAAAACTCAAATCCTAAGAATGCATGCTTAAATGGGTAGCTTGATTCCAGCTCAAATGCCCACCTTTTTTTTTTTTGTTCCCCCTATTTTTATAGCAACTTCCCTATATATATGTTTACATGTATCTCTATGCATGGTTACCAGTAGGATAAGATACATAAAAGCAAGCGCGAGCAAAAGATAAAAATGCACTTCTAGCTTATAGAATAAGTATTGGCACAAAAAAAAAAAGCTAATGGAATAAAAAAAAAAGATAAGTAAGAATAAGTCTGACTGGATACTCCTGTCGTTTTAAATCCAAGGAAAAATACAATAAAATGTTCTTTAAAAAAAAAATTACACGTCTAGCTTACCGTTTAATAAATCAGTGATGGCAATTAACTAATAACACTAAAAGTATAAATTCCATTGATCAATAACTTCAATTATTTAAAAGAGAGGTTAATATTTGGGCAGCCAAGGAGAATTTTGCATAATCTATCCAAAGATTCAAGTCTTGTTTGGTTGATAGAAAAAAAAAATGAAATGAATTAAAAAAAATAAAGGTAAAAATAAAATCATCAAAATGTGAAAGGAATAAATGAATCATATTCATTAAAGAAAAGGATGATCCAGTTCATAAGATTAAAAGTCATGATTTATAAAATTTTTAAGTAGTATAATAATTTTTACATTTGTAATAAATAATACTCCCTTCCTCTCAAATTATAGGACATTTTTGAAAAAAAAAATTTCATCTTAAAATTTAAAACACTTTTAGTAGATTAAAATTTTATTAAATGCACTAATTTCAAAATTACCCTTTCTCTCTCTATAATTAATTTTCATCACTTCTCTTTTCAATATATTAAATGATGGGTATTTTGAAAAGTTTATATTTTTATTTTAAAAAAATAAGATTGTTAAATGTATTTAATAAAGTTTATTGATACGTAAAATTTTATCTAAAAGTGCCTTATAATTTAAAACGAAGAAAGTATTAAGTTTTATCATGAGTGATGAATGATTTAATTTATTTTTATTTTGATTCTCTTAATCAATTCCATTCCCATCATTTTTAGCAAACAAAATGCGATCTTTGATTTTAAACTTACGCCCTCATTTGCTTCAAAAACCAGGACTTACTCTGCATTTCAAGGCTTTCCCACCTATAGAATTTACAATTATGAAGACGAGGATAGTTGTTGGCAACCAAAAAAAAAAAAAAAAGGAATGAAAGTCATCTCGTGTAATTATAGCCTTAGGTACAAGCATCGTGCTATATTGACCACTTTTACGCAAGAATCCAATGAATAGGCGGACTTCTGCCTACTCCCCATTGAGATAAGGAAACATTAACACGAGTCTAAAATCTAAATTCAGATCGAGTTAAATCAAGATCTTTTTGGGTGGAACTCTACTACTAACATCGTTGTAACTACTTCGAATCTCAATTAGCTCATGAATTGTTATAATAGGAAGCTATCTATCAAAGCCACCTTATAGGAAATGCCTTTATATGCGTTCTTTAATGGGCTCTGAGGCAATGCTCATCTAGTCATCATATATGCTTCATACAAACTATATCTAGTCATCATATGTACTTCATAAAAACTATAGTTCCTGCATTCCAGTAAGCAGTGACCCATACGAGCTCGGTATCAAGCCAAGGAAACATGACAAGAAGTTAAAGATTCTGTTCAATGATAGGTATTATTGACAGTGTGAGAATCTTACTTCACACCACCCATTGGTGGACCCCCAGCATCAACACATGTCTTGTTCTATTGACCTCGCCACGTGCGTTGGTCAGCTCGTATGATGAGATATATAACCCTTTATTCTTTAGCTGCATATCCAACAAAAGTAAAGCAGGGAAAAGCAGAGAGAGAGAGAGAGAGAGAGAGAGAGGTTTTTGCAACGCCATTTCCAATTTGTTTTCTTTGTGCAGATGCTCCATCACATCTCTTGATTTGAAAAGGAACTAATTCTGTGGGTGCGTCGTAAGACTACTGACAGAGAATATACATGAAATGTACATTTCATTATAGCCAATAATATTCTTTCTTTCAGTCATAGTATCTAATGATGATAAGCATGCCACCTCCTAAGCCCGGCACCGTAGAATCCCACGTCAGATATTTGCTTTCAGTATCTCAATGAATGCTTACTCGAAAGAAACAGGTGTCTAAGTTTCTATTTCTACGGTTTCAGCAAGAAATCATAACGCAGTTGCACCATAATTCAAAACAGAGGAAGGAAAAGGGAAAAGGGAAAGGAGAAAAAGAGTTCGGTAAAATAACAAGTAATATGAGATTTTCCATGAATTGACATGTCAATGACTTAATCATAGTACTATCAACTGCCCTGGGGAGTTGATGCGTTTAACAATTATTTTTCTGACAGTTCTTGCCTCGCTAACATTGAAGAACAAGAGGTAAGGAAAAATGTTTGATTGGGGGATTGGGGGCAGTAAGATATTCAATAAGATCCACAAAGATGATTACTAATGAGGAACCAATTGATAAGCTTAAGAGTTGAAGATACATAATACAGCTGATGTACCCCCAATGCTCAATTAGCAGACTTAAATGATGAGGGAGCTGAGTGGCTTGGTAAGATATAACAGCAAGATAACTTATTTTTCACGAACTAATTATAAGTACAAATAATGATGGAAAAGTTCATAAAATATGAAGGTGACAACTAAATTCATCGCGAACACAGGATATAAAAAATAACCTGTCTAGTATTTAGTGCTTTGCATCAGGAACTTATGGGACTTGGACATCGAATAGTGGTGGACCACGATGAATCATCCAAAAGTTAGCTTTAAGTTGCTGTCGCACTCATCTTTGCAAGAATGACAATCAAGTCTTAAAATATCAATTTACCAATAATTAGGCTCTTACTCATCGTTGAGGCTCGTGAATTTGTAACTGCTTAAATTTTTATTTTCAATTAAGTTCACAGAAAATTTTGTTAGTGACCTAATTATAATTAAATTAGTATTCTGAGACCTAATTGTCATTCTCTCTTCATCTTTTAAATTATTCGCCCAAGCATGACTATGACTGTTTTCTCAAGAATCCCATTGCCTGGTAGACGTTCTGGAGAGTAGCATCTGCTATCTCAGAAGCTTTTCTAGCACCTTCAACCAAGACTTCATCTAAATAACCAGAATCAGACATGATTTCCTCGTAGCGAACCTGCCAAAGTTTTTTTTTTTTTTTTGGTAACAAAAAGTTTGATGATGACAAACGGACTTCGACAACAATACAGAATTATATTCAAAATACAGGGCTACTGTAAAAATGAATTAAGCACAGCTAAAGGACAGCAGATGACCTAACAGACACTCTTCAAAGCAAAAGGCAGTAGTAAAGCGAGAATTATGAGCATATTCAGCAAAATGCTGAGAAGTGAGAAGCAACTAACCACAAACTCATGCATGTATTCAAATTTGAGGCATCAAGATCAAGAAGAACAAAGCATATATCAATGTCTACGAATTGACAACTCAAGTACAGCAGCATGTGTCTATGAATTGACAATTCAAATTTGAAGGCCCAGCCAAGATCAGGTTATACCATTGACTGTATTGCAGTCCACAAACATTCGGCAGCATGATGAAAAACAGGAAACCACCAGCATACCCATGCATGTGTGCAAATTCGATACAGTATGATTAAATCTTAAAAACAAATATCAAAGTTAAGAAAATTGACAACTAAAGTACAGCAGCAAGCAACATTTCAAGAACCAAACGAGTCCAAACTGTAGGATTGACTGTATCACAGCCTGGCCCCCTTCTGGGCTGATCACCTATCCACCTGATGGAGAATTGAAGACTTATACTATGGAAAAAAAAAGGTTTAGAATTTAATGAAGTTTACTTTTTCCTCAGCAATTATATTTATTTAAAAGTTAGTTTTCTTTTAATTTATTTTGAATTAGGCTTTATCTTATCTTCAGCTTTTGATTAGTTTAAATAATAATCAAGTTTAAATCAATATTATTTTATTATTTGTATCTAAGGCTCTATAAATAGCTCTAGGATTTTCTCATTTGGGAGACCCTTTTTACTATTAGATAATTTTGACATTATTTTGCTGTCATGCTCTCCCCAAACTTCTCTATTTCCCTCTCCCTTCTTCTCTCATTACCCCCCTTCTTCCCCTCTTTCCGTTGTTTTAGATCAATTTGGCATCAAAACAAGGTTACTCACATTCCTTTCATATAGACTTGGCATGACAACTGAAGCACGTCACTAGACCATATAAACTTGTTTGACCCCTTTTAGGGCTGGTCACTGATCTACCCGTTTTAAGGACAGGGTGTGTTCAGATCACATAGACATGTCTGACCAATTTGAGTTGTCCAACCAGGCACCAGCGACATAAAACATTAAACATCTTTGAAAAAATAAGGTCACATTTGATTACTAAAAAGAAATAAAATGGATTGAAAAATAAAAGTAAAAATGAGATGATCAAAAAGAATAGTGAACCACATTCATAAAGGAAGAAGATGATTTAGTTCATGGGGATATGAATCATGATTCATGAAATTTTTGGAGAGTGTGATAATTTCCACATTTATATTATATATTGATGAGTTTTATCGTACTTACCATGAGGAGAAAAGATGATTTAGTTAATTTTTATGTTGATTTTTTCAATTCAATTCATTTCATTTCTTTCTAATAACCAAACATGACCTAAAAGTAAGGTCAGGAGGTGGAATCTAATAGTTAGGAAAGAAATTTAACCTTGGATGGTTAGAAGCCACCATTAAAACAGTTAGTTTAAAGACTCAAGTGATCTAGAATCTTCACATGCACTCATGTGCTGTCAATTCCCTTTTTTGATATTGAATTTTCCAAAAAATACCATCAACAGTCATACTACATGTTCCCATGAAGTGTTCGAATAAAAATGAGAAAGGAAAGTTAATTTACTCGTATCTAAAACTACCCACTTTTGGTTTATTTTGTATCTGAATCCAAATCCTATTTGCATATGTAGACATCAAGTTGATGCCACAGTAATACTTCAGTGCCACTCAAAATATCTAGCTGAGAGATTATCACCACGTATTTGCCACTTAATCTCAATAGGGCGGATGGGAGTCGAAAATCCATGCATAATAGCCTTCCATCTCAACACAGCGTATGCAAAGTGCCAACACAAGGGACGACAGAGTAAAACTAACATATTTATCAACAACCTCCTAAAAGCAGTTAAAAGCACATGAATAAGCATATTTCCAAAAAAAAAAAAAAGGAAGAAATGAAAAATATAATTAGAAAAAACTCATGTAAGATGTTATGTGGATTCCCAATTACCAAAACTAACATAAGAATGACGGACTTCTCCTTACAACGCTGTGTGAAGGTGTCAACAAATATTCGGTAACCAAACAAAAAAACATCAGTGATTTTAGTTTTGAGGATTAAAGTTATCAGGCAGTTCCATGAAACAAAAAGATAAGGATAAGAATTTAAAACGGTAGCGATTTTAAAATTTATATTCATCAATAATCATTGCTGGGAGATAGAATTTTGGCGACAAAGAAAAGTCAACCTGAATGGGATGCAGATGATCGATCAGGGCATCTGTTAAAAGGGCTTTGAATGTGCCCCAGTTCATATTTTGGCATTCTTGCAGAACTTCCTGCATAAAAAAATAATTACCACAAAAATAACCCAGATTGTTTGAAAGCCATTAATTATGGTATGATGGGAAAAATTACAGAGCAACAAAAAAAATCTAAAATAAAGTCCTGTAAACACCTGACCATTAGTAACCATAGTAGAAAGAAACTTTTTCCCCTTAATCAAAGAAGTAATTTCATCAAGGAAGAGAAAACAAAGGAGAACGAACTACCATGCAAGCGCAATACTAGAACCAGAACAAAAAGAAATAAAAAATAGCAACTTATACATTCAGCAAAACTGCCAATCCCTCCGGAAAAAAATTGAGTCAAACACCAAAGAGAAACTATTAGAAGATTAGCTCAAGAATTCTTTTAATTTGACACCAATATGGAGATGTCTAAACAATCTTCAAGTGTATATACTATAAGATGTCCTACATTTCTCGTTAAGATATCATGGTCCAAATACACTCTTTTAATAGCTTTGATTTGTTCTTGTTAATTTATATTCTTTCTAAAGAGCTGGTAGCAAGGAACCAACAAGGGTTAGGTCTAACGAAAAAAGCTAGTCTCTCATAAAATGGTGAAACAAGATTCGAATCCCCACTGGAAGAGGTGCCCACATTTAGAATCCAATTGTGTCTCGAAAAGGATTGCCTCCAATAAGAAGATATCTGTAAGAAATAAAATAAAAAGCTAGTAGCAAGGAACTAATAATTTAATCCCTTCAAAATAAGTTTTCCATTGTTTTCCCCAGAAGATGATTTGCTTCCTGGCTGTCTTGGATCTCTTTTGCCTTCATTTCCTTTCTTTCTTTTTCTCCACTTTTACACTAGAATAAAACAGGACAGTATTTTAACCCAAAAAAAAGAGAGAGAGACAGAATCTAAGCATCAATTATAAAGGCTGCTCATTTAGATAATAGCATATGTGATACTCACTGATAAAATATCATCAAGATAATAATTAATGAAGCCACAGGCCAAAATTGTACAAGGCTGGCCAATGGACGTTTGAACAAACTAAGCCAGCCCCAGCATCATTAATAAAGAGTTTAACAACTAAACAAGCATGATGCAAAAATAAATTTTAAAATAAGATGTTCCTTACCTCTTTTGTCTTGTCAGTAATGAGCTGGTATATGGAAAGAAGATTGTTACATTCAGGCCTTTCTGGATTGTCAAATTCTAAGCTGTAAGGTTCACCACAAAGTCCAAAAACAGTCACTTTAGAAATAGCCGACAGTGGACTAACAAAGATTAATAAAAAGGGGAGGGGGTGAAGACATTTTAGGGACATAACCTTCAAGTACTAAGATCATCATATCATGATATTGCAAGTAAAACAATGAAAAATACTCACCCAGTGAATGCGTCAGTTTTGCAACGTTTTAACTTGTTTGCTATCAGCTACAAAACAAAACAAAACAAGCTCAGAACAAGTGGGATGAGAGGAAAATCAACAGCTAAATTATGTAGGATAATAGCCAGGATAAACTTCAACATAGGCAATAATAAAAGCATTGCAGAACTGAAAATGTTTGTAATGATGCCTGATTCTATTATGTTAATCAGTAGAGCAAAAACAATTCAAAAGGAGCCCATGTCTGCGTCGGACACTCATATTTGACAACACTAGCACACAACACTTCAAATAACATCAAGACACTTCAAACTTTTTCATATTCTTGCTTTTGTCTCAATATTCATGATTAATTACAAACTTAAGTTATGGATGAAGACTTTAAAGTAGAAGGGTTTCGGCCTAAGTAGGAGTAAGACGAAATATTTGCATTATAATTTTGATAAGAGGTTAGTCAGTAATAATTTAGAAGTGAGATTAGTGGATCAGATCATACCTCAAGTGAAAAAATTTAAATATTTGGAAGCAATTGTTCAACATGATAGGGAACTTGATGGGAATTTTGCACATAAGATACAAGTTGGATGATTTAAATAGAAGAGGCCTAAAGGAGTTATTTGTGATTGAAAAGTACTAAATAAATTTAAAAGGAAGTTTTATTGAACTGCTATAAAACTAGTCATGTTATATAGCAGTGAATATTGGGCTTTAAAGGGACAACAAAAGCATAAAGTTAGAGTAGCAAATATGAGAATGTTGAGATGGATGTGTGGGCATACATGAAAAGATAAAGTCTAAATTGGACATATATGAGAAAAATTGGGCTTGGCATCTATTGATAGAAAAATGGTAGAAAACCATTTGAGATGATTTAGAAATATACAAAGAAGGCCGTGGGAGGCACTAGTGAGGAGAGTGAAACTAATAATCTTAAGCCTTATTAAGATAGGGAGAGAAAAACTAAAGAAAACACTTATGGAAGTTATTAAATAAAAACTCTTAGTTAACAATATTTTTAAAAGCTTGGTTAATGACAGAGTATAATGATGTCATGCAATCCCTATAGTTGACCCCACCTATTGGGATTAGGCTTCTTATTGTTGCTGTATTCATGATTTGTAGGCATAAATAAATTAATAACTCCAAGGAATTGGGTCAACCTTCAGGCTAAAGCACCTGTTTCCAGATGAACAAACTTCTCCAACTCTAATGATAACATGGATTAAATCTAATAAGACTTCAAAGAAAAAGTAGAGGCCCTCTGTAATTCCAAATGTAGCTGTGCCATATGAAATTTGTTCTCTTTATTTTAATAAATTTAAAAATAAACCTTTCTTTTCTACCCAGCCCACAACAAAGAGCAAACTAGGGAGATTTTTCAGCACTAGAAAATCATATTGCCAGATGCTTTTGAAAAGCATTGATAAAGAAATCAGTCCAGAAAAAACCAGCCATGGTACACGTCATTTTCCTGCATTTAATGATCTGGACACAGTTAAAATAAAATGTAATCTGATTTCATTTTTGTTGCAGCAGATGAAACGAAAATATTTCATCCTAGAAGTTAAATTGCTTATCAAATACTACTGAAAGATAAAATATTATGCGAAAATATATTTTCAAAAACAGGGAATCACATCTATGTTATCTATTAAAATGGTTGTCAAAAAAATACAGATTTCATTTTATAATATGAGAATTTAACAATCTCATTATTGGCTGAATCACATCTATGTTATCAATATTTACTGATATGGTATGTGATAAACATGATTGCTCCTTCTAACATTACTATCTTACAGGCCACAACAAAATTTCAGAAATAATGGGATGAAAATTTTTTCAACAAGAATTATAAATGAAAAAAATTAAAAAGAATTATAAATCTTAAGTAATGCAGCAAGGCTGACATATAAATTAATACGGCAAGTGAAACTGCACTCGTACTTACATCTTTTGGATCAAGAAGATTGATTCTGGATTGATCAGAAGGTGCAGACTTTGACATCTATAAAACGAAACCACAACAAAAGCCAGAATTCAGAACAAATATATAGGCTTAATGTTAATAGCAAATCTAGCATTTTACTATTTTTAATTAACTGGGAAGAAATCTTCACCTGCGAATCAATTAGCCCCTTCAATTCATAATTTCATAAAAATGCATCATTGTAAAGATTTTATTTTCCCTTTCAACAAGGCAAGAGGGCACAGGAGGGGATAAATAACTGTGAATGTGACTTTGTATGAGGACATAAAATGAACAATAACATTAAAAAATGTGCATAAATCATATTTATATAATTTTTCTAAGTACTGCAAATTTGATCTTGAAGCTTGGGAAGCTCAATCCTAGAAAGAAAAAGAAAAGGAAAAAGTAGAAACCTTGGAAAGACCATCAGTTAGTGACATAACTCGGGCTCCAGCTGGAGGTATGAGGGGCTCTGGAACCTGCATTGTAGAAGGCACTGACAGAAAGAATATATTCCAAATATGACTCATTAGCACTTGTTAATGAGTGGATATAGCTTACCTTAAATATGGAACCACCTCGGCTGTCACAAAAATAGAGGGGTCATTCTGACAAGTCATAAGGTGCCATTTATGTCCACTTTAAAAGATAATACCTCTTACCCGCCTAACTTCTTCCACTTCCTTCCTCCATATAAATAATTAACACGTTCAGCCAATTCACGGGTTAATTCCAAATGCTGCTTTTGATCTTCACCAACTGGGACAAAGTCTGACTGCAAAATCAAGCTGCAATTCATAAGGCTTGTACGTATTCAAGATAATATCAATCCACCATTTAGGGAAAAAAAAACCCAAATAAGACCTAGAAAAACAAGAAGTTCGAAAAATTACATAGAAAAAGCTAAAGTCACAAATAAGTATTACAGGTACATTAAATTGGTATTTAAACTTTCACTTGTAGCTTGATGTGTAATCCATAAAAGAAATATTAAAGATTAGTTAATTAGTAGTTAGATAGTTGGGTGGTTAGGTTTTGTCAGAATAAGAGCATAAGGGAGCTTATATAAAGGGTCCTATATGACTGAGATTATGCTTAATGTGAAAAAACCCAGAAATATATTCAGTTTTCTCTCTACCTCTGTTTCCTTTTTCTGTCTTCTCTCTCATCTCTCATATTTCTTTCTTATTTTCCTTCGTTTTCTATCCTGCTTCTCTCTCTTCGTCTCCTTCTACCATATCAGTGGTATCAAAGCCTATCTTTCCTACCTTATATGTCCATAACCCACTCCCAAACAACATTAAAGAAGATGGCATTCTCATATAACATATCACACGTACCAAGCAAAGGGAGAGATGCGAAAACAGTAGCTGGAGGTAATGGGTCTCATTTTATTAAGGGTAAGACTGATCTTTTACTTGAATACCATTCTTTTTCATTGATAAACGGATCTACTTCCTCTGTTTTCTCGATGGCAAGTTCCTTTTCAAACCCTAATTCAAAAATCTTAAACAAATTAAACTAAGAGGAGGTTGATGGTCTTCAGTCAAAGAATATTTGTTTCTCTTGTCACAAAACATTCTTTTAAGGGTCATAGATGTTCCCCAACTCAGAAAGTCCAGACACAACTCATTCTCGAGCCTGAATCTGAAGAAGCCATCGCAGAAGATACTGAGCAGGTGTTACGTGGTCAAAGAAGTCCTAGTGACGGCAAAGGGGCTTCTGGATAAAGGATGGTTGAATTCTGCTTTTTTTTTTTTTTCCTTTGTGTCAACCCTTGAGGTCAAGGGTTTTTTTTTCCACCAAAGGGGGGAGTATTGATGCACAATTCATAAAAGAAATATTAAAGATTAGTTAGTTAGTAGTTAGATAGTTGGGTCGTTAGGTTTTGTTAGAATAAGAGCGTAAGGTAGGGCCTATATAAAAGGTCCTATATGACTCAGGTTATGCTTAATGTGAAAAAACCCAGAAATATATTCAGTTCTCTCTCTACTTTTGTTTTCTTCTCTACTTTTGTTTTCTTTTTCCCTCCTCTCTCTCATCTCTCGTCTTTCTTTCTTATTTTTCTCTGTTTTCTATACTTCTTCTCTCTCTTCATCTCCTTCTACTGCATCACAGCTCCATAAAAAAGAAAAAAAATTGACAACCATCCAGACAGACATATTAGAGACAGAGGCACAGAAAGGCAGAGCACTGGAAACCACCTGATATAGAAGAATATCAGCAGCCATTAGAACAGGATATGTCAAAAGAGCGACCCCAACATTTTCATCTCCCTACAAGTGTGATTCAAAAAGAAATATAGGTTCATGATAAGTAAAAAGACTCAGAACTGAATATAAAGAACTAAAGAATAAAGAAAGGTCGACTAAAGAAATAGCAAAGGCTAAGTACAAGATACAAATTGTAAACGCCAAGTACTAATGGAAAAACTGAATCCCCCAATTCTCTCTGTTTTTTTTTTTTGGCAGAAAGTGGTCATCATATTCTCCAAATCGCATGGCTTTGGCATCCAAGCAGAAACAGCTTCCTTCAACACAGAGCATAAGGAAAGGAAACTATTTTTTCTTTCTTTTCTTTTCCTTTTTTTTTTTCACGCGAAGGCTTTGAAATTAAGCACTGAAAAGCTGTCGATACCCAAAAAACTGTGGGACAAACTCATGTTCTTGATTATAAAGCAAAATTTTCTTTCCATTTTTCCTTTTCCCATTTTATGAATAGGCTTTGATTTTCACCTTACCAAAAAGATATGAAACAAGAAAGTCAAAGTTTTTTCTTTTTCATTCCCCCCCCCCAAAAAAGGGTGAACTCTGTCCAATGTGCAAATCACCTATAACTTCAGAAGAAAATAAATGTTCTTGTAGACTGTAGATTATGACTCTAACTTTGACTGCACCTCCATAAATAAGGGAAATCGTTATCGAAGGAAGTCAAAAATTATAAAATTAAGGAAAACAATTTTATGCAGTTCTTTATATCTTTGCCATTAGGTTCCTTAACGAGTACGCAACAAGTATATGATTTTTCAAAACGTGTATTTCCCCAATTAAAACACGTGCTTGCCCTGTTATAATTAGAGAATCATGCATGTCGTAATTTGGTGAATAACATGATAAAAAAATATGAGAAACTACATTTAAGTCCAATCCTAAAGTTATAATTAGAAGGAAATTGAAAATGAAAAGAGGGAATTCATACAGCTAGGCACACACCTCCTTGCGGGATTTCTCTTTAAACTGAATCATTCTGTACAGCCAACCAATTGGTGTGGCAGAACTTAGCAGCCACATCAATTCTACATGTGCACGAACATGGGATTGCACAAATACAGATGCCTGCATAATTGTAATGATATTTCTAGCAAAAATGCACATTTCTAAAAAAAGTTGCAAAGAACAGAGAAGATTACTAAATACCTTTGATGTATCAACACCACATGCCAGATAAATGGCTGCTGTCTCCCTTGTTGTCCTAGATAATTGTTGTGTGTCATATGGTAATGTGATCTGCATCATTACAAGAAAACAGAATACCATCTATAATTAGTAATACATTACATCTGAAAAGTAACAGAGTAAGGTCCATGTTCCACCCCACTGACCAATATAATTAGCCTCAATTATGAATTTCATTGGGCTATTCAGCCTCAAGGGGGTGTTTGATACCAATATCACATGAAACTGATCATAAGGGTAATGTGCATTATTCCCACAAACAGCAAAAGATACAATGTCAAGTCCACTGTTGGGGTAACACAAAACCAACTAAAGCTCAAAAGCAGCACAGACAGATAAAGTAAAAATCATCAATTACACAATCCTTTTTTCAACGAATAGTGTTGCGCCTATTTAGCTATACTCAAAATGTGAATGCGAGCAGGAATGAGTCCATTTTCCAAAATAACAAAAGTAAGAGATAGTTCAACGTCCATCTAAAGATTGAAATCACTTTTGATCAATCTCAAATGATCTTATCAAAATATTTGCAAAGCTCATAATGACAATAGTTGGGAGCATATTTGCTATCTACTATAAATGATATTCAGGAAGAGATTTTCCACTTTATCTGAACTTACATGAACTCAGAGCTGTAATTCTAACAACAAAATGAGAAAAAAAAAATTACAGCATCACCTAAAACTTTAAAAGCTTATGTAGTAGAAGAAATATGGAAATACCGCATGCAGGTCCACGATGAAGTAAAGTGTATCATATGTATTCTGCATAATTAAAGAAATATCATAAATTAGCAAGTCACATAAAATCCTTGAATCAAATCAATCAATTTCTGTTTCATGCTAAAGTCAATTAACACTTGTATGCAACCAATGAACTCTTGTTTTCTAAGTGACAGCCATCCCATTATAGCTTGGGGGTGAGGAACGACCAACAGCTAGGAATAAATGAGTCCTTGATTAGCAATCTCCACAATCTTTACCCATAGGAACTCAAATTGAGAATCCAAGCAAACAACAGCTGTGGATTCACTATTGCAATTCTCTTATCAATGATCTAAATTTTTCACTAGATATACCACTGATTTACAACACAAAATATACAAATGGACATGTCTGTCAATGGCCAGAAAAATCCTAATCAGCCATATGGGGCACCGACCAGACATTCATTTGGCTCTTAGCAAGTTCAGTTGGGCGTGCTATTGTTCTACACATGTGTAGATAGCAATATGTAAGTATTTTGTAAGTCAATTCCTTCAGCCTTAGCTTTCAATGCTAGAGGAACTAAAACATGCCAGGCTTGTAATGGATTAGAAGTGGCTTTTTGATACCTAAGCTGCTCAGCACATATATGAGGGATGAAAGAGTAAAAGATCAGATTTATGAAAGCTAAAAGTCAATTCCATCGATTTTATTTGGTCTTGCAACTTATACCAACGCCCGTTTAAAAGAATAATTACATACAAGTTCATGTTTGAGGTTATTCACTTTGCAACAATATCAAGAAAGAAGATCAACTCATCAACAACCTGAAGTCCAATCCAATTCTTTATGGCACCGAGATAGTTCCCAAGGTGAATAGACCCTGTAGGTTGAACTCCTGAAACTACCCGTTTCCTGTCAAAGAGAAGTTAATAAACATATGTTGAAAAGGTGCATTCCGATTCCAATATAAAGTACAGCAAAAGACAACAAAAATCTGCACACGAGCGCCGAGATAATTACAGAATACAAACTATTGACGAAGTAATGTTATACTGTCAATCTAAGTAGCTGGCATCTAGGAACAGTGTACATGTATTCCCAACACTTGCTCCAGTAGTCCAGTATACGAATCATAATGTATCAATAGCGAGACCCCACCATATTGATCAATGGTATAAGGGATCAAGTATGACCAAAAATACAAAAAGACAAGTTTTTTGGACTCAATAAGCACTGAATGTTAGAAGAATTAAGTCGTGATTACTTTACAGAGGTCGGAGAAGTCTCTGAAGCAGATACAATGCTAGAATAACAGCGGACGCACGCTCCACTGAGTATAAGTGGACGGTGAGAACGAAGAAGGTTCCTGGCAGTGGCCTTCGAGAACCTCGGTCCAATACACGACCTGCTGATTGCAATATATATGAGAAAATAAAAGCCACATTTCTAAGCTTATGAAGAAAGAAGAATACAATGAGGATAGAAGAGTGTCGGTGCGTACAGCGAAGGAGCAAAGTGCGGAGACGAAGATGAGAGAATCAGGATTTGAGAAAGAAACGCGCGACCCATCTTACTTCAACGGCCGTCTTCTGCTGAGTTTTATCGAAATGCACCTCACGACTGCGAGAGACCTTTGGTTTTGATCAAACTATACGACAGTACCCGTAATCACGTCCAAGGATGCGATGTTCTTCCGAAGGCTGGTATACTACAAGTCGTTTGGAGATATTGCTTTCCCAATGCCAATGGGTTCTTCGCCATTTAAAATTTTTAAAGTATTTTAAACTTTCATCCTTTAAATTTGGATTTATACTATTTTAAAAATCAAATCCCGTTTAAGACATGATTAAAAAATGCAAAGGAATAACCTTAAAATATTAAATGAAAAAGAGCGGCTCTAATATAAATTGGTAGTTAAATATTGCATTAAAATTTTAAAATAATTAAGAAAATAATCATAAATTAAAGATTAAAATAATAGTTTAGCCTTTTGTTTCTGATAATAATGGCGTGTCTCGTGATGATGCACCGATTTAAAAGCCTCAAACATCTACATATTATTTAAGGTAAAAAAAATCTACATATTAAAAGATTGTCTAAATACAAATCTTGGTTTAAGTCCCAAAAAAAAAAAAAAAAACTTGTCTTAAGAGTTGTCCTTGCAAAAGCAATGATATATAGGAGTATATAGTGTATCTAAAATTCCATCTAGAATAGATAGGATATCGTACACTGTAAAGGAAGAAACTGTACGAATATACTCGTAGTAAAGCTATCCCATTACAATAGCATGAAATTACTAATTGGGTAACAACTTCTTATTGGCCATTGACTCGTACATTGGGAACCAAACATTCAAATTTCGCTGCAGAATATAGAAATATTTCTTCCAAATACAATAACAAAAAATAAAAGAGAATTGACCACTTTCCTAATGTATAAAGAGTTCCAATAACAATGTCTAGTAAGTCAGCAATTTGCTTCCTTTAAAAGCTCACAGATGCCGCGTGATACAGATCAAAACTTTCAAAGGTAGCTTCGGTAGGCTGGGCTGTACATACAGCCCTCTGCATATTTGACAAGATCCTTAGGTCGAGGTAGATGAGAAGCCAAACCTATCCACCAAAAAAAAAAAAAAAAAGAAGGGCAAAAGAAAAGAAAGAAAAATAAGTAAAAATGAGGAAGGGGCAAAAACTATAAACGGGCCAGCGTTCTCAGGATTGAACGCACGAAGAACAGACTTACCAAGTTCATATGCCTTGGCTGCAACATTAGCAGCAATGTGGGCTGATATCTTCCTTATGTTAGTGAAAGGAGGGTAAATCAGCCCCTTATCATAGTTTTCCTGAGCCACTTGTGCAGCCAGAGCTTCCGCTGCACCAGAAGATGTAATGTTTAATGATTGATCAATAAAAATAATCCATCATTCTAAACAGCTTCATTCAGATTATATGAAAGCAAATTGCTATATTTCTCATCTTTGTACTTACAGGCTGCCAAGAGCATCTCATCATGCACCCGGATTGCGCCAGAGATGATCAAACCCAAGCCAAAACCAGGAAATATGTATGCATTGTTGGCCTGAATGTCATTGTAAGAAGATGTGAGCCACTTTGGTTAAGGTATCAGGTATGCATGTTGCATGATAAAATACTTTGAAGGTTGCATGATAAAACCTGTCCAGGCACAAAAACTTTTCCTCCATATTCAACTAGGTCGAATGGGCTTCCACTAGCAAAGATTGCTCGACCCTGCAAATTAAAGGTGGATTTTCCGTTTTATCTGATACAATAGCCTTAATCTGCAAAGTAATGTTTAGTGGACTATTGTGCAAAGGAAAAATGGAGGGGCGGTAAAAAGTTACCTTGCTCCATGTATAAGCTTCTTCAGCTGTGCACTCAGATTGTGAAGTTGGGTTGGACAGAGCAAGAATGAGTGGTTTCTAAATGCAAATAAATATTTTTAATCATTAATGCCTCATAATCTTCTCAATTCCCGTAAGTTAACGAAGTTATTACTAGAGGAAAGTGTGAAGAACCTCATTGAAGGATGACATGGCTTCAACCACCTCCTTTGTAAATGTCTTTCCTACTCCAGATGATCCGATCAAAACCGTTGGCTTGATTGCCTGTAGGAGTCAATTGTAAGCATTTTGTATGAAATATGATGGGAAAGAAAAATCTTATATGGTACAGAAACTAAATCCGAGCCACTTTTCTGACCTTGACAGCATCTAGAAGTCCCTTTACAGGTTCATGTTCATGAGCCCAAGGCTTTTTGAAGTGCTGAAGCGATTCCATACGAGACTTAACAATCAGTCCCTGAGAAAGGAGGGGCTCGTTGTGAATGACAGTTATTAGGAGAAGGAAATTAAGTAATAAAGCATGTCAATACCCCTTGATTACCTTGGAATCCACTAGCCAAATTTTCTTACGAGTCTCCTCCAATGGAGATTTTGTCTGGCCAAGAATATCGATGGTCAGAAAGAGTTAACATAAACACTGCTAATCACAGTAAACTTTTCAAGTTAATAATAATACCTTCTTTGAAACCTCGAGAGCTATCAGCTCCGCTATCCCAGTTCCAGCCTTCAACAGCCAAAAGATCGTAAGTGGGAAATAAAACCATCAATTTAGAAATGTGTGTGAGTGTGTACATGTATGGATGACATTTTTTTCCTTTCTTTTTTCCTCTATTACAGAAGGTGTTGAAAATCAATATCCTTTGCTTGCAAGAAACAAAATGGCGTGGAGAAGGAGCTAAGGATATTCAAGGTTTCAAACTTTGGTATACAGGAAAAGTAAGTGCACGCAATGGAGTAGGCATCATTATAGATAAGGAGTGGAAGAAGAACGTTGTAGAAGTTAGCAGAATTGGAGACAGAATTATTTCTTTAAAAATGATAATTGGACGTGAGACTGTTAATATTGTTGGCGCTTATGCGCCGCAAGTCGGGACAAAAGCCAGTCTTAAGGAATTATTTTGGGAGGATCTGGAGGGGTTGATTCGACACATACTACAGAGTGAAAAGATTTTTATTGGAGGAGACTTTAATGGGCATGTCGGGAGGGAAGCTGGTCAGTATGCGAGGGTGCATGGTGATTTTGGTTTTGGAGAGCTAAACAATGAAGGGCAAACTCTTCTTGATTTCTCATTGGCGTATGATTTTAAGATTGCCAACACTTGTTTCAAGAAGAGAGATGAGCATCTCATCACTTACAAAAGTGGAGCCTCAAGGTCGCAGATTGATTTTCTTTTGGTTAGGAACACAGATAGAAAACTTTGTAAAAATTGTAAGGTAATCCCTGGAGATGCTGTAACGACACAACATAGGGTCCTAGTCCTTGATGTGTGTATTATGAGTAAAATCCAAAAACGTCGACAAGTAGTAACACCAAGGATTAGGTGGTGGCAATTAAAAGGTGAGAAGCAAGATATTTTCAAGCGAAATCTTTTGGATAAAGGAATTTGGGATTCTCAGGGAAGTGCTAACATCATATGGGAGGATATGGCTAAAAAGATACGGGAGGTTGCAAAAGTAGTTTTGGGAGAATCGAAAGGTTCTGGTCCGAGAGATAAGGAGTCTTGGTGGTGGAATAATAGTGTACAGGACAAAATCAAGTATAAGAAGAACTGTTTTAAAGCCATATATTTGTGTAACAATGAGGAAAATTGGGAGAGGTACCGTATGGCTAAGAAGGAAACTAAGAGAGCTGTGGGTGAAACTCGTTCCAAAGCTTTTGAAGAATTTTATAAGAACCTTGAGACGAAGGAAGGAGAGCAAAAAATTTATAAGATTGCCAAGAGTAGGGAAAGAAAATCAAGAGATCTAGAACAGATAAGGTGTATTAAGGATGAAGAGGGAAGAATTTTAGTTACAGATGATGAAATTAAAAATAGATGGGAGACTTATTTTTCTAAACTTTTCAATGATGGAGAGGATTCATTTAGTAACTTGGAGGATTTAGTAACTGGTGAAGGAGAACAAAATTTGTCATTCTATCGAAAAATACGTGATAAGGAGGTAAAGGAAGCTCTTAAAAAAATGGCAAATGGTAGAGCTAACGGACCTGATTGTATATCTATCGAAGCGTGGAAATGTTTAGGTGAAGAAGGGGTGAGATGGTTAACTAAGTTATTTAATGTGATTTTACGGTCCAAGAAAATGCCTGATGAGTGGAGGAGAAGTACATTAATTCCTATTTATAAAAATAAAGGAGATATTCAGAATTGTACTAACTATAGAGGGATTAAACTCATGAGTCACACAATGAAATTGTGGAAGAAAGTAATTGAGCACAGGTTGAGATTGGAGACAAGTATTTCTGAGAATCAATTTGGTTTTATGCCAGGTAGATCAACTACAGAGGCGATTTATCTACTAAGGGGATTAATGGAAAAGTATCGTTGTAAAGATAAAGATCTACACATGGTTTTTATTGATTTGGAAAAAGCTTATGACCGTATACCAAGAGAAGTGCTTTGGAAAGCGTTGAAAAAAAAGGGAGTACGGATTGCTTATATTAAAGCCATACAAGATATGTATGAGGGGGTAAAAACTAGTATAAGAACGCCTAGTGATCAAACAAAGGATTTTCCTATAAAGATTGGACTACATCAGGGATCATCTCTGAGTCCTTATTTGTTCAACTTGATTTTAAATGTTTTGACGGAACATATTCAAGAGGAAATCCCGAAATGTATGCTCTTCGCGGATGATATAGTTCTTATAGTAGAGACAAGAGAAGAGGTTAATTGCAAACTTGAGTTATGGAGGAGGACATTGGAGTCGACAGGTTTTCGTCTGAGTAGAAGTAAGACGGAATATTTATATTGTAAATTTGGTAAAGGACTATTCGAAAATAATTTGGAAGTGAAATTGGGAGATCAAATTATACCTCAAGTGGAAAAGTTTAGATATTTGGGAGCCATTATTCAAAATGATGGCGAAATTAGTGGAGATATTTCACATAGAATTCAAGCTGGGTGGTTTAATTGGAGAAAAGCTAAAGGAGTTATTTGTGATCGTAAGGTGCCTAATAAACTTAAAGGAAAGTTTTATCGTACTGCTATCAGACCGGCAATGTTATATAGTAGTGAATGCTGGGCTCTAACGGGACAGCAAGAGCATAAAGTTGGAGTAGTAGAGATGAGAATGTTACGATGGATGTGCGGACATACACGTAAAGATAAAATTCGAAATGAGCACATACGTGAAAAAGTGAGGGTGGCACCTATTGAGGAAAAAATGGTAGAAAATCGGTTGAGATGGTTTGGGCATGTACAAAGAAGACCAAGGGAGGCACCAGTGAGAAGAGTGGAACATATAACTTTGAGTCCAATTAAGAGAGGTAGAGGAAGGCCTAAGAGAACACTCTTGGAAGTTGTTGAACGTGATCTCTTAATTAATAATATTTCTAAAAGCTTAATAAATGATAGAGCACAATGGCGTCTTGCAATCCATGTAGCCGACCCCACCTAGTGGGATAAAGGCTTGTTGTTGTTGTACAGAAGGTGTTGAAATGGTAACATGTAAATAAGGAAGAGGTTTATTAGGCTAACCTCTCCAGCACCTAGGAATAAGAAGGTGTGATCAGCTAGGGTTCCCCCCACTAATTTCAGGGAAGCAAGCAGTCCTGCTAATACCACAGATGCTGTACCCTGAATTAAACCGAAAATCAAAGTCAATCACTCATAAATTTAAAAAGGGGCTGTGCATGAAATCACTAGTTGTCTTTTATGTACCTGTATATCATCATTAAAGACAAGATGAGATGAGTTGTATTTTGCCAGCAGGTTAAAAGCATTATGATTCGCAAAATCTTCGAACTGAAAAAGAACGATAAATGTTGACAAAACAATATAATCAAGCAAAGATTCGTTCAAAAAAAATATAATCAAGCAAAGAAAAGAAACGCCAAATTAACATGTTGGAGCAGATCTGTAACCTGTATCAAGACTTTCTCCCCGTAGTTCTGTTTAACAGCGTGCATGAACTCATCTAGGAGTTCTTCATATTCCTAAACCACAATTAACATATGTCATGTTAATATTTATTCGAATACTTCTTACTCCACATAGGGATAAAAACAATTGAACAGTGCATTGAGAGAGAGAGAGAGAGAGAAGTAGCCAGACCTTCCCCGTTGCCCTCTTTTGCTTAAGCCCAATGTAGAAGTCATCCTTCAGCAACTTCTCATTGTTTGTACCAACATCAATAGTTATTGGTAAGCACTGTAAATTATAGATCCATATTGAGAGTTAGAAGAAAGTTTCAAACGAGGGAAACAGGAAACAATCTCATATGCTAGTAGTCCATACTGCTGAAGGGCGAACACCTCCTAATGCTGTATAGAGAGAGAGTTTCCCAACAGGAATGCCCATGCCCTATCAGAAAAGTTAAAACAATTATGTCAGCTGAGAAAAGATTCTGAAAATTAGACAGAAATACGAACAAGATCAATAGATACCTGGCAACCAAGATCTCCAAGTCCCAAAATACGCTCACCATCAGTCACAACAATAACTTGAATGTTCTTTTCTCCCCAATTTTTCAATACTTCAGCAATCTTGCCTCTGAAGAACTCAATCACTCAGTATTTTCTGAAATTATAAGCAGGGAGGAAACAAAGAAAGAAAGAGGAGTAGCGTGAAAAAGCATACTTCTCCTTTAAACTGATATAGAGACCCTGAGGACGCCTAAAAATGCTTCCATATTTCTGGCAGGCTTCTCCAACCGTAGGAGTGTAAACAATAGGGAGCAGTTCCTCAACATTGTCGATCAAAAGCTTGTAAAACAGCCTTTCATTTCTCTCCTGTTAGAATAGAAATAGTGAGAGAAGGTGATAAATTTGATCCTACCATGCACCAACCAAATAAAACTTGTTAGGTGGAAAAATGGCCATAAGAGCAAGAAGCCAGCTAGCACCTGAAGATCCATCAAGGCCATGTATCTATGCAGAGGAACATCATACTGGCTAAGATTATGCATCAACCTCTTCTCCTGTTTAACAATATTAATAACAAGGGTAATTAGCCAGAAGGAAAATGTAAATAATAGCGCAAGAGCCGAGACCAAGAGAAAAATTCATGTAAACTTGGCAACGTAAGTAACCTGAAGCTCTTGAGAGAGGATAGCTGGAGGCAAAAGGCCACGCAGGTAATGAGCATCTCTTTCTTTCTCAGTGAAGGCAAGTCCTTTGTTGTAGCGTGGCTCACGCAGCAAGGCGCATCCACTGTAACACGAAACATACTTTATTAGCACTTATTTTATATTTTTTGATTCCTTCGGTCTCTCTTTTGTTTTTTATCTACCTAGCCTAGATCCCAAAAGTGAAAACAACGGAATTCATCGAAACTTGGATTGGAAGAAAAACGAGTTGATTTTTTTACATTCTCAAACGAAGTAGACGAGATCAAAATCAAGTCTAGCCAAAACTTAAATTCCCGACAAAAAATAAGATCATGTAAGAGGTGAAAGCACAGACCCAAAAACGGAGATCAAAGACTAAAATATTAGTAGAATCGACAGAAACGGATGCAGCATTCTTGTCTCTTTTTGAACATGCCATCATCCTTCTTCATAGCTTAGAAAATAAAATATAAAAACGAAACTCATGGCCTGCTGCCGCCTCACCTGGCCACAGAAGAAGTCCAGGGAGTGATAGGCTGATCCTCCGTGGCACTATCCTCGCCGTACAAGTCCCGAACACCAACACCGTGTCCGTGACCTTCCAGGCCATCCACTGAAACGCCCCCGTTTCTCGTCTCCTTCAAAGTGCTCGACATTAATGCCACGAATTTTCTCCCGTCTCTCCCGCACAAAACCTGTTTCTGCAATAACAAGTACTTCACAGTGAGACTTGCTAAACTGAACTGTAATGCAAAAACCACTCGCACACAAATACCAAAATGTGGAAAATTCTCAGACGGAATAGTGGTATACAGCTTCAAAAACAAAGGATTGTTCACCTCCTTCAGGCGTTGCACAAAACAAAGCTTATGAAAAACGAATAAGCAGGGATGGTTTGGCAAAGCAGACCACAAACTTATATATATATATATATATATATATATATAGATTTCAACGTCAAAACGGTTAGAACGTGGACTGGCAGTGGCACGTGGAGCATTTGGTCTAACCAAATCGAAGCAGGAATTATTGTTGGTAGGATGAAATGAATGATTCACCCTCTTCGAAAGCTCTAGTTTTTTTTTTTTTTTTGGTTGAAGTTGGAAAGATGTGGATAAAAAAAATGGTGGGTATTACCAGAACAGTGCCTTTGCGACTGTTCAGCGACATCATAGTGGAGGGACGCGGAAGGCGTGTAGATTTTCCGCGTCTTGTGAAAGTCAATCTTGCACAGCTAATCGGGTTCCCTTCCGAGCCAAGATGAGAAACGAGAAATCAAATAATGGGAAGAAGACTTGACATTCTGGAAAGCTGTACTATTCTTACCTATACTTTGCCCGTATATTGAAATTTTTTGTTACTATCATTTTTTTTTGTGAATAAATAAATAAATATATATATATATATAATTGTCGAGGCATAATGCCAAAATATACTCTTGAAATTAAAATTTTAAAATCCGTGAACTTGCTTTTTCTTTTTTAAATTGCTGGTGTGATGAAGCAGCCAATCGTGATCCGTGGCCATGGGAAGATTATATCCTCTTCAGGCCGCGAACATGCGCACGTCTGTGGTCAGAAATAGGCGTTAAATGACGCTTCTTTGCCTTTTTTTTTTTTTTTAAATAAATTTTTACCTTCATTCTATGAGTTTGATTCATGGTTACACATTTTGATCAGCAAGGTAATTTCATCTAAGGACCACAGATATGATTTAATTACTAGAAAATCCCAAAAAAATTAAAATTTTAATTCAATTCAAAAAGATTGAAGTGGAAATAATTTTAATAATAAAAAGATTTAACATTTGAGTTATAAATTACATCAATTTATCAGACAATCAGTAATATTAATTATTAAATTATTAATTTTATTTATTAATTTACTAACATAAGTTGCAAACAGACATAAGTTACAATTTATGTCTATTTCCAACTTACAAAAGATCTAAAATTTGAGTTGTAAATTACATCAATTTATCAGACAATTAGTAACATTAATTGTTAACATATGTTTGTTTACAACTTATGTTAATAAATTAACAAGTAAAGTGAGTAATTTAACAATTAATATTGCTGTTTGTAATTGAACAATTAACATTTAAATCTTGTGTAATTATTGATAGATTAATTCATGTAATTTACAACTTATATTTGTAATTAATAAATAAAATAAAAAAATTAATAACTAATTATTCTGTATTTTGGATAAAATTAATAAGTAAATGGTACTTTAGTCTTTTCACCATTGAAATTATTTCCCTTCAGTCCTCCTGTACTAAACTGAAATTTTAAATTTTTTTGAGACTCATTAATAATTAAGTCATAATCATGATGTTTAGTTGAAATTCTCCCTTGATCAACCACTACTTTTTTCCAAGAATTGTTGGATGATGAAAAGTTGTTGAGTTAGCTCCAACTTATTTTGTTCTCTCTGTTTGAGTAATGTATTATCTTTTTATTAAAAGAAAATCCTGGTTACACACACATGTAGAATATGCGCTGGCACAAGTCAATAGGAAATTGCTAATTTCATAAATGAGTTTGACAAGAAGAACAATGTTTGGATGACCATAAGCAGTAATGTAGCCACATTTAACCCAGGGGCAGATGTACCCCTCAACTGGGAGCAATCAATATGTGTGATGAGGGAAAGAGGGTTTAAACACTGAAAGCCATGCCACATAGGAAAAAAAATCTGAAATTTTGCACCTCACATGATTTGTCTGCTACATTATGTTTGACAAAAAAAGTCACTTAACTTGCAATAATCACATCATTTATATTCAGTTTACAAAAGTATTATTTATTTTATATTAAAAATATAAATACTTCTTTTTTTTAATATTTTGCACACCTTACACTTATCATTTGAAAGCCACCTAATCTTGATTTATTTCTAAATATACTTTATTTAAATAGGCTTTTCATATATACTATATATGTCTGTGTTTTAAATCTCATAACCTAATAAACTTTAAGCGTAAATTGTAAACTCCCTAACTTGAATATGCCATTATTTATTTTTATTTTACATATATCAAATAAGAAATCTTCACAACAATTTTTTAAATTATTTTTTACCTCATATTCAATGTTTTTTAAAACATGAAATCACAACTACAAGATATAAAATAAAATAATTAATTATTAAAATTTATTTTTAAATTATACTGCACCTCCTAAGTTAGAGTCCTAGCTCTACCATTGACCATAACTATTTTTACTATAACCAACACTCGTCGATAGCTATTAGTATAACACACCAAATTTTTTTTTTATATAATTTAACTCAACCATAGTTGGGTTACAGCCACCCAACACATTTTTATATCAATAATTTCAATATAAAATATTTTATAATTGGCTTCAACTCACACACTATAACATTTCAGATAAATTTTTACCTCCCACATGCTATTAGGCTAAATCACATTTGTCCATCCTTATACTCCTAACAAGTAAACTAAATCATATTGTCCATCCTTATACTCCCAACAAGTAAAATAAGCAATTTAATCAATTTTCAACACAAGCCAGTTATCTGGCCTTATAATTATGCCAATTTAATCAATCCAAAATAAACCAAATATTAAAATTACAGTCATCCAAATTGTACTAAAAATAGAAATAGTTTGAAAGGCATGATTACATTTATATATTCATATAATTGATAATAAATAAAAAGCCCTAGTATTAGCAATATAACACATTATAAATCATAAATTAAATACCCAAAAGAGATGGTGAATCTATACCACTAAGCCTCTGGGACTCCTCCACGTGTAACTCGTGGCTCTTCTCCTGAAAATTGTTAACTACATAATGAGACTCAAAAGTCCCAGTAACCAAAGTCAATTTATGATAGTGTATACAAACAGTTAAGTGTGTGCTTACTAAGTGAGAATTAAAATTAATATAATTCCAACAAATATAAGAAATATTACAATACACACAAACAACCATCCTTATATCCCTCCATTAACCTCGAGTCGTAGCCCTCACTCGATGCTAAATTATCCGGCCAAAGGTAGATTAACCCGAGCCCTTGCAAGCCACCTATTGAGCTCCAATAGGGGCGTACCACGTGGCACATAAATACAACAACAATAGCAAGTCTCCCAACACCTCCCACAATAATTAAACAAATTCATAATAATATTACATAATTTTATAATATTATAAAATTCATAATTTTCTCAATAATCACCCAATTAATATGGAGTAACACAAATCACAAATTAAAAGCATGATTACCTTATGGCTTTTTTAATAAATTATTCCTTAAAATTTTTCTCTCACCACAATCTTCACCAGTAATACAATCTACAAATAACATATTATTTATAAATATTAGTTTCAATTTTTGAAACTAATAAAATAATTCCAATAATAGAATTAAAAATATAACATAATTTATAATCTCAATCTTAATACAAATTTAAAGTTAATACTATTAAGTAAAATTTTTAACTCCTCTTTTAATTATCAATAAACATTAATAATCTAAAAAAATTAGCTTCTAAACTAATTTCTATTATCAAAATTTTCTTTTTATTTCATAAATTCGTACCTAAAATACCCAAAAATTAAAAATTGAGTCTCTAGCTTAGAATCATAATCCTATAACCATAATAATTCATTTTTCATCCCAAATAATCATCTAAACCTCAATAAATCAACATATATTTTCAGATCTAGTTTAGAATTTGATCCATAAGCCATAAATTCAAAAATCATCAACAAATTTATACTTTAGAACATTTATTATACTACTGACAACCTCAAAAACTATATTTATTTAACATAAATTCATCCCTCTTCCAGATCTTAAATTTTCTACCACTACAAACTCAGAAACTAAAGAAGAAGGATGACTAAGAAAAATTTTTAGAACACTTATTTAGTCTTGAAAAGCTTAAAATTACACTCTAAATATTCTATTAAAAACTCTTACCTTAAAACCCAACACCGGTGAAATTGCGCACCGTCGCCCCCTCTATTCGCGCATGAAGAGAAATGAAAAAGGAAGGAGAAATGAAGAAACGAAGAAGAAGGGATGGGTTTTTTAAAAAAAATACTGTGGGTCCCACATTTTTTTTAATTATTTCCTCTCTCTTCTTTTTTTTATTATTATTATATAAATATAATCATTGCACCGGGGAAGAGCACCGAAAGCCGTTTTGTTCTCTTCTTTCTTTCCTTCTTTCTCATACCTTTTTTTTATTATAATAATAATAATAATAATATTTTAATAATAATAATATTTTTTTATTATTTTTTTTTAATTTAGAATTATATCCTAAGTTAGATTTAATAATTATCTCCTACTAATTTGCTTACCTCTAAATATTTTTTAAAAATTTTTATTTACCAAAAATTAACTATTAAAATTTAAATTGGGATGTTACAATTAGCTTTCTTGATGATTAATAAACAAGTTGTTTGGAAGGGGATCATATTTTCCCAAAATAACCGAAGAAGATGAAACGGAATGTGACAAGTAGTTATACTGCAATAACATTGAGAAATAAATTTGTTGAGAAAAATTTTAATGCTGAGTCGCTTACCTTTAATACTTTGTTTTCCATTTCTTGAACGTGAAAAGGAGTGCTCTAAGTTGGGATTTAATTTTCAGCCACCTTTCATGGAATATCTCTTTTAGACCTGACATGCCTTTAAAACACCACTTATAGTAGTTGATGCTAGTTGAACCAATACCGAAAATTACGCAAGTCATAGATCTATTACAGCATAATCGTCAAGACTAGAATTGAGAACTTCTTCAATAGTTGTTTTCCCTTAAACGTCAACTAGCCATTTTTAGCACCTTGCTTTCACTATTGGAGTTTAAGGATAGAATCACATGGGGAAGACAATATAATGGATCTCAAAGTGTAAAAGAAGGTTATGCTCTAGTGATTGGAGTCATTGAAGAGGAGAAGCTAACACAAATTTGGAAAGCTTTGTGGAGCCTTAAGGTGCCTTACAAAATCATTCTCAAGATTTGAAGGCTTTTAAGAGGTGCTCTCTTGGTAGTTGATATTTTAAGAGATCATCACTTACCAGTCAACTTCGTTTGTGCATTATGCAAGAAGTCAAACGAAGATGTGACCCATCTTTTCCTATCTTGCCCTTTTGCATGAACCATGTAGTTTAGGTCGCCCTTGGGGTATGTATGGGCATCATTATTGCAAGACATGCATATGCAATAATTTTAATAATTGTTCCCTCCAAAAGCTCAACGGTAATGTCACAAATAAGGTCATAATTTTATTTTTCTCATTGCCACAAGCCTTTTTTTATTTTTGATAAAACCTCTCATGCTATTTGGCTTTGTTTTTGGGTCTTAATCTACTAAGGGTGGACAGCCTAACAAACATAATTTTGAGCCTTTTTAAATATAAGAAAGTTAATTAATGTGGACACCAAGTGTGTGAAGAACCTCGTGATCAGAATAACTTGGGTTGAGTTTATTGATTTTTCAAACAACAAATTAATGCCTAATAGATGGCAATTGTTTTGAGATCAAAACGTGACGAAAGTAACCAAACGCAAAATTGTTGATGCCATAATTCTAATGGCCTTGGAAGGTTCCTACATCATAGAGATAGCAAGACCTATTATTTTCAAACAAAGCGCTTGCATATCTATCATATGGTTCTTTCATAATTTATTGTGGCAAATGATCTGCTCTTTTGGGTTATTCATCAATACACAAGGATTTTTTTTACTCTCTAATGGAGGAAAGTTAAGAAGGGTGTTGGCTATAAGGCAAGATTCTTGCATTCTCAGTAGCCACATTGATAGGCTCTTTTCTTATTTTTCTTCTTGTAATGGCTTTTACTTAAACCCAATGATGCATGTAACTCTAGACTTAGGCGGATGTGCATGATGGATATAATATGAATGCATTGGGCATGTAAAAATGATTCAAATAAGCTAATAAATGTGTATAAACCATAAATACTATCAACATGCTCTTGCCTGTCATGCAGTGTTTGGTTAGAGGTTTTTAAGGAAAGGAGAGGTGATGAGAGTTTCTTTTGTCCTCTTGTTTGATTAGTATTTTTTTAAGTATAAGAAATAAACTCTATTGAGTGTATAGAATACCTCCCTCCCCTAAGATATTGAGAGTAACAGATAGGCATCCTTTAATTAAATTGCTATATGTATAAGGGTTAAGTTTTGAATCCCTAATTAATTGTTTAATTGATAAAAGTCTTTATCACTCAAGCTAACTTTAATTGATTGTTTTGTTAGCATCTAATTGAAATAATGTAAGTTCCTTAATTGGTTTAAAAATTGGAGGAGAAACTCTCCTCACTTTCCTTATTTGGCTTACTAATTAAATTATCTGCTGTTAATATTTAAAAAATTATGCCTTACATTGTTTCCTCACATGATAAAATAATTTCTATAACCTAAGAAAATTCAATATTTAATTTTTTTTGCTATATAAAATTTTAATATTTTTTCACCAAACACATTGATTAATTAAAATGGATTCATTTGGTCGTTAGAAATGAACGAATGAAATAAATTAAATTCTCTAATCTTTAATAGCACTCATGATAAAACTTAATAACACATACTATAAATGTGAGAATACACTCTTCATAAGCCTTATAAATCATGACTCTAAATTTTATGAATTAAATTACACTCTCCTCTCTTGAACATTGTTAATTTTTCTTCTTTCCATATCTTGACAATTATATTTTTATCTTTATTTCTTTAACATATTCTATTGGATAGCCCATATATATGCTACTCTCTCCTCTTCTTCCGCTGCCCCACTAAACCAAACACCTCTTAGAAGATTCGGGTTTTTAGACAACCTTGATTAGCCTGTGCTGTAGTTTTTAATTTGAAACTCAGTAACCTGATCACCCCTTGTCTGGTTTCAAAAAGGAAAAGGAGAAAAAGATAGAAAAATAGAAAATTAAAGAATGGGTGCAACTTTGGCATGCTACAAGTAAAACAACATCGTCATTTTTCAATATTTTCATTCTCAGCTTGTTCTTTATACCCAACAGTTATTATTATTATTATTTTAAAATCATGCTACCTTACCTTTTCACAGTTGCTTGTGATGATCCTTAGCCACGACTCATTTGAAATTTATCATCTCTAGTCTCTACCCTGGCACCGTGATCTAGCTTCTTATATCAAGCACAGCTGCGAAAGCCTCTTCATATTAAATTAAAATCCAACCGATTACAAATGTATAGTACAGAAGTGTCTTTTGCTCTCTCCAGCTCTTTATAATAAATTTAGGGATTGCCATAATTCGCCAATATGGAAAGTTGGTTTCATTGCTATCTATATTTTTGCTCGTCGCATTAATACTTTCAGCATTGCTTTTTTTTTTTTGACAGTACAAAAGCAAGCATTGGCTTGTTACTTTTAGCATTGTTGGTAGACCTGATAATTTGGGCTAAGCCCAATGAATCATCATAAACTCTCTTGAAAAATTAAGAACCAAGCCCAAAATAAATAATAGATTTTAATGTTCGGGTCAAATTTGATAGGGTTCGAGCTTGGCCCAAATACTCGAATAAAAAATATTTTTAATAACATATGAAATATAATAAATATTAATTAACCTTTAAAATTTTATATTATTTTATACTACAATATCATATATTTAAGTGCATTACTATAGTTTTTTTAAATTATATTTTAATATTTTTATTTTTTTTAATCAATGAAATATCTCAAAATAATATTTAAAATATATTTTAATATTTATTTTTATATTTTAACACACCACTTATTTTTTTAAAAAAAATTTGAATCCTATACATAGTTTGAGCATTGAATTTTTTTTATAAAACAAGATAATTAATTTTAAAATAAAAATTAAATAAAAATAATTTTAAAAATAAAATTCAAGCATATACAAATTCTTGACTCTACTACTAGATAAACATAATAAAAAGAACAATATACTTGGATAATTATTTAGTTGTCATCCATACTAGACTTAATTAAAAACTAAGAATAAATTATAGTAAATATCCTTATATGCAAGGATTAAATAATATAAAAAGTTTAAAAAATAATATTTTACTCATAGCTAAATGATTTTATTTTATATAATATAATAATGATTTTTTTCTCATATTCTCCAAAACAAAAAATATAACTTATTTAAAAGTTATTGAAAATTTTGAATTAATCAGAGTAATAATTTTAAATTAATAGTCTAATCGTAATTAAATTGAGATCTACTTGATTATAATTAAAATATAAAAAATATTTATATATGATCATGATAAGATCGATATTTAAATAATTAAAATATTAATTTACAAGTAAATAAAATATTTATGAATAAATTATACATAATATAACAAATCAGCAATAAAGTTATTTAAATATAAAGTTGATGAGTTATTATTTTTTTTATTTTTTAAAGTTAAAATAATATAAATAAAAATAATTTAAAAATAAAATTTAGACATATACAAATTCTTGACTCTACTATTAGATAAATATAATAAATAAAATAATATACTTTGATAATTATTTAGTTATCATCTATGGCAGACTTAGTTAAAAAATAAGAATAAATTATTGTAAATATCCCTTACATGTAAGGGTTAAACAATATGAAAAGTTAAAAAAATAATATTTTACTCATAATTAAATAATTTTATTTTATATAATATAATAATGAATTTTTTTTCATATTTTTAAAAATAAAAAATACAGCTTACTCAAAAGTTATTGAAAATTTTGAACTAATTGTGATAATAATTTTAAGTTAGTAGTCTAATTGTGATTGAATTGAGGTCAATTTAAACATAATTAAAATATATAAAATATTTATATATGATCATAATAAGATTAACATTTAAATAATTAAAACATTAATTTATAAGTAAATAAAATATTCATAAGTAAATTACACATAATATAACAAAGCAATAATAGAGTTATTTAAGTATAAAGTTGATGAGTTATTATTTTTTATTTTATTATTTTAAATTTAAAATAATATTTTATGTTCAACAGTTAGTAAAAAATTAAAATTAATTTAAAAAATAAGGAAAAAATTATTCTTCAAAAGTTATGGGTATTTAGACTAATTTAAATAAGTTCAAAGATGTTAGAGTTAGATTTAATTATATAAACTTTGTTTTATAGAGTAAGATGCTTTAATTTTAATTTGAATAAATTTGACTTGTTGAAATTATTGGTTTTAATTTTTGCACGGAACACGTGAACCAAAAAAAAAAATTAACAGTTAAAAACACGCTACGTACTTCTATGACTCAATCGTTGTTGCAGATCCAATTGAGGAGGCTCAATCCCAGAGATCTACAAAACCCAGTCTTATAATCTAGCCCAGTTAAAAGCCCATTAAGTAAAACCCACAAGACTATCAAAATTAAGGGAACAAAAGAAACACGCAACCTTCCCTTTCAACGTCTCTGGCAAGCGGCGGCCAAAAACCAAAAACAAAAACGAACAAACAAACAAAGTTTTGCCATGATTCAGAACGGTGCTCAGCATCAGCACCAAAACACTGCCGCTGCAGTGTTAACTTTTTTCTTTTTCTTTCACCTTTTAAAAGTTATTATCATAATAATAAATTAACATTATAAAATTATTATTTTAATATTAAATAAATAAATAAATTTAAGTTATTAAAATTTGAATGGAACAGTTTTTATATAAATTTGAACAATTCAGTACTGTATTAAAAATTAAAACCATAGCTATTTTTTTATTTTATTGATTTTACATAATTGTTCATCTATGAGAAGCAATATTCTTAAAACTAGGTCGAGTATTAAATACAGGCACTTCTTTTAATAGAAATTCAAATATTAATTTGTTACATTGTAAAAAACTAGCTCATTTTACTAAATTTAACTTTTATTTTAAACCCTTCAAGTCATTCTTTCAGTACAGTTATGAACTATTCAGACCAAAATTTATATCTGAAAGTCAAATTTTAACATGTTAGTATTTATTTATTAATTAATTATAATTTTGTAATATTTATTTGCTATTATACTAATAACTTTGTGGTTTAAAAAATAAAAAAGAGCACCATGGATGAGAGCCGGAACTGAATCCGATTCAGCTGCCCCTCCCTACTATTCAAGTTGTGGAAAGAGATTCAAGTCCGGTTAATTATTAAAAGGAAATGAAATGGAATAAAATATTTTGATAAAAAATAAAACAGAGTAAAATTAATTTAAATATTGACGTAGAAGTGGTAATGATAGAAAGAAAATAATCATGTCACTGGTGACAGTTAGGTATAGAAATTGATGATCTTACCCATGTTAATTCCTCTTTTCTTTTCTTTTCTTTTAATACGAAGACGAAACCAAACTACTTATCCACCATCAGCAGTTGTTCGGCAATTTCTATCGTGCTGTAGCGCAGGAACCAACCCATGAGGGGCAAACTCGAAGAGATAGAAAACAGGCAGAGCGAAAGCCTCTGAAATGGTTCCATGATCAGATTCTTCTTATCCATGCTTTTTCTCATCTTACCTTTCTATCATCCCTGATCTTTATCATTTTTATTTTAATTTATTTTATTCTCTGTTGACTCATTAAGTTCCACTTCATTTTTTCCAACAACCAACCAGGCATTTAGTTCAGACCCACAAACATATATTTATCATCATTTTTATAATCTAATTATTGTGATATATAAATATAGAAATAACAGAACATAAATACCAAACTTAAATTGCCAATTTATTGATTTAATTGATATATAACAAGTAGACGAAGTCCATTATCACCGATTAACCATTACGTTCGTGATTGACGTCTAACATCAACTGATTACTGGTGAGAAAGTTGAATTAATCATCTTGTAATGATTTCATGCAAAACAGTTAAAAATAGTACGATTATATATGTATATATATATATATATATATATAAAGCCAGCACAACAGCGCCGCGAAGCTTTCCCTTCTCATAATTGAGCAATTGATGCTATGGACCCGATAATTTTGCTTTCATCGTTAGCTTCGATGGGAGGGAGACGGACGATGACCACTTGACTATACTGCCCCCGCAGCCATCCTTACTCATCAGTCACTGATCTTCCTCCTCTTCTTCATGCTTTTGCTTCTAAACGGCTACATTATAATATGAAGCATCGCCTTTTTTCTTTTTTTCCCCGTTCTGTTAATTTTACCAAACGGGAATTAAAGGAATTCCACATCTCATTATTTAAATGAAAATTCTTTTAAAAACTGTCAGAGCAAGAAGGAAAGCTAACATTAGAAGCAGAGAACACACCAGGGGCTCTTGAAAAATGATTAGAATTGAATTTTTGTCCCGTGTTTTGGTCCCTTCTTGTTAGGAATCAGGACGCAATTGAGAGAAGATTGAGATGTCTCAGTAAAACAAACATGAAAAAAAAACCTAAATAATGACATTTATTAAAATATTAAATCACATGATTTGTTTAGTCTAAAAACGAAATAATATGAGTACATAAACAAAAAAAGGCATTTGAGACGTGATTAAGATATAGAGATAGAGTTTGAGAGAATGGCATCCACAATCGTGATTCATGAATGAGATCTAATAGATGAGATAGGGATATTCAAGTATTTAAAAAGTCAACAAAAATATATAAACACAAAATATAAATAAATAAACCATAACATTATAATTAATACATATAATAAAAGGAAAAAAAAACACACACACACAATATGTGGGGCGAGGTGGTCGGGCGGAGAGCAAATGAGCAATCTCTAATCCCTTCCCATCTCAAATCTTTTTTTAGGTTGGGAGAGATATGTCTTGAGATGATTAGGATGGAGTTGGATTGCTCAATATGGGTATAAGGTTGAACATCCCTTCATTTTTAATCTTGATGGTGCTTGATGCATCATCTTTTCAATGTTAATTATTGTAGTTTCCTTGCGCCTTCTTTCATTTTTCAGGGTTTCTTATATATCATGTCTAAAAACTAAACGTACCCTCAAAACTTGCTCTACTTTCTCCCACTCTTTAACGCGCGCATTTACTTTACATCTGCTGCTTCGCTCGGTTTCATTTCCACTCGCGACATCGTTCAATTCTATTTAATTTTTTTAACGTACGTTTGTGTACACACGCGTGGAATAATAAACTGAGGCACGCAATAATAAACCTGATAGTAACTCTGGAAGAAATTGGAATTTACAGCGAGAAGCGGGGAGATAACTGTTCATCATCAAGTGCATACTGCCTTAGAGCCTGGCCAATGACAAACTGCCAGAGGGGCGCACACAGATCACACATCAGCAACAGTGATCCAACCATTTCTGCAACCTCAACTCTCTGTAAAACCTATCTATGAACTCTTCTGCGGCCTCGTCCACACGGTATTCTTCCTCCACGACGTCGTCGCTTAACATGGAAGCGGGTCCTGTGATCTTTACTCGCCCTCCCATTGAATAACGCCGCAGGCCCGATCCCACCAGCGTGTCCTCGTCGCCACGACACAGTCCTACGATCCTGTGAGCCGGCGTTTCACGAGAATAATGAAGCGCGTGGCAGTGCTGGCGGCGCGTGTAAGGGGAAGAGGCGCCCTTCCGCCTGCCAACGTACGAAAGGCGAGGCGGACTGCCGCTGCAGCTGAACTGGTACTCCATAGGGGAAACGAAGGACATGTGCGCGTCACGTGAGCGGCAAGTCAGGGCTTCGTGGTGTCGGACGACGGCGTTATTCAGAGTCTTTCCCAAGTTCTTGCCTCGCTTAATCATGAAGTGCACGTCGTGCATGACCTTGCTTTTGGAGACCCCGTTCTGTACAAGGAAACAGATCAAACGCACTGTCTTGCAGACCTTCTCCACCACCAGCGACGGCCGGCTCGGGTCCATGCACGTTACTTCAGAGACGTTCGGGAGAGGAAAGGGCGTGTCAGTGTGTGGCTGCATCTTTCGTATGTGGAAGAAGACTGAGAGTGGTCCAAGAGGGTAGAGGGTGATGGTATTTATCAGTGAAGAAGGTTTGGTTTAGGTAAAAAGAGCAGTTTAAAGGAGAGGGAAGAGGTAGGAGAAGGCCGGAGAGAGAAGGAATTAGATGTTGTTGCGGTTTGTTATGGGTAGTGAACTTTAATCATAACAGTTTTATTGTGCACTGTCCTTAATTATTTGCGTCTCGTTTCTTTTCTTTCCTCTGCCTTTATTTTCTTCTATTGGATGTGAGCTCTTTTTGTTATTATTATATGTTTCATATATTCCTTCCCCTTTGCGTGCTTTTTATCTCTGTTCATGTGCATGTATAAATGAAATTGTACAAAGTCCCTATCTTGATGTGAAAGGCTAAAAACGGGCGCCCAAAAGAATGCGTCAATGGGGCCAGCGTGAAAATGGTTAGATAGGAATTGAGAAGAAGAGACATATATACCACCAACCCAAACAGATGGCTACTTTTTGACCTCTAAGATCTCATCCCTTATCGCTCTTCTAGGCTGTGGACCCAAAGCTGTAGGCAAGTGCTGCAGCGTACTTGAGTGAGTTTTCACTTTATTTACACATAATGGTAATGGATATCAATATGTGTGTGTACAAGCTCTGCGAATGTAAAGCATTTAACTTGTCCCTTCAAAACATTACGCACTTAATAAATGTATAATTATAAATTATACTGCAGTAGTGGAGGGGACTTCAAATGGACAACTTTAGTTAGGTGCAATTCTTCCTTTAATCCCACATAATCCATATTTAATTTCCACCTTCCATGTCAAAAGCTACACCCACAATAATCCATCTACGAAGCACTTTGCTTATTTTATATGTCATGCACGGCCCTACGGTCATGATGACAGTATCAAGAATCCAAAGTGGGCTTTGATTTAGTCGGTGATCGAGTAATGGACACATTAATTATAAATATCCGAGCTAAATATGCATTACAGAACTGATTAACGCTTATTCTTAGGTAGTGAAAAGTGTTTGGTTTGTAGTTATCGAAAATGGGCATAACAGAGATCTGGCTTTGAGATAATATATATTCTACCAGTATATATGTACATCACTGATTAACGCCCATGCACATATTTCTTGCTATGCTACGCGAAACTCATAGGCAGCTATTATTAGTTATATGCGTGTCACCAATCGTTTTTTGTTTTGTGGAAATTGTAAGGTCATTCTCTTCCCAGGTCATAAATATAGGAAGGCTGAAGAACGATATTGATTTGAAGCTACGCAAAAACACACTCACACGCACGCACGCATATATATATATATATATATATAGAGAGAGAGAGAGAGAGAGAGAGAGAGAGAGTTGTTAATGGTTTCGTGAGGACATGGTATTGTAATCATTTTGAACAATGGTACAATAATAGATGCTATTATATACTCCTTCGGGTGCAAAATATAACAACTTTTTAAGAAGATTTCATGTACTAATAAAGTTACGATTACTCTCATATAAATATATATTACTTCATTCATTTTAAATTATAAAATATTTTTAAATAAAATCTCACATATCAATAAATTTTATTAAATATATTTAACAATTTTATTTTTTTAAAATAAAAATATAAAATTTTAAAAATATTTATCATTTAATATATTAAAAAGAGAAAGAATGAAAATTAATTATAAAAAAAATATTAAAATAAGTGCATTTAATAACATATTAATTTATTCAAAATATAAACTCTTTCAAAGGTACTCCAAAATTTAAGATTGAAGGAATATTATTATTATTAATTTTTTATTATCTCTAGTTTCAATTACCAACATACTGAGTGATGAGTGGAGGATATATTCAAACAAATATCTAAGCTAATTAAGAAAATGTTTATATTTTAGACAAAAAGAAGTAATAAATGGGTGTAGCTATAGTTTTAGGAGGTTAGTTAGCATAATGCCGGGTGGTCGATGTTGCCGTGATGCTATTCATAACGGCAAGACCGAATGATGATGGTACAGTAAAATTAGTAATAAATCAGGGAAGGTTATTTTGGGATAGTTGGTGTGTCATCATGACTTGGTCCAACTGATACAAAACTGCCAATCAGTATGCTCCATTATACATTATTCATCAATCCTTCCTTTTAAAAGAAACCTTGACAGAACAAGACAACACTTGAAGGAGAGCACCATGCCGCTAGAAGTCAATGATGTGATACACACACAGCAGTAGTTGCTTGTGTTTTTTCTTTTTTTTTTGCTTTTAATGATGGCGCGCGAGCAACATAAAAGAAGGAAATCAATGGTATATGTGCTTTTAATTATTGATGCGCTTTGTGAAGATGAAAATGGTGAAATTTACGAAAAGCTGAGGGAAGGAGGATAATATACATGAAGTGGTGGTGGGATCAGCAATTCAGCATGTATATATAAAGCAAGTATTGGATCCACCATTAATACGATGCTTTTGTCGTACCAGAATTGAAAGAGGAGACGATGCTGCCCATGAAAAAAGAAATCCAATGCCACGCCATGAGCGAGATCAGCGTGATTGTTGCCTCAATAAGAGTAAACAAGGGAGGCATCTAAGAAGACTTGGAAGAGTAATTAAGCTTCTTCCCGAGATAATTAATTATGGGCTCATCTCAATTTCTCACTTTAACAATGTCTGCTATAAAGCCTTCCAAGTCTCTTTGTTATATAATACAAGAGAAATCATCCATCTGATTAGGCACTGTTATGAGCTTTTTGCTATCTTACAGTTATGGATATAATCGCGTAAACATATATATATATATATATATATATATATCGTTTCATTGTTTAGTTAGGAACATGCTGATAAATATATTTCAATTTTGTTACCGTTATTTAGGCTCAATTTTCCCAACATCATACTAACACGCGCGATATATCTTCCTCTGTATACTTAAAAATCATGGAATTGCCTGACATATTATTAGAAAGCGAGAGAGGCCTGAATTTCAAAGGAATGTCCTCCTTATTGGAGAAGAAAGTATGGATTAATAATATAATATACGATAAGAGCACTGTCACCGTGTTGCTTAGATGCAAACGTCGGACCACAGCTTTTGTTTAGTGCTGTTTAAAAATAATATTAAAATAATGGATAAAAATCTCGAAATTCACTGGCATTCATTTGGGAGATTGACAAAAGATAAGAGGTTGGTAACCAACTCTTCAAGAGTCGGACAAATTACTTTAGCCCACACCAGTGATCTGTTTTGGCTAAGGTTAATGTAGACCCAACATTTTATTTTATTTTATATAATTATCTGACTAGAAAAATTTGAGTATCGTTGAACCTAATTAAAAATAACTCATTCGAAGATATTTTCTGCATTGAACTCAAACTCAAAATATCACATTTATTTTCTCCTTCGATAGAATTAATTAATACCTGTTGGTTGGCAAGATTGTGGATTTGGGAAGTCACGAGAAGGATTAGAGGCTACATCACTATTCTTCTTCACATCAAACGAGGCATGTTATTAATCTTGATGTATTCCTTGCAATGCAATCAAGTGAGCCTTTTTATTGGTTTAATTAAGTATAACAATCAAATAACTAATTCAGACCTGAAAAAGAAATTAAAGCTCTATACTTGTAATCTTGTGTTGACTAGGACAGACCATCTACCTGACGTATTACTGATAAATCTGACAAGAAAAATAAAATTTGAGGCGGATGGTTACGTTTTGACGGTTTAAATACTTCATGTTTACCATTTAATACTCGCCAATGCATCCATGACTAGATTTATTCCCTAGGTAATGCACGGGGATAATTTAATATTTAGATGGTAAAAAAAATTAAGATTAAGATAAAAAAATAATTTATCTTAGGGAGAATAACAGTTAGGTCTTAAGACATTGAATTAATAACAATTAAATCTCTAATATTTTTTTAAAAAAATAAGTTAAAAATATCAATTTAGATTATTATACATTTAGGAGTTTTAATTGTAAATAAATATTTAAGCATCAAATGTAACTCTTAAATTGCAATAAAAATTTCTCTTTGTAACTGTTTAAATTGATATTTAAAATTTATTTTGTAGACAATTTTGTCGAGAGCCTAACTATTGTTAATTCATTCATCTGGGACCTGATTATGTCACTCTCCCTTTATTTTAGTCTATTTAAAATTTTTAATCTATTTAAATTAAAACTAAACAACAACTTTTTTATTTAAAAATATATTTTTCATATGTATATTAAAAATATAAATAATAAATTATTTTATTTTAAATGTGTTATACCAGGGATGCATATGTTGGTTTCTCACTAGGCTTGTGCTCTTCTTTTGATTGATATCAGAAATGTCTTTAAATCAAATTAAAATAAAATCACTACTAAGTTCTGCCGCGCATAATTAGTTGAAAAAAAAATTATTTACCAAAAAGTATTATTAGAATTATTTAGCAAGTGTCACATGATCTTTCAAAATCTAACAAATTTTAAAAAATTAAAAATTGTTATAATTTATACCCTAACAAATTATGCTGGCGGAACGTAATGGTAAATTAATCTATATAATTATGTTTAATTGTATTGTAAGTGCCAGATGATCTCACAAAGTCTAGAAATTTAAAAAAATTTAAAGATTACCGCTCATCTTACAACGGATTTACAGCCGGACAAACACTTTTTACATTATTATCTCATACAAAGGAAAGTATCGAATGATAGGGTCTCATGCATATTATTTTTATTCTGAATTTCATATATATCACTAATTTTTTACTATAAACCTCACACTTATTTTTAATATTAGATTAAAACAAATTTTCGTTCATCCCATGATTGATTTACGATGGGACAAACATATTCTACTTTATTATCTTATACATATAAAATATAAGCACCAAATAATAGGATCCTACGCCTATTATTTTTCTTATGGATCTCACGTTTACAACTATTTTTTTGCTATGCACTTATTTTTACATTGCAAATATCACATAATCTCTAAAAGTATAAAAAATAAAAAAAAATACAAATTATTGTTCACTTCAATGTAGATTTATAGTGGGGCACACATATTTTACATTATCATCTTACGCATATAAAAATATAAGCGCCAAATAATAGGGTACCACACCTATTATTTTTATTATGGGTCTCAGATTTACTGTTATTTTTTTAAGCTATAAACGTTTACATTTATTTTCATATTGCGATCTTACATAATTTCTAAAAATATAAAAAATTTTTAAAAAAATTGTTGTTCATCTCACCATAGATTTACAGCAGGACAGACGCATTTTACATTATTTTCTTATATATATAAAAAATTATTAGCATGGCCTCACACCTATTCTTTTTATTACGGGTCTCATGTTATATTTACCCTCATTTTTTCACACTTATTTTTAAACCATGTTTCCCACGTAACTTTTAGAATATAAAAAATGAAAAAATAAAATAGAATTACAGATCATACTTTACAATATATAGAATTGTTTTGATTCAATCATCTTTGCATATTTTAATAACGTGTTTTTTAACACTAAATAAATGTTAGATAAAAAAAATTATAATGAAAATTTAGCAAAATAATTTATACTAAATAAGAAAAAAAATCTCTCTCTCCCCTCCTCATAAACATGGCTTTGAATTCAATGACTATACTCAATATAAGTATTGAGTGCTTGTATTATTGGAGTGGTTGAAAGTCAGGTCGACGGTATAAATAAACTCATTTATTAATATAAAATAAAATATAAAATTATAATTATTAATATAAATTTTAACCAGATAACACTAGCAGCACCTGTACTTGATACAGTCATCAAATTTAAATATATGAAAAATACTTTGTCGCTGTGTCACCACACTAGAATGAATATAGCCGACGCTTTTTTAGCGCAGGATACTTTGTCGTCAAATGATTATTGGTTGATTGTCAAAAATTATACGGGGCACGTGATATGAGCCTGGGGCTGATCATGGGACATGCAGTCCCCAGTCCCCACCCACCAATTAATTAAAATAAGGATAACAATAAATTATTAATAAACATTCACAGCGTATTATTGGGGATTCATCTCATCCTTTATTTTGGGTGTAATCATTACAGAGTGATTACTTAACTCTAGCTACGATAATGCCGATTTCAAAAATCGGTGCCGTCTTTAAAATAGTCTATCATTTCCTTTGAAGTTTCAAGGCGGGAACTAACACTTGCCAAGTGGGAGTTCTTAATATAAGATTTTTTTTTAAAAAAAATTAACACTCATCACTAACCATAATATGTGACATTTTTTAAAAAATTTATTTGGTTCAAAATATAAAATATTAAATAGTTTTTATAATTATTTTTTAATTATATTCTTACATTATTTATTATTTTTTAAAATAATATATTAAAATTCAATTATCACCACCGATACTTTTTTATAAAATATTTAATAAGGATAAAAAATTCTACCAATTCATTTTGGTTACTGAGTCAATAAATTTTAAAATTGAAGGTAAAAAAAATTATCCAACAAAATAATTTCAAAAAATAGACCTTTATAATGGTGATTAACTTCCCAAATTATTGAATTAGTATCTTTCCTTCAAAATTAATGAAGATCCATGTAATTTATTGACAAAAAAATCATGTCATGTCAAGCTACTTTTTGTTTTTGTTTTAAAGAACGATAGAGGGATTTTAAAAAAATTAATTAATTTAAATTATGTTTTAAGTATTAAATTTTAAAAATTTATATATCAATCTCTAAATTTTATAATTATATTGTGATAAATTTATAACTTATATTTTAAATTTTAATAAAAAGATAATTTTTTATTCTTTAATTATATTAAAATGATAATAATAAGTTTTAAAAGGCATGAATCGTAAAATCTTTTGGTACGTACCAACAGCGTTGAAATGAGTAGAATGGATTTGATTTTCTTTAAATATATAATTAATTTATAAAATTAATTATTAAGATTGATTCTAAGCATAATTGAAAAGAAAAAAATTAAAAATTAGGTAAAATCATATTTTTGTAAAACCATATCCATACATTTCAGTTACATGTCAAAATTAATTATAAATTTAAAACTAATATTTTTTATAAAAAAACACCTATATACATATCAAAATTAATTATAAAATAAAAATATGATTATCTAATAAATTATCATTACCTATTTTTAAATGTCCTTATCAGCAAGACATGTCACCCCACTTTTTGTTCCCCCCCTGAAAAGTGGGCCCATCCGAGAGTAGGTTTTTTTTTTTTTTTGGCCAAGACATCCGAGAGTAGGTTAGGTAGGAAGAATGAGGAGCGACGTTTTCAAAAAACAAGTAAAATGGATGGAAAATACACTGACACAGAGTTAATAGCAAGTAACTTCATGAGTTTGGTTGTCAATAATGAACGATCGATTGAAAACGAGTTTTAAAATAATTTTTTAGGATTTCTTATACTTCTAGCATTTATAAATGATATGCAGCTATTTTTTTATTATTTCCAACTGAGCTTCCGAAATTTATTAATATTCCCCAATTTATAACTTATTTCCAAGGGATCTTAGATTTGTCTTTGGGCTTCCGCGATATGTAACTCAATTTTTTTAAAAAAAAAAATCATTTGCGACGAACTTGGCGACTTGTGTAACAACCATGTGCTGGCATTTGTCTATAGATACTTTTAATGATTAACAACCTCCCCTGCAATGTTTTGAAAATGAAGCCAGACTGGACAGTCCAAAACACAGCAGCAGCTCGTTTCCAGGCAAAAAAACCGTCGTCCAGGTTAAGCCGGATTGAACCAGGCTGAGCCGAAACCCGGGATAGGTTCAGTGAAAGCGGACGGCTCTGTTAATATTTGGGACATGGCATTCTCTATCACCAGACCATCAAAGCATGAAGACCATTTGTTCACCCTCTTCTGATCTTGTGCTGCCATCACTCTATTCGAAGTAGTCGATCCGTTGAGTTTATGCTTTTCCACTGTTCGAGACATGGGCTTTTGTTCTCCTTAGTCTAAATATCAAAGCCATTAAGATGTCACGGTGATGCAGGCAGCTTTTTGTTTTTGGTCAGAGTGTGGTAAACGCAGCCATTCAAAGGTCTTTCATCCATTTGTTTTCTTGTTTTATGTCATTCTTATTATTATTTCAAGGACATTGATTTCTTAGCATTTTGATTTTTATACAGTAATGTGCCACTGATGGAATATTTTAAGTTATTAAGAACGGGTGTTTAATTAAATTACATTGGTATAGATAAAAGAAAAAGAGATTTCCTTAATAAATATTATTTTTATTTAGTTATTATATTAAATAGACTACTGATCTAAGCTGTTAAAGTATACTGATACTTCCTTTTCAACATCTAATCTAGCTTTTAAAACATTGCTTCCATGATACCCGTGTGACCGTGTTATTTTTTATGGAACTCTTGTTATTGCCAACGAAGACGCAAAACAAAAGGGATAAAATAATTTTAACCCGGGACAATACCTAGCAATCCAGTCTACTGCATGTATAATTGAAAACAAGCCAAGCTCTGGTTAAATAGACATGCCCCTGCAAGAGAGGTAACAAAGGCTTAAAACCTGAAACTGTATCATGCCTTTTGTTTTTCGTTTTTTGCTTTTTTTTCTTTTTTCGTTTTTCTTTTTAAGTTCAGGCCCGAGCACGCAATAGATCAAGTCCAGCTCCCCCCCCCCCCCCAAAAAAAAGTCTTCTTAAGCTTTCGAGGCTAACATATTGTAGGCTCCCAATTTGGTTTAATAGTGTCCAGGTTTTTCGGTTTGACCAAGATTCAGATTTTTTTCAGATTCAATGGATGCTAAAAACTTGATTAGAAGAGATATGCTGGGTACTCATACTTTAAGAGCCCTACTAGTTGATATCCGTGACTTGCTCTTTGGAAATTGGGAGGTTGAAGTTTTTCATACTGGACATGAGAATATAATGTGTGCTGATTCAATGGCAAAGAATAGTTTTCATGACTCGCCTAGTCTTATCCTGGTTCCTATGATAACTCCTCAATGCTTGGACAGGTTTTGGGCGGACAAGAGTGAATCTACATCCACCTGCACCTGAACTTCACTAGTTTGTAGTGTTCTTTTCTTCAAGGTTTTAGCTTGCCTTTGCTTACCCCCAAAAAAAAAAAATTGTAGGCTCCAAAGGTTAGACGCCAATAAAATAAAATTAAAACTTCACTTTTACAATAGATTGATAAATCCAAATAGAGAGTTATTCTAAAAACTCAAATCTAAATTTCAAACAATTCTACTCAGACGAAAATGGCCCAGAAAAGTTATAAACCCCTACAAGCCTATTTACTTATTAATATTTTGCTAAAATTTATTTAAATTAAATTATATGATAGTATATGTATAAACAATGTGTACGTGCAAATATATTTACTTAAATTTATGCAAGGAAAACATAATATTTAATTTATATAAAAAAAATAAAGTTTTGCTCTCATTGTTACTTTTAATTTCCTGCTTATAAAAATAAAATTTTAAATTAAATTAAAACAAATAACATTAGCAATATTTTTATTTTTATTTATACATAACTTAATATTTATAATCTATTTATTTAAAAATGTTAAGTGTTTTTAAATGAATCACACATTCCAATAAAGTAATTAATTGTCTTCCAACTAACATCATCTTTTTATATTTATTTTTATTTAATAGAATATTTTACTTTAAAATAAATAAAAAATAACTTATTTTTTAAAAACACTTTTGATAAAAACATATTACTTACATCTTAAAATATTAAAAATAACTTATATTTTTTAACACTCAAACCCTAAAAAAATACCTTATATTTTATAATGAAAAGAATGTTTATTTATATAAATATTTAATGTGTGTATATATTATCATATATAAAAATATAATATAAAATATAAATAAGTAAGCCTAATAGGCTTTTAAGCCAGGCTTTAAGATGCACTTCGTCCGCTTTTAATCATGGAGAAGATGATCAATTAATACAATTTTTAAAAAAATTCATTAAATATAACAATCATGTCTAAAAGATTTGGACTACATTATCCCTATGATTAATGAAACAAATTTTTCTAGTGAAAATAAACATTGATTTTATAAGAGACAATTTGAAGAAAAAAAATATAATAAATGCTTCTTGAAATTCACCAAAGCCAATTCTGACGTCACCAACTGTTGCTAAAAATGGAGATGTCTATAAATAACATGAATCGCTCAATGTAAACAACTACTTAAGCAAGGATAATGTCTGAGGCTCCACTAAAACTATATGAGGTAGTCCGTCTTAATTCTGAGATTGCTCATGTACTATCGATTTATATTCTTTTCTTTATTGTCATTTCCAAAACTGTGGAGAGACCTCCTCCTCTCCTATCTATGCAGTATGCAATGTGTTACGAGTTTACGACCTTTAGGATGCTATATTTGGCGGATTCACCTTCATTGCTCACGGCCCATTTTTCCCTTAGATTTCATATGGAGCTGATAGCATTTCACATTCACAAGAGAGTTGACTCCCTGGACATGAATATCATTAACAAGGGATGACCGGGGATAAATCTCCACTATTATAGGTAGTGTGCCGTGAAAATTACAAAAGGTTCTAACAACAATTCACCACCACAACGCACAGAACACGAGTCATTCAATGTGAAAAACTTAAACAAGCAAGGCCAATGTCCGAGGCGCAACAAAAACTATTGAAAATACACCATTTAAATATGACCTCATGAATGGACCGTGAGTATTGGAGGGGAAGCTGCCCAATCTTAGACAATAGCATCCTAAATGTAGCGACACGCTGCACGGATAGGAGAGGACGGGGTCTCTTGAAAGTTTTGGAAATGACAGTCAAGGAAAGCACACATTGAATTATTGATAGTGTATAAGCAATCTAAGAATTACTATGACCTGCCCGATAATATGTGAGAATTTCCTTGAGTAGGAATAGTCGATTCACCAACGACTCGAATGTTCATTTCTGCATGTCAAAAGAATTGCGCTCACCCTTCCACAGATTCCATCGAAACCTTAAGAAGTGCCATTTTCTAAAATTAGGCTGGATCCCCCTTTATGCCACTCCAAGCCCATTTTTACGCAGTTGGATTTTCTACTCGGAGAGCAGAGGAGAGAGCAATGCAGATCTAGACCGTTAAATTAGATTAGATTTGATAATTTTTAAAAATAAAGATTTAAGTTGAATGGTTCAGATTTGTAGTGGAGAGAAAAATCAAAGGAGAGAAATCCTACCCCCATTTTAACCTTATATTTCATATGGATACAGGATATTATTGCTTCTGATTATTACAGAAAGTGTAAATGAGATATCAATTCGTCCTTTTCCATGTTTTCTAGAATTTGAAATCAGGGCGAGATTATCAGAAGAAAAAGCAAACCAGAATAAGCAGAAAGCAAAAATAAAACCAGGACAAGAAGCATTTTCGAAACCAGCAACAATAAACTTAGAAAGAAACCCGAGAATATAAATAAGACAACTAAACCCAATAATATTATTTTAATTAATTAGAACACATAGAGCTATGACAAACTACCAATTCATTACAGCTACCAAAAATACACTTATAAAGAATTAGATTATCCGAACTAAACTTAGGATCTGCAGGTTTTGGCTAACTACTAAATTAATTCATCAATGTAATCCCAGTTTGGAAAACTAATTCAATGGAAAACCCTCCAGATTACTACTCCTTCAACAAGTTGTATTCCCAATTTGAAGGCCTATGCAACTCATTCCCTAAGAATGCCTTCTAATTCTCAAAATTTAACCACTAAGCGGTTAGAACCATGGCTAAAGTAGACGAGTTACCGGCGGGATTGGAGACTTGAGTTACCACCTAGTATGAAGGTTGCAAACAGGATGGGGTTGAACTTAGAGTACGAGACTGGAGACTCAAAAGCTTCAAAAAGCGCGCGACAGGTTCAACCAACCAGATTGTGTTCGACCACACTGATTTGCCGAGACTCGAGAGAAAGGCTTCGAACAAGGTTGAACTCCAGAGCTAAGATTGAACAAAAATGAATTAGATCTCAGAAACTCGAGCACGACGAAGCACGGTGAGAAGGCAGAAACAACGCAAAAAGCACATCGAGATAAGTGAGAAGCTTGAGTGAGCACGCAAAGGCGAGAGGCCGAGAGCAACGGCGAGCCAAGTTCGAGCACCGACACTATGTTGAGTTTTCAGATTTCAGATCTGGAGGAGCAAAGGTCGAACTCAGAAGGAGACAAAGGGTGTCCGCGGAGACGCGAGTGAAGCACACTCGAAGGGCGGAACGGAATGAGGGGAAAGGGACAGCGGTGATAGGTGGTTGTGGGGAGGGGTCCGGCCCTCCCTCGTGCTTATTGGTCTGTTGAAAGGGTTTTTAATAAAATTAAAATTAAAATTGAATTGAATTTTAAAAATCTATTTAATATAATGATAAAATTTTGATATAATTTTTATTTATATGTAAAATATAAAAATATCTAAATATCCTTGCCAATTTTTTTAAAGGAAAACCTATCCTTTTTTTTATCCCTATAAGTGAAAAAAAAACTATTCATCTTCTCCTTCGCTGAAACATGTCCTCTGGTTTTAAGTGCAAGTTTGGGCTCTTGCCTTCACTTGTGCCACGCTTATTGTTAAGCTTTTGCACATCAAAATCATGGCAACCTTGTCACTACGAAAGAGAACGGCAGTGCCATCAGATCATCCGGGTAGATCTCCACCTTTAGTACCTCGTTCTCCTACACTTTTGTTACCATTGAGAAATGCATGCACCTCTCTAGTAGTCATCAATGATAATCACCTCAGTTGATCCTCTCCCTTGTCCACACCAACGTTGTGGTCTCAAAGCTTGCCAACATAAGTAGATTGCGTGACAATTAGTTTCGCACAGGCAAGGGTAAAAAAAATTCATCTCCAACTATTTAATTTCCTGTTCTTTGACCTCAAATTGTTGCTTCTTCTTTGATGATTCCTTCATCATCGATAAGAACACAACGTGATGGGTTTTCAGCCCCGGCGAGAACATAGGATGATAGCTCCTTCACTACTGACAAGAACACAGGGTGATGGCTCCTTCAATGCTGGTGCTCGTCCTTGAATTGTGTTAGGTTGCCACCATTAGATTAGAGTAATGTCATCTTTTTTGTTGGCGTTACCATCAGCAGTCTCTGTGACGGAGGTTGTCGCACGCAAAAAAGAAGATGATGCTACCTCCCATTGACCGTCAAAGACAACGAGTAGCGCTGGAGTAGTTGTTGGGGCAACAAAAGGGTGATAAGAAGACGGAAGTGTGAGATGTCTAGATTAGAGCACTGAAACATAAGGCATTGACGTCTGAAGGGATAAATTCCATAGAATTCACCCAATTCTATTGAGTTTGTGAAATAATTAGATTCCATCATTTTTGCCAAAATTAGATTCTTTAAGACTTACAACTCTTGCCAACCAAACACATTTGCATCAGGGTTCTATTTTCAATTCTATTTCTTTGTTCTTAATTCAGTGATACCAAATGGGGCCTCAATTATCACCCTTTATGAAATTTATACTTAAAATAAATTTATTTAATAAAATAAAATTAATGGTAGACATTGAGAAAAGAATCCCTCTCCCGTGGTTGTGGCTATGCAGGGCAGGAGGCTTCAGCTGAACCAAAGGAATGTTGGGCGGCACCGAAATTTAGTGTGTTTATTTTTTAGTAGTGATATATTTATTATGATATATATTGATATTTATATTATCACTGAGAATACAAGCACAATATAGTTGCAAAAAGACTACATTGCATATACCAATATAATATATCTACTTATTACGATTCTTTCTATAAATTATTACTATTTGCAACTTCAGGCCTTGGCAATTTTTTTCATAATAAAATTATGCTGAACCACCTTCTTGATATCTGAAGTTACACATGGGGGAGGGAGAGAGAAATAGGTTAAGCTTTGGAAAAAGAAAAAAGTGAAGCTTGGTGCACGTAAATAATAGGAAGAATTGACATAAAATAAAATAAAAAACATGGGATGAGAATGAATTTATGATGAGGAAAGCAATATACTTTGATTTGCATGTTTTAATTGGATTATCAATGCTTCAATGGTTGATAACTTGAGATCTTGCTTTTATCTCATTAATGTTTATTTCATCTATAGGTGATTAGTTTATACAAATTATGGTAATCCATTTAGGTTGGTTCCATGGTTACTATAATGATTTTGACTAAGTGCAGGGGCAATGAGGGTGATCTTACACCTATCATCTCCCCTCTCTCTCTCACACACACACCCCAGAATACAAGCAATGGATAAACCGTACAAGATATAGACAAATCATGCTACATAAAAAAAGTCATGAGGTTTATGCACCCTAACGGGAGATTATTGTATATTATAATATGAAAGTTATTTTCTAGATACTTCATGAGTAAGAAAATTTGAATATTTATTCACTTTTAAAACTATGATCAAATGTGATCGTTAGATTTCTCATTACCAAAATTTCTAATCTCATTGATGATCTTAAAGAGTGGGTTAGCTTAGTAAAAATTGTGTTGGATATGCGACAAATCTTTTAAAAAACCAAAGTAAGATGTGTTTAAAAAAATAACGAATCACTATTCATTGCTCACTGTACTAAGATGCCTTATAAAATATAACAAAACGTGAGATAATATTAATATATACTCCTTCCAATTCTCGTTACATGGCATTTTTAGAAATATTTTTTGGTTATTGATATAATACATAGAATATTATTTACTACTCTCTCCATCCCAAATTATAAGATAATTTTAAATAACATTTTATATACTAATAAACCTTATTAAATACATTTAATAATGTTATATTTTTAAAATAAAAATATAAACTTTTAAAAATATCCATCATTTAATATATTTAAAAGAGAAGAGATAAAAATTAATTATAGAGAGAGAAAGAGTAATATTAAAACTGATACATTTAATAAAACTTTAATCTACTTAAAATATCTTATATTTCGAAATGAAAAAAATTCTTTTAAAAATATTCTATAATTTAAGATGGAGAGAGTAGTGTCTTTTCATTTTATGTTTGTAAATTCATATTCTCATTATACATTTTGTGGTCCTTGTATCTCTTTCTTCTCATTTTTAATAGGTGTATAGTTATAATTCTTTTATTATAAGATGCATTTAATGAATTAACTAATGTTCATTGATTCTTATAAAATAATTAACAGTGTCTTATAATAAAACCTAATCAAAATATACACATAATGATAATTTTTATCTATTAAACTTGCGAGGCTTAAAAAAAGTATGTCCAGCCTATCAGCCAACGAGTCCTTTTCAAAAGCCTACACTTGCCTGCTAGTGCTAAAGGAGACAGGCCTGGTAGGAGTTGGTTCTCGAAAAGTTGTAGGATGTAAGTTAGCACGGAAAACGCATTTTGTGAGTCGAAGAGGGCAAGGAATGATAGACAGAATCGAACCATACACGGTAAGATATTTTGTGCAGGTAAGTAAATTGCGTTAAATAAGCAGGGCATGTTAGGCATCCATGTTTGCAAACGAATTACTCATTTGATCACATTTACAAGTCATTCTTAACACATTTTATTAAAATTTAAAAATATTTTTTTATTTTTATGTAAAATTTTTATAAGTTCTCAACTCTTCCCCCATCAAATATACATTTGCTTAAAAACAAACTTCTCTTTGTCAACATTTAATAGAGGATAAATGTAAAATTTGCTATAAAAATTAATGACATGACTTATAAATATGATTAATTTTTTTTCTTTTCCTGCCTCATAAACAGGAATAGAAGAAGTATAGTTTTAAAATGAAATAAATTATACACGTGTGTGTGTATGAAAATTAGAATGGATTTAAAAAAATAGTTGGCACCAGTGAAACATAATTGCGAAGCACAGTATTCAGCTTGAAAACCTCAGCAAACCGAGTGGGTGCATAAAAAATCTTGTTGGGCTTACTTTCGGCTGGGCTTTGGCGATGACAGCTGTCCTACTGGGCTGGGCTACAAGTACTTGACAATAATGGGTGTTTCTGCCCTGTAAGTCAAGGCTTGCAGTACTGGGAGGACATACCTCTCACGTGACATACGCATGCCATGTTAAACCATATTTTTTATTATGATTTTTTAATTTATTAAGGAAAATAATTATTATTTTAAAGCTAAATTTAAAATATTATTTGAATTTTATTTATTAATATTAAAACAAAATAATTTTTAAAATTAAAATACACACAATTTGAGCGATGTAAAATTTAATCTCAAAAAATCATGTAAAGTGATAAATATGGTGCTCATTCTCGTTAAAGAATAATCAGTCCAGATCCGCTAGCCTTTTTCTAAGCGAAGCCCTTGGCATATGGAGGGGTCATTTTCCGGATGTGGCCTTTGATCTCGACTATATATAATAGGTACATAAAGCCAAAAGCAGAACTTTTTCTTCAAACCTTCAAGAAACCTATGAATGTACCCCCAATCTCCTTTATTTTGGCATCTCACATGCATCTGCTTGTTATCTTTTCCCTCGTGATCTTGGATTTGTTCTTCTTCCTGCGCATCTGATAATTTTCCGCGACATGACAAGACACAACATAACAAATGATATCTTTTCTGAAACCAAAAAACACGATGCATTAAATGACACTGCACTTACTTCTGTTGCTGGCTTTGTAGGTGAGAAACTCTCTTCCCGCTCATCCGCTGCCCACAGATTCCGCCATGCTGGTTTTCTTCATTTTCATATTCAACAGCCACCCCCCAACCCCAACCCCGATACCACCATGAAACATAAATACGCGCCTAAATTTTCCATCGAAAAGTGGTCAGTTTAAAACAAATATAAGATGCACATTACATCGTGAAACATGAATCCGTGCTTACTGCGGTAAATTAATGTCGTCAAGTAAGATTAAAAAAATTGACCGTTATTGATATATATACACATGACATCTAGTCTCGAACGGAAATGTCGTGGAATGTGCAAGAAGAAAAATATATACCAGAAAGCAGCAGGACAAGAGAGACCGGCAAAAGAAGAAAAATAGATCGTGTTGTCATGACCATATTTCATACCTTCTATTCATGAAGCCGAAGAATATATATATATGTATGCATGTAAGGACTTGGTCTGGTCAAGACTCATGACTTCGATGTTCTCCGCGGAAGAGCACCCTAAAATTACTGTATCAAGTTGCCATGGCCACAGGGGAATAGCTATCATATGAGGTCGTTGTCACTTAGCTTATGCTTTGGGGTATCGATCGAGGTCTATACATCGAAGAATGAGATCAGTAGAGATAAATAGTGTACATAAATTAACTAGGGTTTGTGCGATGTATTACGTTTGAGTCCTACCCATCTTTTGCGCTAGTCGCTATCCAACGTTCGAAGTGGATATAGCACCCAAGAGTAACTGTTCCATTCACGTAATTGCTTGTCCCAAATGCCTTGTAAGTTGTTGGACAAAACTAACTGAAAATAAAACTGAAAAAGCGATCGTTTTTCATTAATTACTTTCACTGAGGTACGTCAGAGATAATATTATTCTAAATCTAATTTTTTCCCTCAACATTAACAGGAGACTGAATGCATGGCAGAAATGCTCCGTGATTATATACTACTCACAGTCACAGTATTCTCCCCCCCCCCCCAACATCCACACAAATAAATATGCTGAAATGGATGTATTTACTCGGTGATGGAGTGATGTCCACGCGTGCGTCATATAAGGGGTGTTAAATTCGTGTTGAAAATAGTAAATACATGCATGCAGGCACCACTTCTGAATCATCACGAGCAAGAGTTTAGCAAAACAAGGATGTGTTGAGCAAGTAGCGTCTCTTTTGCTCAGCTTAGGTTGATCAATTGCAAGGCTAGTGGTGCAATTTGCGCATTGATGGCGAGTAAAAAGCAGACTCTGCAAGTACAGATACCGTTACCTGGCATGTAAAGGGTTTTTGCTGTCGGTTGTGTGACACTCAAGGCATCCTTAATTATAAAAAAACCTTATCTCACTTCACTTTCCGATATTAAAGTAATCAAGCTCTATTGTGTATAGTTTGAATCAAGGTTCTCAAACCTAGCTATAAATAGACAAGATCGCCCGAGAAGATACCTCAAACTTTGGACTCATTCCTTGTCTGGCTTTGTATTGCTTGTTTGCTTAAATATCTGCACACAGTTGAACTGAAGCTTTTGTGTCTGACATGGCGCAAGTAGATGTGGAGGGAGAGAAGCAGCAAAGGCTTCGAAAGGTAGTATCGGATGTGTCACACGAAATGGAAAAGTACTGCAAAATAGAGATCGCCAGTATTAATAGGATTTCTTGTATCGATGAGGAGGTGGAGGAAGCAGAATGCAAGTGTTGTGGACTGAAGGAGGAGTGTACCTTAGCTTACATCTCAGAAGTTGAAGAATGCTATTGTGGAGAGTGGCTGTGCGGGCTTGTTCTGCTGCTGTGAAAGAAAGAGCAGGAAGAGATCCTCAACTGTCGCTGCAAGATGCCCTCAACTTTCACAGGGATTTCTGCTTCACTTATAATAATACCACTAGGCTGAACCCCAAACTCTCTTTAACTCTATCTATGAGGGCTTTTGCTAAAAAGAGCTTAGAAAAAAGAAAGTCCAAGCTTTCTCGAAGCACTAGCTATCCCTGAATCAGGCTTAATTTTTTACTCATTGTTTCATGCGTACATATACTTAAGCATACTTACTCTCTACTCTATAATTTCAATTGTCTCTCCGAAGCAAAACAGGATGCATTGGTCTCATTGCTGTGCTTATTATAGTTTCCAGTTCTTTTTTTGGCATCCATTGTCTTCCGTGTGGCCTTTTATGATCAGCGAATCATTATAGTTCTAATTAACCTAATTAATCAATACATACGCACGTATGCATAAAGTGGTGGGATAGTATTGTTTGACACATGGCATCGTTTCAAGTTCAGTCTGGTTATAATAAGTAGGATAGAACTAATAAGCCCCCATCAGTACATTGTCCCTGATAGAGAACAACAAATCACAACCAGCTGGTTGATCACATGAAAATTACGATAACTGATTGATGTATAGTGGCAGGGTAGTTTTACGCATGTAATGTGTATTTGAGCAAATAAATTATAATGAATTAGAGTATATATTGTAGCCTGTGTACGCACTTCTATATATTTATCTATTTAGAACTTTGGGTCTTAATTGGGACTTGTCCATGTGTCCATATTTCTTCTTTTAGTTTCCTTCTGATCTCTCAATTTTCTAGGTTAATTATGCGTGCAGAGTTGGCGGATGCCAATACATGCTCTCGCCATTAGTTTCTCTCACCATTAGAGTACGTATAAAAATGGATATATCTTCTGGGCCCCATTTGATCAGAGCTCTTCGAATAGTTTTAACGTCCTTATTTTAGTTTGATATTTGCTGGGCTTGTTAAGATAGATTTGATAAAAACCAAGCACGAACTACTTATCTGAACTGTTGTCTACAAAGAAAAGAGGGCAGGGGACGAACTACGTTTAGTTGATTCCATGGAAAAAGCATATAATAACCCCAACTGATCGCTGAGGCATCTAATATCTTACGGTAATATAGAGATATAGAAGAAGTAGCCAAACATGAACAAACAGTAAGGATAAGATAGGATCCGAGCATATCCAAATTCAAATACTCGTGACACACACACACACACACACACACACCAATTTATCCAAAAAATTGATTTTTTCCATAAGCTACAAGACTTAGCTTCTGCATTGGAATTACAAAGGCATGTGAGAAAATTATACGAAAGGCGTAAAAAAAAATTATAAGAAAAGCATAAAATTTAATAAAAATAAATTCAAACTCTATTCTTTTCTATTTTTTTAGTAAAATTTAAATTTTGAATTCTCAAAAAAATTATTAACATAAGTTTCTATCAACTATCACCCTCTACTTAGCATTTACTATAAAACTAATTTAAATAAAATATTAATTGGTACAAAAAAAATTAATTTAATTTAGTTTTAAATTGAGGATCATTATAAAGATTGTTGTAAATGTCTATAGAGAGATCGAGAGAGAGAGATTAACATTGTAACATTTTTTATGTTGTCAAAATTTTTAGGTAGTGCTTAATATTTTTGTTAGATATGACTCATATTCATAATATCATTAGACATCAACTTTATAGTATTATCTTTATTAGTTATTGTAAAATTAATGTTTGATATTTAAGAATTAAATCTTTCTCTTTTATTAAATTTATTTGAACTAAAATATATTGAGTTATTTATTTAGATAAATTAAAATTGTTAATATTAATATAATTTAAATTTTTATAATTAATAAGATATATAATTTAATTAATATATTTTAATTTTTAAATAAAATTTAACAAATTTAATAATATTAGATTCTCAATAATTTAATTTTAAAAAAGCAATGTCCTTTATTATAATTTATATAACTAAAATTAATTCTGAATAAATTATTTAAATATTTTAATTCTATTAAAATTAATTGTAGAAAAAAAATATTCAAATAGATTGCGTTATAATAAAATTAATTATGAGTAAAATCAATTATTTAATCAATTATTTTTATAATTAATTATATTCAATTGAAATTCAAACAAGTTATTAACTGTAACTTATTTCTAATAAATAGGCTCAGGGTTAGTATATTATAGGAAGGCACAATTTATGGATATACATATACTAGCCATTTTCATATTCCCAGATTTTGGTGGTCACGAGTCTAGACATAGACTTCATGTTTATCATGAAAAGTGATGTAGTTGTTAATGGTCCCAAACACTGCGCAATTCTCACCAACCATGCCCAGAGGTAACACGCAAAATTGTTAGCTCTTAATTAATATATACCACAGCATGTGAGTTTTACCCCATGGCCTGATCATTTTTCACGCACGCTTTCGCAAATGATGAGCATTCATCCAAAAGTCTAAGTCTCCAATTAAATTATATATTCCGCTTGGGATTGTTAACATTTGTTAAAATCATGTACGGGCTTTGTATATTCACGATCATTCTATTTGATGATGACTGAAACGTCATATAATTTATTAGTTTTTTTCCTCTTCTTCCTGGCCAAAAATAAACATCCACTGCTTCAAATTTGGATCCCTTGCCTAATCCTTGGTAACGGTAACAGTGACTCTCAAAATATGTAGTTTTATCTCCAAAACACATTAACATACTGTGAGACACACCAGTATGAATAACGGGATTTAAATCATTTGAAATTGAGATCTGTAAATTTTTGTAAAGTTTATCTTTTTAAAGAAGAAAGATAATATTTTATTATATTGTATGAAAAATAAAATTAAGAAAATACTCAAAACAGAAAACTTCACAGATATTTTTACTTTTTATATTTTAATTTCAGAGGATTTAAATCCGAATAACGTGACTTATGTATTAGCTGGGCTTCACATCATGTACCATTGTTTAGCTTGTTATTAACTGCTCTCTCTAATCATAATTAATTGTAGATTTAGTTTATTAGCTAGGCTTCAGATCATTTGCCAAGTAGATTTCGTTCCCTCTGAAAAGGCCAATGTTATTGTTGTTGTTCTGGCTTTTGTTTGCGTGGGGCCCTAGATTGGACGTGCTTTGTCTTTTTTAACCTACTATTTTTCAAAGCCCAAACTCATTACTGGCCCAAATGTTTGGGGTCACTTCTTCAGAAAAAGGGCATCTTTATTACTCCTCACCTGACCAGCGACATCCATCAATAATTGAACAGCCTTGAGCGAATATAAACATCAAAATGCGTGAGTGTTTGTGAGAGAGAGAGAGAGAGAGGGATAGAGGGAGCAGGGACAAGAGAATGAGCCTTTAAGACAAATTATTGATCCCGATGCCCAACTATTAATCGATAGAACCTGTCTTGAACATCGATCCTTAAGATGTTAATCAGTACAAATCAACTTTAGTTTGTTTCAATTATCTGCTTGCTTGTTCCCATCTGATTGATCGGATCGGATCATATCATTGGCAGATTAGGTTCCAGTGGCGCATTGGGATTTCCACATGCGTTTCATTTTTGCATTACGAACCCAAGAAATTTATCTGTCCCAGCCGCCAAAAAATCTAAAGAGACAGATTAATTAATTACTCTTATAAATTATTTTTAATATATTTTATTAAAATTTTAAAAAAAATTTTAAATTTTATTAATTTTATTTTACAATGTAATAAGTTTTTACCTTTATTCTTAATAAACATTTTTAAATTTTATTATTAATATTTTTATTCTAAATATTTAATAAAAAAATATAAAAATGAGCATTAAAAACTAACAAATATTTTATAAATAGAATTGAATTTTTTTTAAATTTTTATTTTATAAATAAAATCAAAGGAGGAATTACTGTCATGTGGGTTGTGGTTCCCAATCTGCAAATAATTCTGCCCACTAATCCACTCTGGTGAGTTAGTCACTATCTCTGGGGACCCTCGGACCTAACATTTACAGGATGCAGCGCTCTTTCAAAAATTTACATTCAGAGGCTGGCTTTCATTTTATTCTCTGAGAACCCATAAACCCAAAAGAAAAAGAACAAAAGCTTTTACACAGCACAGAAAAAGTGCCTTTGATTTACTTCCTTCCGCCAGGAATATAAACATTTTTCTTTAACTAATCTTGATTTAAAATATAAACAATTCAGTGCATATATTTTTTTTTATTTTATCTCTTATATTTACTAACTTAAATTTTTATATAAAATTATGTCTCATTTATCATGAAGTGTATTTGTAATTGAAACTAAATATAAAATAGAAAAATAAATATATTTTTACAAAAATAAAAACTTTATTTATGATTTTTTTAAAAAAATTATTCATATTTTATATTGGAAAGAGTATCAAAGTAATGAGTAAAGTTTGGTCTTTGGTGATTGAACTGGACCACCAAATTTAAGAACACCGAAGACCTACAAATTTCAAAAAGTAGAGATTCAGCCACTCAGGCCCTAATCTAAGCAAAGTGGGTTGGGTCCACGCCATGACATTTACGTTTAATTTCTAATCCATGATTTATTAAAAAAAAAAATGTAATCCATGAATACACATAAGGCAACCATTTTGTTGCGAAGATCACACACAAAGAAGAGGGTATACCACTGGAAAGCGTGCCATATTAATTCGTACAAGTCCAAATTAAATCAGTGAAAACACTATGTTTTTATATTACCTAGTTCTGGACGGTAGTGGTCTCCGCAGCATATTGGCACAGATGCACTTTTACCTTAGAAATAATGTATAAGTAAAGCAAAAACAAAGGGCGTATTGTTTTAATGTTGACAAGGAATGGGCTTTTATATGAAAGTTATTGGAAGAATACACACATGATTAGATTGTGAGGTGGTGCGAGCCGGTGTAATTAGAGTTAGAAGCCTCACAAGGAAGTGCCCATCACGCTATATATGATATCATCCCAACCAGTTTCCAATTCATCATGCTCTATCTCTGCAGGTACTAAATTATATGCATTATTGTAGGTTTATATATACAAGTGAAGGATTGTAATTGATGAAGCAATAGTGGGGGAGTGTAAAACCCTAGAAAATGGAGGATGGGGCAAAGCATGCTGAGTGTGACAAAGACCAGACGCTGTATATTCCTTCGAGAAAGACACGGTGGGTCCCTTCCTCTTCAAGAACCACAACATCAAACAAGCTTTGATGTGCGCACGAGTACTTGTGTATTCGTGTGTAACGTAAAGACACCCAACTTTTTTGTTTTTGTTTTTTGTTTGACCTTCTTTGCGTTCTCACACTTCCTAGTCCCTCCCGTCTCACCTCTGCTCTAATTTTTTTCTTTTTTTTGGTGTAAGCATTTACCGGTTTTTTGTCTCACAGTTTCATGCAGAGTTCCAAAAGAAAATTGCGAAAATGGCACGCATTCAGCTTTTCTCTCTCTTTTTCTTTTGAAAAATTGATTTTACGAGTTCACAATTCACAAGGAACAACTTTAATTTACGGGCTGCTTTAATGTCCCGATTCTTCTGCTCATTCCTCTTTGCCTGGCTTTTAACTCAATTAGGTGCTACGCATCTAAGGTGCTTTCTTCTGTTTCTTCTCATTCATTCTCTCTTTTTTTATGTCTCGCTACTGTGACAGTGAACAGAGTTGAAACAGAAAGGATCAAGGACTCTGCTTTTCAATCCTAACAAGCAAAAGGGGGGGGGGAGGGAGGGAGAGAGAGCCGATGATGCTCCTCAAGCCGAGTTTGCCCTTGTTTCATAGAAAAATTACACTGGACCTGGTTCAAATTGGAGTGTCGTGTGCCATCCCCATCAATTAAGTCCTTGGAGTGAGTTTGAAGAATCATCTGATGAGGAACGACTTGTCATAAATCGGTCTGACAGGGAATGAGCAAGTAGCCCAATGAGCACAAAGATTTCATAATCTCAATTATTAATATATACAATCCACGGAGCAAAATTCGAGCAGAAAACTTCAAATACAGTTGGGTATTGACAAGCCAAAAACGGCCAAACACGCCCCATGAAGCACAAATGGCCTTGCCTTTTCCAAACATAAATAATCATCCGTCCCTAATCGACCAACAACTTGCAGTATATAATAGTGGCGGTCTTCGTAATCAATTGACCTTGATTACGGTCTAAACTGCTTTCACAAGCAAAATCTGCATGTCTCTGTTTTCTCTTCCCACATCATTACAAACCCATGTATGCTAGTAAATAAGCAGTACATCAAAGGCGTGTACACTCGCATCATTATGCATTTGATTTAATAGATAGTAAATTGTGGTCACTATCCCAAGTGGTCTCAGCAAGGGAGTCAGTCAAAAAGAGTATTTGGGTTACAATCCGGCAAAAGCAGAGCCCTTTTGGCCTTTTCCCAACATGTGTCCCTGGTTCCCTTTCAAACGTTCCCGTTCAAACTTGCATCTTCAAAACAAGTGAAGGTGCACTTTCGTAATTATCCTCCAACTCTATCCCCTATTTCCTACCCTCATTTCTATTTAAAACTGAGCAGAGGCTCTTCTCCCTCACGTCCATCCTTATCTTTTCTTTCTAATACACATAGCTACTTGTTCATCCTCACCTCTAAACTTGTTCCTTTCTGTTGCCATTTTATTTCCATTCCACAGCAACGTCAAAGTTCAAACAGAAAACTAAGATACTCCCTGACTACTAGCTTTACTTGTGAAGATACAAATCTCTACCTGGTCAGGTCGCCAGGCATGTTCTTTGATGGATTCCTCTGCAACGGAAGATATCCTAGGTAACCCGGGGCCAGTCGCATGATATTTATATTTTGCTTTTGTTAATTATTACAATCCACTGGTTTGTTTTTAATACATTTTTGCCTAAAAAGTGAAGGATGTTAATCATTGAATGGAATGTTCACAGCTTAGGATCCGAGGAGTTGATTGATACGAAGAGATCATCATCAGAGAAGGGGGATCGGGAGATTGAACTCCAGCGATAAACATGGCTCATCAAGCTGAGTCTAAGTGGTGCATCATGTTTATGCGTGTCTTCATAGTGATGACGATGAGCTTTGTGGCGTCCCATGGGGAAGTAGAGGAAGAGCTTCTGTTATCGTTCAAGGCTGCCATTAACGATCCATTTCACTATCTCTCAAACTGGGTCGACTCCTCTTCCACTAGTATCTGCAACTGGTACGGTATCACCTGCGACAGTGACTCCCACGTTGGCGCCATCAACCTCTCCGCCAAAAACATCTCCTCCAATAATATTTCCTCCTTCTCCTCCATATTTCAACTTCCACACGTTGAACACATCGACCTCTCCGATAATCAGCTATCTGGGGGAATCTCTTTCTCTCCCTCTTCGCTTGTCTACCTAAATCTTAGCAACAACAATTTCACGGGTCCTGTCCCATTGTCGTTTTCCCGCATCCAAACTCTGGATCTCTCGAACAACATGTTTTCCGGGGAAATATCTCATCAAATTGGATCGCTTGCGAGTCTGAGGTATGTTGATCTGGGAGGGAACCTTTTGGTGGGAAAGATTCCAGATTCTATCACCAACATGACAGGTTTAGAGTACTTGACCTTGGCTTCCAACCACCTCGTGGGTTTAATCCCTCCAAAAATAGGCTTTATGAAGAGCTTGAAGTGGATTTATTTCGGTTACAACAATCTCTCGGGTGGGATTCCAGAGGGAATTGGAGAACTGAAGAATTTAAATCATCTTGATCTTGTATACAACAACCTCACGGGACGGATTCCCGATTCTCTTGGAAACCTCACTGATCTTGAGTATCTTTTTCTCTACCAAAACAAGCTGACGGGTCGGATTCCCTTGTCCATTTTTGAGCTTAAAAAGCTTATTTCGCTGGATCTCAGTGATAATTTTCTGTCTGGTGAGATTCCCGAGCTCGTAATTCAGCTTCAGAGATTAGAAATTCTTCACCTTTTCTCCAACAACTTGATCGGCAAGATTCCAAAGGCTATATCTTCTCTGCCTCGCCTCCAAGTCCTTCAGCTATGGTCTAACGGATTAACGGGTGAGATTCCAGAAGATTTGGGAAGGCATAACAACCTCACTATTCTGGACGTTTCCACGAACAAACTTTCTGGGAAAATCCCAGATAGTTTATGCCGCTCGGGCGCTCTTTACAAGCTTATCCTTTTCTCCAACTCCCTTCAAGGGGAAATACCAAGTAGCTTAACCTCTTGCACAAGCTTACGCCGAGTTCGTCTTCAGAACAACAAATTCTCAGGTGAATTGCCGTCCCAACTAACTCAACTATCACAGGTATATTTATTGGACATCTCCGGTAACCAACTCTCCGGCAGGATTGATAATAGGCACTGGAATATGCCATCGCTTCAAATGTTGAATTTGGGTGACAACAATTTCTCTGGTGAGTTGCCGACCACTTTTGGTAGCAGAAAATTGGAGAAACTGGACTTATCTGAAAATAGATTTTCTGGTTATATTCCACGTGGGTTTGGAAGCTTATCGGAGCTGATGCAACTGAAGCTGAGTTATAACGAGCTATATGGTGAAATCCCAGGAGAGCTCACTCTCTGTAGGAAGCTAGTGCTTTTAGATGTCAGCCACAATCAGCTCACTGGTCAAATTCCGATGAGTCTGGGCCAGATGCCGGTTCTGAGCTTACTGGATTTGTCGGATAACCAATTGTGGGGTGAAATTCCAGATAATTTAGGCAGAGTGGAATCTCTGGTGCAGGTAAACATATCCCACAACCACTTTCACGGACATTTACCGGCCACCGGAGCTTTCCTTGCCATAAATGCAAGCGCAGTCACTGGTAACGACCTATGTGGTGGTTCCAGTGGTGCTTCAAGCGGGTTACCACCGTGCAGAAAAAGAGACAAGAATCCATGGTTTGTCGCGCTGTTGCTTGTGGTGGGATTTTCGGGGTTTGCATTAGCAGCTTTTATCGTTACATGCTCACGAAGAAGAAAGAGTTTGGAGCTGAGGAGAGTGGAAAGCGAAGATGGTACCTGGGAGATTCAATTTTTCGATTGCAAGTTCGCCGAAGTGATCACCATGGACGATGTTTTATCGTCAGCGCAAGCAGGGAACGTGATCTCCAAAGGGAAGAACTGGGTTTCATACGAAGGGAAGTGCATGGCAAGTGGCATGCAATTCGAGGTGAAAGAAATCAGAGACTTTAATTCAGTTCCGTCGAGCTTCTGGGAAGACGTAGTGGAATTGGGTAAGGTGCGGCATCCAAACATTTTGAAATTGATGGGAGTGTGTCATTCGGGTAAAGGAGCATTTTTGTTGTGCGAGCATGCACAGGGAAACAGTTTAAGTGAAGTCGTGAGGCATTTGGATTGGGAAAGACGACGGAAAATTGCCGTTGGGATCGCAAAAGCACTCAAGTTTCTGCACGCTCGTTGCCCGGTTATCTTGGTTGGTGACATGTCACCGGAAAGCGTTTTAGTGGACGGCAATGACATTCCTCGTTTGAAGTTGAACCCTCCGGCATTGCTGAAGGGTTTCATTTCCTCCGCTTACGTTGCCCCAGGTGAGTAAATTAAATCACCTTTTTAATTTAATATATTTTCTTTCATCCCCTGATACGTAACTTGGAATTAATCGTTCGTTTCCCCATTCATATATGTTTATCATTAATGATTAATTATGCAGAAGCAAGGGAAGGGAAGGAAGTGACAGAGAAGAGCGACATGTATGGATTCGGTGCCATGTTGATGGAAATGGTGACGGGAAGAAGTGCCGGGGAGGGAGGAGAGGGGATGGTGGAATGGGCCCGGTTCTGCTATTCGGAATGTCAATGCGAAACGTGGGTCGGCCCGAGAATGAAGGGAGGGATGCAAAACGACGTCGTGGAGATCATGAACCTTGCTCAGCACTGCACCGCCATGGATCCGATAGCGAGGCCATGCGCAAGCGACGTCGTCAGAGCCCTATCAGCTGTTTCCTGCACAGGCGCTGTTCTCTCTGCTTTTGCACTAGTCTGAACCATCCTTCTCCGTCTATTTTTGATTTAACCTCATTTAAGGTGTTTCTTTCCTCTAGTCTGTCTTGTTTGATTTGGGATATGTGTATATATATGCTTGACATATATATACACTGCTGCCGAGTGTGTGTGTATTCACTAAATGTAAATGAATGAATGTCGTTATTTAAGTTGGTTTCTTTGGAATGAAAAAGAACTCTCACACATGTATTTTAATATAATTTATATTCTCTTCATTTTATTTATAAGATATATTTTAAAAAATTTATTTGATCATATTCATAAGTTACGATACAACTTTTAGATAATATTTAAAAGATATTTTTAAAACTATCTTTCATGAGAGAGAGAGAAAATAATATGACATTACTTTTAAATTTATTATATAGAAACATATTTAATATTTTACACACTTTTATTTTTTTATTTTTTTTAAGGTTGATAGAAATGATTTATAAAGAGAATCGAAAGAGTATTATTTTAATTTTAAAATACAGTTTCTTTTAAAAAAAATTGTTAAAAAATCTCTCCTTGGCGAAGAAATTGTTCTCAAACACCAAGGCAAATTGAAGGACCAGTGCATTAACTAGAAAATAATTGTATAAATGGACCAAAATATACTTATACATTTAGTCTAGTTGCTTCCTCATTGTGTACTGTGATGGAGAAAATATGAAAGAGCGAAACCACGAATAAACACTTCTCTCTCTTCCTCTTTCTTACTTTGTCTCTCCTCTTTCACACTATGAACTTATGTTGTCTGAAACATAGCTATGGTAATTAAAGCCGTCTTCCTTCTCCTTACTACATTTCTTGTCTCTCCTCTACATCCTCTCTATCTTCCCCAACCCCCTCTCTCATTACTCTTTCATTGTTTTGGCCAACTTGCATTTTAAAGGCTTTGAAGCAGGCGACAAAGATGGCTCCGATGATGTTAAGTCACATTCGTTATCAACTTTTCCTTATTATTATTGATAAAAAATCATGTTATTTATCCAAATTACATACTTATTATATTAATTGTGAAAATCACCTAAGTGTGTGATTTGGTGCATTGGGGGCATTTTGGCTATAGGAAAATATTTGAGAAAATTAGTCAAGATACATTTTTAGTTGAGAAGAATAATGATCCAATTAGATTTCTCAAAATCATTTTAGATTGATAGTAATTAATTTTATAAGTTGACAATTTTAAAAAATAAAAGTTTCGGATTGACTTATTTTCTTGTATTTGGGCCAAGTCATTTTTGTGTATTTTTGTACATGTGTGGGCTTACAATTTTTAGGTTATTTGGTACGTCCCAAGGCCTCTTTTGTGATATCATAATTAGTTTTTATTATTTAATTGCATTATGTTGCAATTTTGGAAATTAATTTTAATTGAAAATGTAGTTATTATCCATATGCTTTGAACTTTAATCTTGCGTGTTACATTTATTTGTATAGGTTTGCACCCCTTAGATTTGAGACATGAGAACTATTAGATTGGAATAATAGATGAGTCAAGAGGTAAAATACTTGAGTTTTGAGGTGAAAATACAAGCATTGTATGGTCTTGCACACATTGTACCACATTTTAAATCTCCTCTCTCTTTAATTTTTCATTACCTTTAGCTTTATTTAATTCAACTTTTAGACATTTTTATATGAATTTTTGTCTATTCTACTATGGTAAATAATAAAGTTATCTTAACTCATTTTTTACTCATTTACTTAACACTAGAGTTAGGCCCCTTCACCCAAAACTTGAATCAAACTACCTTAATTTTATTTTTAGCATTCATTCTTTCATTCACTCTTATTTTTGCATCCACCTTCTCTGTTATCTTTTCATTATTTTTCATGTTCTTCATCTTTATCTTTATCTCACCTTCTGTCCTCCATATCTCATAATCCAATCATCAAAATCCCAATCCAACTCCACCATTCTTCTTCTTCCACCTCACTCTTTAAACCCAAAGCTTCATTTTCTTAGTTTAACTTCAAAATCCTCAAGATGTTTATGAGTATGGTTTAACCGTGATGGAAGAATTGTACTCAAGAGTCAAGTGGGTTCCAAGATGACTAAAAGCTAAATCCACAAGAAATGCTAGGAAGGAAGGATACAAGAGGAGTCTTGAAGTGTCTCAAGGAATGATGAAAGTCATGGCCACTCTCTATTAAATCTAAGTTAATATAATCTTATTCTTAAAATTAGGAACACTTTTATATCTTATTTTTATTAACCAAAATTGATATTTAACTTACTGGTTTAGTGCTTTTCCACTTAGTTTCACTTTATGTAGTTGCTAGAATTTTTTTTCAATGCATTGTAATTCATATAAATATATGTTTTATGTGTGTTGAATATGTTTTACATTGGCTAGGTATAAATATGTTTGGTTAGTGTTTGATAAAGTGTCTTGTATGTAAAATTGTGCATTTGGCATAACATAAGTCAGGCTACACTTAAGGGAAACTAAGGGAGATTTTGATCACTTTACACCCAGCTAAGAAATTAATTAGGGACTTGTACAAAATTGTGTAAGAATTTAGTTAATTGTATTAGTTAGGAAGGCACACTTATGCAAAATTATGTAAGTGGGTTTAGTTCGGTCAAAAGAGTGGAAATTAACCTAAGCCTAATTAAAAAAATAGATAAGAAATCTAGCATCCTATAACTCATAGGACTCCATTTTAAAAAAGTTTAAACACTTTCATTTCCATTTCGCTAGTTAATCAGGTTTTTAATTAAATTTGTCCATTTAGTTCAATTAGTAAAAATCAATCAAATCTTGGTTAGTTTAGCTCACTAGTTTAGCTTTGATTGATCTTAGTTAGCCTCCTTAGTAAAGAATGACCTAGGTTGCCACTAGTACTATATTAATGCTAACTTACCTATTTTGGAGTGTAAGCAACATACGCTCCAAACGACCAACCTATCAATCCCACTTCTCTTTGATCACCAAGCTCACCCTTCTTGATTTGGATCCATCCTTGACTTCTCACTCTGATATTAGTCCCCACCTTTAGATCTTCCTTAGACCTTACCCATTGCCACAGGCTTTGATTTATGAGACAAAGATGAATTAAAAGGCTTGGAAGTAGACATAAAGTTATAGGGTTTGTGGGTATTCAAGCTGGGTTTAGATTTACAAGTAGGTATCAAGCATTAAGGAAGACTTGGATGCCTTTAGATTGGCAAGGGCTCGAATGGTATATTCTAGATCCTTTTTTTGAGTTGGAATTTCATTTTTTTCTGAATCCATCCCCTAAATTTTGAATTTTTTACTTGTGATTTTACTGTATTTAGGATCCATCTTATTGGAGAGTAGTTGAACCCTTACCTTCGTATGGTCTAATGATAGAAGTTTCAAGAGGAAGATATCAAAGCTTAATAAATGGATGCAAATTAGAAGATGTGGTCATGGCAAGTTTATTTACTTCATACCAGCTTTTGCCTCTTTCAGCTAATCCTCTTTACAACTTTTCTAAATGGCATTTGCTTCTTCCACAAGGTTTATAATTTCTCTACGTAATTTACTAGGCAATAATGGTACTATTGATGGTATGGGAATGGTTTGGTGGGACAAATTTAGTTCTCATTCCTCAAACTATAGCCATCCTTATTTAATTGAAATTATAGCCTTTGAATATGTAGTTGTTTCAAGTTTTACAATCTTAAATGCTCCTGCATATAGCATTTATCTAGTTTATTACAAGTATGTTTGTGTGTTTGTCTAGACTTGAACGATCTTGCACTTATTTTGGATGAAGTTATACTAACTTGGTTAGACTTATGATATGATGTAGCAATGTAATTATTCAAAATATTTCAATCTATGCTTCTCCAGGTTCACCTTATATTGGTCATATAATACCAAGTTTGTTATCCTTGATAAACTCTTTTGTGATTCATATGCTCAGAGTGACATTAATTAGACAAATTTGTTCACAAGCTTTAGTTTAAATTTTGGTTGAATTAGTGCTTAACATAATGTCAAGACTTGCATGATATCAAATAGTTATAAGTTTACTCTATTATTGAAAATCTTAATATTTGAGGTGAATTGATTCTTAATAGTACTATATTATTCTTAATAGCTTCATAGCTCATGTTTGTGCAATTCACATTTCTAAATTCTATTGATAATGTTTATGTAGAAGATCGTATCATCATCATAGGTTTCAATGTAATTGCTCTTAAAAGTAGGTATGGAATTGCTCATGGGAGGCTCGATAATAATGAAATATTCATATCAGATGTAGAAATAGAGAATATCTATATTGCATTTATAGCCATAGGACATTGTGGCTCTTATCAATATGATAAATTTAATCTTGATGTTCTTTTATAATTAGATTGCATCACCTTATAGGATGCAACTAGCTCAAACATCCCTATAATTGGGAACTTCATTGGGATTCATGTAACTATTATATCCTCTACTATTGGTTGAAAGTGTTGGTGGCTTAGATGTAAAGGAAGATATTACTTGCTTATGAATAGGTGTTTGTTCTAAGTCTATGTAATGAATGTGCATTATTAGCTTATGTTACCTGTGTATGCTTTTTTAGGCACATTTGTAGTTAACTTCTTAATATCATCATTATCATTTTTAGGATTTTCATGAAAATTAAGGACATATGATCCCCAATCATCAACAATTACATGGTATAAAATAGAGTTTCTTGAAATTATAGGGCATATAATCCCTAGTTATCAATAATTACATGGTATACAATAGGTTTTCATGAGAAAAAAAGAGCAATTTCTCAGAAGAGATCAAAATGATGCTGTGACTCCAATAAATCAAACTAAACATATGACTTTTACATGAAAAACATATATTTACATGTAAATATTATATAATATACTTAAAACATTTGACTTTCACGTATTGGCTTAGGATATAAGGCCATAGGTTTACAGTGCAAGGGGGATCAGCTTACAGTGTAAGGGTATAGGCTTAGGTTGCAAGGTGCAATGTGGTAGGCTTTGGGTGCAAGGTGATAGGCTTTATGTGCAAAGGTATAGGCCTAGGGTGCAAGGGTATGTGCTTAAGGTATAAGGTATAAGGTGATAGGTTTGAGATGCAAGATGCAAGCTTATAGGGTCGACGTGTAAGGGCATAGGCATTGACATTTATGTTGCCACTGGTTGTTGAATTTTCATACTCCCTCCGTTCAAAATTGTAAAGTATTTTTAACCTAATTTCACCTCCAATAAAGTAATTAACTACTTTCCAACTAACCCTATCTTTTCATATTTATCCCTATTAAATATCCTACAATAAATATAAAGTTATTATCAATAGGGACACTTTTTAAAAAAAGATAATGATTACATTTCAAAAGACTAAAAATGCTTACATATTTGAATATCCAACTCCTCAAAAAATGCTTTATATTTTTGAACGGAGGGAGTATAGTATTTGATAATTACATATAAGTAAGGCATACTGACTTTTATTGGCAACCTTTCACTGGCTAGTGCTGGAGCTTTAGCAAGCTCACCGTTACTTGTTAGTGGAGGGTCCAAAGCTTTGGCAATTAGATTTTGTATGTTTTTTAAAATTTTGTTAATCAACACGAAAGGGTATTTCGATCATTTGCTTAGACTATTTTTTGAATATTATATTCAGCTTGGTCCTTGAGAATAATTTCTCTTTCAAGGAGAGATTTTTGAGCAATTTTCTCTTTCTTCTTTCCCTTGTAAAATATTACTAATCTTTTATTCAAACAAAAAAATACCGTACCTTAGTGTTTTGCCTTGCTCCTCCATCCCAAATTATAATATAACTTCAGAGGAATTTTTTTCAAGAATATAAGAAAATTTAAAAAAAAATAAAATTTCATCAATGATATTTTTTTTATATTACTCTTCTAAGTAGAAAGAGAATTAAAATGATATTATAACATAATAATGAAGTGTATGGGGACATTTTTTAAAATTTATAGTTTTAGTTTAAAAAATAAATTTATAAAGAGTTGTTATTATATTTTATTGATATACATAATTTTATTTTAAATTATTTTATACTTGATGGAAGAAGGAGTGATATATTTTGCTTTGATGGCGGGTGACCTGGGACCAGCCTTTAGCCCTTTTCATGTAATGTGTGAGGAGAATTTGATTATGCTGTTGTCGAGCACTGTTTGTCGAAGTATAATGAATTTGTGACGGATAAAGCTCCCTCCTCCATATGCAGCTAAGCAAGAAAGAAACTTGAACACACACCACTGTCAAGGTTGTTCTCACCTAATTCCAAGTTTTTAACTACTTTTCCTCCTATTTAACTTTTTAACTTGCATATCTCAATTATTTTGTGATTCAACCATCCAGTTGATGACTGGTTGTATTTTTATTATTATTATTTTTTGAATTCTATATTGTAAGACACATTTCTTCACTCAAATCTGCATCAGAATCTTACACACACATACACACACATATTGTAACTATGTTATTTTGTTTTGTTATTTACTTAATGGTTTGGAAGGATGAAATCATTGTGTCTGGGGGCAAACTAATCATGGTGTCAAATTTTTGTCATAATAACCCAATCACAAAGCTCACTCGCAGACAAACATTCATCCATAACAAAACCATTATCACATATTTAATAAATAATTATAAAAATGTTCTTTGTGGGTTTGAATGCATACGAACTATGATTGATTAGATTTCTTCCTTCTGGGAGACTTATCGCCCCTTTTCCTTTCTTTTTTTGTGTAATGATTTGAGTTTGAATCCAATTTAACGGCTGCACAGTGCACACGTTCACAATCCACGATGATGCTCATGATAGTGTCTCAGTCTCATTCAAATTTTTAACTTCAACCATCTAAATTTTAAAATTTTATTTTATATTTATTATAAAAAATTATAGAATTTATTTTATAATCAATTTAGACAATATATATTTGATCTTAATAATTGAATTTAATACTAGATTTTTTATAAAATTTATAAATTAATTATCTGGATATATTTTAAATAATCTAAATTTAATAATAAAATTTTTTAAAATTTTTATAAACTTTTATTTTCATAAATATAATAGTTAAAAATAAAAATAAAGATAATCTTTAAATTAAAAATTTAAAAAATTAAGAAAAAGTTATAATTTAAAAATTTTAAATTTAAACTATCCAAAATATATTTAAATGTTAATTTATAAAAATAATAAAAATATTTAATATTAAATTGGATAATTTAATTAAATCTCATTGTCTGAATTGATGATAGAGTATATTTGTTATTATTATTATTTACTTTTTATAAGTATACAACAAAATATAAAAATAAAACTCATAAATCTATACCATCTATATCAAAATTTGAATGATGTAGATTGTTTATCATGTGGTGAGTACCATGATGAGCATTGAAATTGGGTGCCTTAGTGTAAAATGCCCTAATATACTATAAAACTTAACCATACAAATCATTGAATTACTATGGTAAAAAAAAATAACTGCAGTTAGATAAAACTAATTGTTGCACCCGGAAAAATGCGACGCGGACGGCGCGCGAGCGAAGGTCCTGGCCTTCGCGACGGGAACCGGATCGAACGAGGAGTCGCCACCAAGATTTGAGGGAAATCTAGGGAAACCGATTAATGGAAGATAAGGGTGGTCTACGTAATCAGAGAACAGGTTCGGGAGTCGGTTGAGTGTAGGGAAGGTGTTAGGCACCCCACAACACCCGTTCGTCAGAACGGTTACCTGAAGTTTGCTGTGCTCTATTAATATGGTTTTATAATTATTTTAATTATCTCTTTTATATTCATGTGTTTGATAAAAATGATGAGAAATATTTATTTATTTACGAGGGAAGACGGACTTGACTCAGAATCTGACTCTGAGGCCTACGTACCCTATGATGGGGATCAAAGTCCACGTAGTTCGGGCTTGAAAGTTGTTGGTGAAAATATTTTTTTGAAGAGAAATTAATTAGAAATAATTTACCATTTTGCAAATAAAATAATTTCTGAAATTTTGATATAGGTGTTTTAAATTGCAAAAAGTCATTTAATTTTAATTATATTCTCAATTTTTGAATTTTTAGAATAAAGAAAGAAAAAGGTTTAAAATTATTTTTCTTTGTTTTATGATTGGGAATTTTAACTGCTATATCTGCAGAGTCTTATTAGTTTATACGGTAATGCAGTTGTTTTAAATATCTATGGAGATTCTGAAATCTCACACGATAAAAGAATTTAGCAATTTAATTTATTTATTTTTAAGTGTTAATAATAGTTTGCTTAAGTATGTATATATATTTTTAAAGAATTTTAATCATCATACCTGTATAGCCTTATTGACTTATACGGTAATATGATTTATCCTAAATATTTGCAGAGATTCTAAAATCTCACATGATAAAGGAATTAAATTTAATTAATTGATTTAATTAATTATATAATATATATGTATATATATATATATTTTAAAAACTTAATCGTTATATCTGCAGAGTCTTATTGACTCATACGATAATACGATTATCTTATAAGTCTACGAAGATTCAAAAATCTCATATGACTAAAAGATATAATTGATAAATATGATTATCATTTAAATACATTAATTTAGTTAATTAATTTTCTAAATTGTTTATATGATTATTTAAAAATAATTTATTTATTATAAAAATTGAGAATCACTGTATCTGTGAGGACTTATTATCTCACACGATAATGTGATTAATTTAAGTTCCTACAAAGATTCTTGAAATCTCACATGGAACTTAAATGGATTATTTAGATTATAAAAAGAGAGTTAATTTTTAATATATACGTTTTGCTCTCTTATCTGCGAAATCTTATTGATTTACACGACATGAGATCATTTTAAATACCTGCGGAAATTTTTAAAATCTCTCAGAACAAATAAATAACAAACAAATATATATTCTCTTATTTTTAGAGGATTATAAAGTTCAAAATACCTAAAAATGAAACTCCCTTATAGTGATGACATAATGCGCATGCAAATGGATAAAGAAAGTAGAGAATCATGTTGAAATATTACGAATGGATAAAAGGCTTCTCTTGGTATAAGAATCAAAGCCAAGCCACAACTTATCTACATGTCCTTTCATGCTAAAACATATTTTAAAATCCAATTTCAAAAACCCAGCCTAACAATCACAATAATTTTCCTTCCCTGTTTGAGATAAAATCGTGGCAGGAATATATCCAAAAATCAGTTCTAACAAATTATGATCACAAATACAAAATGTTATTGTGAGTCCTTTTTTTTCCTTTTCAAAACCACTATCACATCAACTTCTTTACCGTCCTTGGTCAAAACATGATAGGAATATACCAAAAATGAATTCGAACTAACCAGTATAGTAGGTAATATCTTTATCTGGAATCTCTTTGCAATTTCTGCATAGTGCCAAATCATTCAACATCGATGAAGCCTCAGATTTGAACGAATGGTTGAACTGAACCAGCCTCCATCATTCGTGTGTCACCCCCTTCTCCCTCATTCGTGCCTTCTTCCTCGGTCTCGGTCTCTGTTCAGACCCCCTAACAACGTCTGAAGCAAAGTGACAGGTCCTCCCTCCGTTTTCATCCGGTTTGAGTGGTGCCACTGTGCTCTGTTTTTTTTTCTTCTATTTCTGCCGCTGCTCTCTCTCCCATCGGCCTCTCTTCTTTCTCCAACTTATTCTCTGTCTCCCTCTCCTTCATTCCAACTCTCTCAATCCCTTCTTTTACGTGCAAACTCTCCTCCTTTCTTTTCTCACGTTTATGGCTCTCTCTTTTTCCGTCTCTCCTCCCTCTTCTCTCACGCTGAAACGGTCCTGTTTCTCCTTCTCTCCATGCTCTGTTTTTTTCTCATTTTTCTGTCTCTTCTCGGACTGTTCCTCGTCTCCAGTGTTTCTTCTCTGTATTCTCTATCTTTTTCTTCTCTTTCTCTGTTCAAGCTTCTCCCATTTCCTCCGTTCGGTCACTGCTCTCTCTTCATCTTTTATGCTCTGTTTTTCTTCTTCTTTTCCCTCTCAACTCTCTCTCGGTTTCTCTACTGTTTTTTCAGCCAAAACCAACTCCTTCCTTTATTGCTCTGCATGTCGCATTTCTGGTTTTGTTTCCTTTTTCTGCTGGCCGAAAGTGTATGTACGTATGCTGGTTGCTTGCTACTCCTTCTGCTCTGTTTTACTGTGCATGCATGAGTCTAATCTCTTTCTGCGTTTTTCTCTGTGTGGCTGTATGTTTACGTGCTTCCTTTTAGTTTCTTTCTCTGCTGCGTCTGGGCTTTGCTTCTTTTCTTCTTGTTCTGTCGCGTTTGCATGTGTGTGCGGGCTCTGTGCATGCTTGGTTCTGCTTGCTGTACTTTTCTACTCGCGTGTGGGTGCTGTTTCTGCATTTCATGTCTCTGCATTTCGTGTCTCTTTTTCTGCTGTTTTCTTCTTTTTCTGCACATGGCCGAAAGAGTATGTGTGTGCGTGTGTTCTGATGCTTTCTTTTTTAGCCATTCTTTAATGCTTTTTTTTGTTAATTAGATTGAGGGAGAGAAAAAAAGTTTAGTTTTAAAATACATATTTTTAAATGGAAAACAAAAAATTTAAGGAGAGAAATTTAAAAAAGTTGAGTCTCAAAAAATTGATTCCCAATATCTTTGAATGGTTGGGATAATTTGAGAGATTTTAAAAAAAAAATTAAGCAAGATTTTTTTTTGAAAATATAATCTTAAAAAGGATTAAATTTCATTTTTATATTTTTTATATTTTTTGATTTTTTATTATTAAAATTTAAAAAATGCCCGGACAAAATGCGGTGTTCACACTAATCATAATATAATAAGAAAATATCTGGGTTCAAGGTCTATTATAATTATTTAAACTAAACTTAAAGCCTGAAATAAAACATTGTAAATGCACAAATTATTGAGATTTCAGAACATCAACTCAACCAATATACAACAAACACCTATACAAACATAAATTAGAATCTAAAGCTTTTAGAAGCATGGGATACCGATATGTTCAAACTCTTCAATCTAATAAAAAGATTAAGATGACATTATTCAATCATAGGAGTGTTCGTTGTGGCTTATACATATCTTACCATGCCATGATTTCCTCTGTGTTGTGTATTGCAGTGCAGGCACCTTATGCAGCAACACATCATGTAAGGACTAGGACAGCATGGTGCTATCGCATAAAAAACTCTTAAGAGTGGACATCCATCACACCCCAAACTAACATCCAATGTCTAAAAGAAATGGTTTAAGAAATTCTAAAGGACTCAAGTAGCAAAACAGTTATCGGCATGAGTTCTACCTTTTCAACACGTAATAAATCACAGTATTGGACATGCGGTCATACAAATCCCATTCACACATCTACCCACCAAGGTGTCTATATTAGCCTAATGCCAATATCACAAACCACTGCCTGGACCGAACCCCAAAAGACATAGGTCATAATAAAATTGTTCCACGATACACACACACACACACACACACACAAGACACACACACACACACATAGAGCATAGACATTTGTAGTTAATAAAAATAATCATCAGCATACTTGCACTAATATTTAGGCCCTTAACAAACAACCACATCTTATACAACAAGCTTAAGGCATTAAATACAACCGCTCAGATAACAATAATATATAGTGGTGCAAGTACTCCAAAAATGAATAACTTAAGTTGGCAATATAATTATCATCATTATGTTACACATAAATAAATAACTAGAAAATAAGGCTACATAATAGGAATCTCAAATTTTTAAGTCTTGTGCGTTTTTTCCTTTTCCTTGCTAAAGCTAGTGCTTGTAAAAATTGAATAGGGGTGAGTATAGATACTCAGTAACTAAGTAAAACTATAAATCACACACATGTAAGTTAAATCAAGAAGGGCATGTAAGAGGACATTATAAATCACAAGACTAATGGTACAACAATATCACATCTTATGATACAAACAAATGCATGATCTTAAACTCCTTATCTTCTCCTTTTACTGTCAATCGAATTCATGAACTGACAATTCAATTGGACTAAGTTTGTGTGATTAGACTAGTCTTAGCTCTCTAATTACATGGAGATACTCAATCAAAGATGCCTTACTCAATCTTGGACCACAGATTCTCCCAATTCTTGAATCCATTTAGGAGTTGCAATTGCCCGGCGCTACAACTAATCTATGGTAAGATTTAAGAAGACCTGACTATAATCACTACACCCAGTCTAGGGTGAGTTTATAAGCAAACTACTCCTAAGGTATCCTCCTACTCACATATGATCATGCAAATATGCATCAGTGATCAACATGCATTTTCACATCTTATAGCATAATGAAATTAACCAATATGCATTTATCCATTACTTCATAATAAAATCAGCCTAATAGTACACATTTCTAATATATTATGATGTATAAAAATTTAAGGAAAATTCCACTTGCAAATATTTTTCTAAAACCATAATCAAGTTTATATCTAAATAAATTAAACTTTATCATATTCAAAAAACAACCAAAATTAATCTAACAGGCAATAGCATGAGTTAGAGATCCCTATGTTATCCCAAACCTTTAAGAAAAGGTTACCCCTAAACCAAAGGCTTTATGAGAAATAAAAGAACCCAAACAATGCACTATAAGATTAGTTTACAATTCACAACAACAATTATCACTAAGTGACCAACAAACATTAACACTTTCAACTCCCAATTATCCACTTTAAATATCAATAGTTCTAACTACAAGTGAAATTTCCATTCCAATGAGTTTATTAGCTCCTATTAGCTTCACTTAGCTCCCAACAAATTAAATAACAATAATTATAACTACAAATAGCTCAAATTCTTCTTTAAAGAGCCTATGGTTTGTCTAAAATGAAGAAACTCATACCTGTAGCTCAATCCATCCAAAATCAATATTCTAGGAGCAGAAATTGACATCAAATAACCTCATTTAACTTTAATAATTTGTCCAACAACAACTCATAGTCCATAAATCATCATAGGGTTCAGATTTGCAAAAAATATCAGAACCCTAACTCAAAAATTACCCCAGATGGAAGAGAAATGGTGTAGGAACTTATTTTAGGTGATTGCTAGCTAGAAACAAGCCAAAACATCAAAAAATGGAACCTTAATAGAGCTTCACCATTCTCCTCTGACTCCCTCTTCCTTTTCTCTATCTTTCTACGTTTTCTGACATTTATATCACGAAATTTAGGCATTGTTCTGCATAGTCATGGCCTTCACAACTTTATCTGTGCGCAGACAAAGACAGAAACACCAAACAGCGTGTTTTTTTATGTCCGCATGATGACATCGCCTTTGTAATACTTGTACGCATGTGGATGTACATTTACCTTTGTATTTTTACTCAACTTGGGTCCAAGTGGCCCAATATGCTCCTGAGCCAGACTTTGAGGTTATAACTGACAAAATTAAGGTTTGATAGTCCATTCTAACTGTCTCTAAGCTAATAAACTCTCATCTTAATTTTAATTATCCTTAATTAATTTCTTAAATTAAAGAATTAAAATTTAGGATATTATACTCAATGTCTTACTCCCCCACTTTGTTTGTTTGTTTTTGGTCTAACATGTATAATATGTTATGTAAAAGTATCTATTGTTTCCCTTTTTTATCACAATTTTAATGAGTGATATTATAAATTGTGAGTGAATATTTTACCTACTTTTCATTAATAAAAATATAATAGGAATCTTTGATTTCCTTTCCCTTTACAAATTTAATAAGATGTCAATTTTTTTCTTAAGGTATGTGAAAATATATCAAAAATATTTTATAACAAGAATTGGAATGAATAAACTTACTTTTTATATCAAACCATACCAATTTCCGATGGTCAAATTGAATTCCGCTAATTTGGATTGAGTTAGGAGGGATGATCATAAAAGCCACAAAGCTGGCTTATTTAATCACAATAATTAATTGTACAATTGCATACATAGAACTATATCCAAAATTTCAACCCAAAGATTACTAGTTAAGCTACATATTCTTTAGCAACTAAGCCACACGCTCACTAGTAGGAGTAAACTCATCTGATCAAACTCACGTACGGCCTGTTTTGTGCATTGGCTTCGACTTTCTCACAAAAGTAGATCTTGCTCCCGATTCTCTTCAATATATAACAATAAAGAACCAAACCCAATAAAATATATGAAACAATGCACTAGCTGTTTTGAGCATACTATGTGGTCAAGCACTAAATGCGCTCCTGTCGATCCACTCAATAAAGTGAAAGTCGCAGCGCAGTTGTTCATATATCCAACGTTCTAGTGCGGTGACCCACCATCCTTCCAAGTTATAATGATAGTGCTCATCAGTTCCATTCACACAGAGTTCGTGTCCCCCCCCCCCCCCCAAACCAAACAAATTTCTCCCATTTCATGGCAAATGATGGTACTGCCGGCTAGCTAGAATCCTTTTTCACTTTGTTCAATGAGAACTCACACCACTCTTAGAAGATTCCATAAGGAAAGATGAGTCTGAAGCGTTAGAGCACAAACTAGGCTGACATTATAATAATGAGAAGCAAACCGGGTGAGTCTCAGGCTATATAGCTGTCATGGATGTATAATCTCTCTTTCCAATTTATGTTCTTCTCAAAAGCCCCGAATTAAGATTTCAATCATCGCCCTCGGAGACCATGCAAAAGGAAAGCTTCTTCAGAGTAGTACTCACTAATTCATTCTTTCAATTCTAAAAGCTTCTCTCTTTTTGTAAAGTCTTCTTCGCTTCTCTCTTTGGTCTCGTGGCAGCAATTATAAGATCCTTTCTCTACCCTTTTCGTTCACTTTGAAGATCACAACAATTATATTTTGACATTTTTCATGCATGCTTCTTCCATAAAAGATAGAGCTGTAAAAGTCTTATATTTATTATTCGGACAAAATTATATTTGGACGCACGTGCCATCCACCACGAGCACTGCAATTAATCCACCAACCCACAACACATGAGGTTTCACACTTAAAACGGAAGAATAAAGAGGTGGATTGGAGGGCTAGTCATAGCTTGAAAAAAGTTTTCCAACCCATTGTGGCGCTGTGTTTTTTTGACTTGTTCTTGAGGGAGAATGACATTGAAGTACCTTATTGAAAAGATTAGCATGTAAATCCCTCGAAGTTGAAGTGTGTGTTTGGATAGCTCATTAATCAATTTTTTGAGAGAAAAAAATTGATTTTGCATGAAATTATCTAAATGACAATTTTCTCAAACAATCGATTTTTCCAAAAAAATCGATTTTTTGGCAAAGCTAGCAGAGGCAGGTTTTGCGTTCAGATTGCAGACACACATGGGAAAAATTACAAAACAAGGCCCAAGAAAAATTTTTAAAAAAGCACGAAATTTAATAAAAATAAAATTAAACTCTTTTCTCTTCTTCTTTTTTTTAGTAAATTTTGAATTTTAAATCCTCAAAAAAATTACTAGCATTAGTTCTTGCCAATCATTACCCTTCACTTATACTTACTATAAAATTAATTTGAATAAAATATTAATTGATAGAGAAAAATTAATTTAATTTAATTTAAAATTGAGGGTCATTATAAAGATTGTTTCAAAGATCTATAAAGAGAGAGATATTTTACATTTTTTGTTACATTGCAACATTTTTTATATTGTCAAAATTTTTAAATAATGCTTACCATCTTTGTTAGATATGACTTATATTCATGATGTCATTAGAGATCAACTTGTACATTATCATCTTCATTAGTTATTGTAAAATTAATGTTCGGTATTTAAGAATAAAATCTTTTTCTTTTATTAAATTTATTTGAATTAAGATATATTGAGTTATTTATTTATGTAAATTAAAATTTTTAATATTAATATAATTTAAATTTTTATAATTAATCAGATATATAATTTAAATTACATATTTTAATTTTTAAATATTAAATACAAATTTATCAATAATTTAATTTTGAACGAAAACATTCTTTATGATAATTTGAATAGCTAAAATTAATTCTAAATAAATTATCCAAACATCTTTAATTCTATTAAAATTAATTTTAAAAAAACAACATTCAAACAGATTGCGTTATAATATAAGCAATTATAATTAAAATCTAGTATTTAATTAATTATTTTTATAATTTATTATACCTAACTGAAATCTAAATGGGCATGAAATTGGTGAATTCTTGTAAATTTTTTTTAAAAAAAGAGAGAATATTTTAATATTTTATATTTTATAAAAATAATAAGCGAAAATACTAAAAAAAAAAAGAAAACCTGCAAGAATTCACCAATATTCCAATTTTAGAGAATTTAAACCCAAAAAATTATTGAACTATTTACCTTAAACACATTGATTTATACAATTGAGATTCACACCACATTAAAAATTACATTTTTGGATGCTATAAAAAAAATTACCGTTTTGAAATGGGTACCAAGGTGTCAATTATTTTATTATAATTACTCAGAGATCATTATCCCTATGTGTAACATATGCATGTGCTAGATAGTCTATTTTTATTAGAAGTTTTCTCATTGCGTGTATTTTGAATTTTTATATATTACTCACTCCGTTCAAAAATATAAGATATTTTTTAATAAATTATATGTTAAAAAATATAAAATATTTTTAGTCTTTCGAGGTGTAATTATTGTCTATTTTTCAAAAGTATCCCTATTAATAATGACTTTATATTTATTGTAAAGTATTTAATAGGAATAAATATAAAAAGATAGAGTTAATTTGAAAATAGGTAACTATTTTATTGGGGTGAGATTCAGTTAAAAATGCCTTACATTTTTTAATAGAGGGAATAACACTTTTTTGAAAGGAAAATCACCTCAAACAAGAATTTGACCATCTAAGAGATGAATGTGTGATGCTAGTTCACCAAAAAAGAAAAACAATTACAACACACAGTCACACACATATATAATGCAACCTGTTTTTTGCATTTTAAGGAGAAAATTATCATAAGGTAATAATTTAGAAACAAATGTTATGAGCTTATGAGTTAGAAAACAAAGAGAATAGGACATGTGTGAAAATCTTGGCTAGGAATGCATTAATTACTTAATGGGGCAAAAAAACTGAAAATGGATCTGTCTGTTAATTTATACAATTTTAGTCACAGCAAGAGTTGAAAAATGTGATCATGCTATGGTGATGATCATCCAAAAGCGGCTTTGCTTGTGCTTGTAGTAATCAATTCAAACTTTAATTGAATCCTTAAAGCCTTAAGCTTTAGAGACAAACCCTAAAGCAAAGGAGACTTTTAAACTCCCTTTGTTGTATCATCATAATCTAACTGAAGCATAACATATAATCTCCTTGTACCTTTTTTTTCTTTTTCTTTTTCTTTTTTTATAACCAAAGACCTTAAATCAGGTCTTGGCACTAGGCATGTCCTTATTCAATAAACATAAAAGACAATTAGATGGTAAACTAATAGTATAAAAACCGTGCTCCATACTAGAGCTTGTTGAGCAAGATGGTGGGTAGCTGCGTTTGCAGTATGCAGGAGGTGTGAAAGTTGCAAGGTCCAGTCTCGCCTCCTAAGATTACAAATCTCTGCTATAATGTCTTTATTAGGATGAGCACTAATGTCTTTGCATGAACTTAATCTGATAGCTTTCGTGGACTCTGATTGGAGTTTCACCTTTCAAAAGCTTGCCTCCCAAACTAAGCGTAGGCCATGGAGAGTTCCCAAGAGTTCTACCAAAAGACTGTTTCCTTGGTTCATACTATGGATAAATCCAACCAGAAAATTTCTTGTGTGGTCCCTAACTACCCCTCCACATCATAGCTTCCTTGTTGTGTGGGAGTAAGCTCCATCAACATAAATTGAGATCCAATCATGCTCTGGTGGAGTCCACATCTAACAATTATCACCAAGAATTGCCCCGCTCTAATTCATTCCCGATGCCTTTCTTCTAACAATGGTCAAAGACTTATAAATACCATTGGCTTCTACCCAAAAGGCTTCGTTAAACTTGAAATTTCCTTCAAAAACTCTTTCATTTCTCCTCTTCCAGATAAGCTAGCACAAAGTAGTGAAAAATGCTGGCCAATCCATAACAGCACTGTTACCGTCCTACTTAAGGATGCACTTGATCCAATCTTCTTCCATGAGGTTAAAGAAATCATCTTGGTTCTCTAGGTCCACTACGTCAGTCCAAAGAGACTTTGAGCTAGGACAATCTCGTAAAACATGAATAATATCCTCCCTCACAACATTACACCATGTGCATGTTTCTTCTGATGTCATTCCTTATCTTTTCCTTACTTCATTAGTAAGAAGCATGTCATGCATATCAAGCCATATAAAGGTTTTACAATGTTAGGGCACGTGGAGCTTCCAGATTCCTTCCCATATATGATCATTACCAACTAAAAATTTAAAAACTTCCTTATATGCAGACTTGACTGAGAATTCCCCATTTCTGTCATGTCTCTGTCTTAAGGTTCACCTTCTATTAATGATTTCAATACCTGATTTCACATCCTCTCACGTAGCCTTGATCCCAGATTAAACATTTTATCCAGATCGCTTCATATTAATACATGGTATTAGATCATGCCCACACTTATACTTTTCTTTAACAACACCAACACAAAACTCATCCTTTCATTGAACCAAGCTCCAACCTATTTTCATGAGTAAAGTATGATTATGGTTCCTAGCATGTCTTAATCTAAGACTACCAGTTGATTTCGGTTGGCACACTTTCTCCCAAGCAACCAAGTTTGCTTTCCTCTTAATATCTGTAGTACCCCAAAGGAAGTTGCGATTCTGTTGGTCAAGCGCCTCACAAGTACTTACCAGAAGGAGGGCTGTTTACATGACATAAGCTAGTATTGCCGATGTAGTTGATGTTATAAGAGTATGATGCCCAGTATGAGACAAGTTATCAACCTTCCATTGAGATAGTCTTCTTTTAACTTTATCCACCATATCGATAAAAGATTCTTTCCCAACTCTCTTGTGGTAAAGCGGGACCCCGAGATATCTGCCAAGGTCAGCTGTACGTGTAAATCCCAGAAGGTTGCTTATCTCCTCACATTGAGTGTTATGCACATTCCTCAAAAAGAAGATTCTAGTCTTGGTATCATTTATCTTCATGCCAAAGCTTGCACAAAAATTGCGAAGACATTCCTTCAAAGTAACTGCTTGGTTCACAGAAGCTTCGACAAATAGCAAGATATCATTAGCAAAACACAGATGAGAGATAGGGGCCGTTCTTACCAAAGCGAATTGGGAGCTACCGTTTCACATTACATAACATCTATATGAGATAAGACAACTTCTCCATGCTTAACACAAAAAGTAAGGTGATAAGGGGTCACCCTGTCATACTCCTCTGCCAGGAATAAAAGACTCAGCACGACTGCCGTTCCATAAGATCTGCATATCAGCTAAAGAGATAGAGCTCTTTTTCACTTCAGAAATGTAAGAGGTATATTTAGCTCCCTGAGACAGTCCATGGTGAATTGCCAGTTAAGCCTATCATAGGATTTTTCAAGATCTATTTTAATAGCCATGAAACTTTTCCTCCCCTTCATAATATGCATAGAATGGATAACCTCTTGAGCTACAATAATGTTATCCGCACTATGTCGCCCAGGTATGAAACTGCATTGATATAGAGAGACAATCTTTGAGAGTATGGTTCTTAACCTGTAAGCAATATCCTTGGTAACAACTTTAAAAAATGACATTGCATAGACTGATAGGGTGTAGGTCCCTTATAGACTCGGGGTGCTCCTTTTTTGAAATAAGCACAAGGAAGATTTTATCTCTCAGAGTTTTTCAAGAAATTCAAAGAGCTCTTTAACAAGTTTAACCATCTAGGACCCCACAGTTTTCCATTGACTTTGGTAAAAAATAGGACCAAGCCTATCCGATCTTAGTGATTTGATTGCACCCATTCCAAAAACCGCTTCCTTTATTTCTTCATCTCCCACTGACTTCTCGATAGCTAACAGCTCCATAGAATTTATTTTTAGGTACATCACATTACATTGAATATTTCTTCTCTTTACCTCCTCCTCTAAGAAAAGGTTCTCAAAGAAGGAGGTTGTCATAGCTTTTAGTGTTTGACTGTCGTATATCCACTCTCTATCATCACCCTTTAAAGCACTGATTCTATTAGCTTTCCTGTGTCTATTGGCCTTTGTATGAAATTACTTTGTATTTTTATCTTCATACAAGAACCAATTAGACTTAGACTTCTGAGCCTATAATAAATTTTTTTGTAGCATAATATCTTCTAATTCAATCCACAGACTTCTTTGTAAATCTTCCAACTCTTTAAACTTATTACCTCAGCTTAGCGCTTTATTCAGCCCATCAATTCTTTGTAAAAGAGTTTTCTTCCTTGTGTTTAAATTCCCATACACCTTTATGTTCCAGATACTGCAATCATGAGTGAATTTGGATATTCCATCATTCCATCTCTCGCCCAGTTTTGCACAAACTATTCAAACTTGTCATGCAAAACCCGTGATGCAATGAAATGAAAAGGCCTATAAACTCTTTCTTCCATACTTGATTCAAGATTAGAAGAATGAGACGATGATCTGACTTTAAAAATGTGAGATGGGTCGGTGAAGCATCCAAAAATAAACTGACCCAGCTCTCATTTGCCAAAGCCCAATTGAGTCTACTTTTGCTCTCACCCCATTACCATGTGAACTCTGGTCCAATAAAACCGAGATCATGAAGTCCTTCCTTCTCAACCTAGCTACAAAAGTCCAGGTCACTACGAATTCTCCCACTAGAATGAGATCATCTTTCACAATGAATTAAGGTAGCATTAAAGTCACCTGCAAGGCACCAGGGGCCATTAATGCCCTCTCCAATCCTAGATAGTTCCCCCCATATACTCCTACAAACCATCACATTTAGACTAGCATACACAATGGTCAACCACCAAGTAGTCTTACCCGGGCTATCTATACTGAGATGAACATATTGTTGATGAGTTTTAATAGCGCGCACCTTCAATACATCATTCCTCCAAAGATACCAAATGCCACCACTATAGCCTTAAGCATCAACAATACCAAAACTATCAAAACCCAGACCAGCAGCTATCTTCTTAGCCTTATCACCACTGCAACGTGTTTCCATAATAGCAAGAAAGTCCACCTTGTAAAACCTTTTTAACTTACTTATGAGGCTAGGGACGGTTTTTGACCCTGTACCCCTTAAGTTCCAGATCATGTAATTCATGTGTACACTTGAAGGTTGTTTAGGCTAGAACCCCCTATAATATCCTCCAAGACTATATCCACAGACTGGGTTTCTCTTATTTCTTTTGAATTTTTCGACTCTAAACCACTTTGTGTGGCCAAATTACTCATGTCAAGGTCTTTGTAATCATTTACGAGTCCTTTCTCTATGTTGGGTGGCCCAACAACCATCTGGTCACTGTCATCAACCTCCACAGTCAGCTTGGTTTGATGGCAATGATTTTCTAGAGATGAATTTGGCCCAATGTCAAGTATTGAAAATGGATTAAAGCCCATTATGTTGCTAATATTACTGATGGGACCTTTATCTTGTCCATTTGTCGTACCCTTGCGCCTTCCTACGGGTATATTCTCTTTACCCTTGAATTTCCTTTTTGGTCTCCCTTTCTGTAAGTCTCGCACAGGGACCCAGTCGCTTGCGTTATTTTATTAACTCCCTTGAAGGATCGAGGAAGGATCCTCTTGTTTACTGGGTTAATTCCTGCCTCCTTAGTTGTCTCAATAATGTTCTTCAAATCCCGTGACTTCACGCTTCCAGATGCTCCCCCGAATCCTCCTATTGATTCTCCCTTCTTCATATCCTTCAAACACCTCCTACTTTTTCGCTCAAGATATCCATCCCTACCAAATCTTTCCCATTCACTCTTCTGCAAATATCACACTTGACCAGATTACTTGCACTGAACATTGGTCTTAGCTTTGGCATTTTTTTGACAGTAACCTCCTCCGCCGTGTACGGTGCCTCCTTAGTTTGTCTTGGGTTGATTACCATATCTGACCCTATCGTGCTGCTTCCGTCCTTTCCCATTTTGTCTTCACATACTTGATCTTTAGCCTTTTTCCCTATTGTTTCAGTCAGATTCGTGCAAACTTTCTCCAAGCATTGACCCTCATAACGGCCATAAACACCACAACAGAAGCAAACCATGTGCAGTCCCTCATACTCTATGTGAATATCCTCGCCAAAAGCAACAAACGACGATAGTAGTGGCTGGTCCAGGTCAAGTTCAACACAGATTCTCGCAAAGCCACCCTTGTCATGTAATGAAGTAGATAAATCTAACTTAATGGTCTTACCCACCATATTTCCAATATGCCTTAATGCTTCCACACTATAGAACTCGACAGGTAAATCTAGAATTCTTATCCAAGCAACAATGCATCCCTGAGTATCTGCCTTCGACATGTTAAAATTTAGCCTCCACTTTTGAATGAGAAGGTAATGGTCATCCATCATCCATGGACCTTCCTGATATGCATGGTCCCACACCTCCTTAGACGTGAAGGAAACAATGAAATATCCATTGTTGAGAACCATAACATTTATCGGCTCTGTAGTTCTCCACATTCTTTGAAGTCGTGTTTTTAACAATGCCCTCGTGATCGGTTTGCCCAGTAATTTCACGATCAACGAATTCATCCACAGCATGCACCACGCTTCATATTCTTCAGCTGTAAACTGCATTGTTGGTTTCTGTTGAGCCCCTTTCTCGCCTTCGTCTTCCTCTGTCTCACGTCCATCGTACTTTTCCTTCTCCTTCTTCTTCGAAGCATTAACAGCAGCGAATAACCCCTTCCACCCATTTGCCATATCACTGTCCTTGTCACTACGTGATAAGAAACCACTCATGTTCAAGCTAAATAAAGAATCCTTGTACGACACAGGTTTCTTGTGGCTATCTTTTTTCACCTCCTCGTCTCCCTTGCCTTTCGCAGAGAATTGGAACCTAATGGCGGATCACTCCAAAGGCCCCTACTCAGACCACCTCCACCATTCGGATCACCTCCACTGCCTCCGCTCCCACTGCTGACGCCACCAACTGTCTCACTTCCGTTACCTCTGGAATCTCCGCTCATGGCTAATTCGCTTTCCCCTAGGTTCTACGTGTATACGACGTCTTTCTTCCGCCACTGTGTTTGTTTGTACTCCTTTTAGTTCTGACCCTTTTTCTTTCTCTAATGATAGGTGAACAAGATAGTCCATAGATATCACTATTTTTCGCTGTATTTATGGGGACAAGTGCGCTATATAATGAGGAAGGATTGACCCCCCATGTTCTTCATTCCCACTAGAAGGCGCTGTTCGTCTATCTGCATTGGCAAAAGAGAAACCGAGCACTCCTGTTCTCTCATTCCATCCCAGGATCTTATCAATTTGCCCTAATTAAATGCGGTATTTTGTGAAACTGAATGCTTGGTTGCTACTATCCATTTTCCGATTTTGGTATATGTGGAAATTTTTTCCAGTTTCCCCCTGCTGATGCTCGCATTTAAAAAAAAAAAAAAAAAAAACTACTGTCAACAAAAGAAATATCATCGTATTGTGCTTCGATGCAATTTAGTGCTTGATAAAGACTAGTTCTCTGAAAATGAAAGTGTTGGCAAATGATGATCGAAATTCATCATGGGATATATTATCAAAGAGTTTGGTAAGGGTAATAGTGGCATTCATTCTGCTACCCTTCATTAGTATTTAAACCATGAACCCCTACCTCTATGCTTTACTTTCGCTTTCGTTTCCCACATGGTAGATAAAGTGTCAGGGTTTTTTTGTCTGTTTCTTCATCGTTAGAACTCAGAGCCTTGTCTAAATTAATCTGGTTTCCGACAGAGTACTTGTATTACTATCACGTAACACACACACAACAACCATAGTCAAATTGTTGTATCGTCTAGGGGAAGAAATTATGATAGGATCTTGACAGGTTCAGTTGTAATAAATTAAGCAAATTAGGTCAATTCACAACGGGGGTGTGGGGAAGGGCGTACTGATAGTGCTCTCCACTGGGTTTCTTACAACCATGGCCAGGGCCCAGGGTAGCAAAGCAGGAGGAATGACTAAAACGGGAATGAAATGAAAGGCGGTTTCAGGCTTTGGAGTGAGTGCAGTAGCCCACAGCTGAAATAATGCGTCCTGTATTCGGCCCCAGGATTAATATGATCACAATGGTGATGTGACGTCCAATACTAGAAAGGGCCAATCGAACATGTACATGTTTAGAAAGAATGAAACAAAAAGAGAAAGATGCACGAAGATCCAAAAAGAATAAAGGAAAATTCCAAGTGCTAGCCGAAAAATGGGGCCATAGAAGATATTGGAGCAGCATGCCCACAAGAGTATATTGTATATAGCAATCTAGGGATTCTCCAAAGTAAAAAATGTAAAAGATGAAGATACTGTTCTGCTCTACTTTCCTGGATTCTGTGTATATACTATTCACCTGTCAGACAAAAGACCAGTTGATGAACATGAAACAAATGCAATGGGCCGTTTCTTCTTCGTTCAATACTTTCCATGCAACTGCTCTCTCATAAGACACTGGCCTTCCCATGCTGGATAAGCAGATGCCTCCTTGCATGCACATAAAGCCCTGCATCAAAACAACACCTGTTTAGAAAGCGAAAGGCCACTACTTGGAATAACACTTCCTTCTTAGGAATTCAAATAATTCTACAATATAATGTAAAAGAAAGAATGAAACAAGATGGGAAGAGACACTAATTTAGCAGAATGGGAAGACGAGCAGAATAGAAAGAGCCACTAATAAGAATGTTTTTGATGCTGGACAAGTTCTTTATGGCTTATTAACATGCCCTGTCAAGGAGTCCAATTTATTCGCAAAGAAAATTTCATCATTTAATATGCATTAAGGACAGGGAAGTAGAACTTTTTGCATGCTTCAAATAACATGAGCATAAAAACACACACACAATTTCTTTAAAAGCTCCTGGTAACACGTTCTTTCATTACTTCCACGATTGAGTATTTGATTTAGCCACTTCACTTGACCATTCAAGACATCTGGGTTGGCATTTCTTATAACTCTCTTCTCAATTTCAGGTGGCCTCAAGACTACTCCCTAAATACTCTTCATAAGACCACTAATCTGTCTGATAGTAATTTCTTTTTACAACTTTAGGGAAAGTAGACACTTACTAATGATACTTCATGCTCAATTTACGGTTATTTATCTTAAAATGTACTTAAAAAATAAAAAAGAATGATGTCCTCTTGGTTTTGGAAAAAATAAAGGGAAAAAGATCGTTTGAGGCATAAGATTCTCACATGTTCCAGATTTTCATTTCCTGTTTCAGATCTAAATGGATGTTTAATTTTCTGGAGTCTTACGGGAAGCATCGTACCTGCTGCATTATCTGGGGGAACTCAGAGAACAGGGCTTTCTTCCCATTCTCGTCAAAAACTTTATCGAGAGTTATGTCTTGAAGTGCAACCAAGGTTGTCTCAAGCATGTCGAGTCCAGCTTGATTTGCGAATGTGAAAACTGGCGAAGCCTGGAAAAGTCATGGTAAGTTATGCAGTCTCTTACAAATTGACATACTCAAAGATACCAACAGGAAGCAAGTAACAACATGGAGATGGTAACAATAGCATAAACAGCAGAGTATAAAAACACAAGCGATCCAAGACCAGTGAAGGTCTGGAGAGAAGAATCTTTTCAAGTATATAAGCTCGTGGGAAATATATTTAGAAGATCAATAAAAACTAGAAAGGACTTTATCTTAACACAAAGATACTAAAAAAAAAAAAAAATACCTTCGAAGAGCAGCACAAGACTGCATCAGAGTGATGCCAAAGGGAATTGAGAATGGATTCAGTGCCTTCACATTTTAGTAGTTCTACCCCTAGATAGCTCCTGAAAAGAATTTCAACGATTATGCTTCACTTGGCACTCCTTTTTTTTAGACAAAAAATAGTAGTACTGAAGAACTAAAATCAGCTCCGTAGATCTTTCCAGGATGAAATTCTGGGCAAACTTAATCCATATTTCTTGTCATCCTAAAAAATTCCGTGAATTATACTGTTCAACTTAGATTCTACAGCACCACGCCAGAAGTCATGCATAAACAGAGTTTAATATGACACACCTATGGCTACTGCATATCCACTGAGCAAGTGTTTGTGCCTCAGGAGTGCCAGGTGGTGGGCGAAGACCATTTTGGGAACCAAAGTGGGAAGGGGAGAGTGCCAGTGCGACCCTTTGAACAGATGAAATAATACTCCGAACATACTGCCGAGCCATAGTTGCTACACTATCTTGAAGGTGGACTTCAAATGCAAACTGAAATGCTATTGTCATCACAGATTTTGTGCTACCAGAATTACCAAAATTATCACCAGCTGATTTGTTTCCAGTGGTTCCAACTTCAAGAGCAGAAGCAAGATCAAGTGTTCGGTTTGGAGTAGCAGCATCCTACATTATATTTTGGAATAAGAAATCAAAAGCCTTGATCAAACAAGCTGAAAGAGGTAAAAAGCGGAAAAAAAAAACAATCAAATTATGCGTTCAATTAAAGGCTTACCATGCCTGAATCAAGAGGTATGATGCGGAAACCAGAAGGTAAAATGGGTGCATCATCAGAGAAAGATGCATCGATGGGAGCAAAAATGAGTTCCGCACAGGTGCCAACGGCACGCTCGTCTACTCCACTACAAAGCTGGGATAAGTGCAACCACAGAAGTGTTGTCAATTATATAATTGAGATTGGAGAGATGCTCCTAGTTCTAGCTATTCAATCGAACTTCAATTTTTAACTCGTTTCCTCATGTGTCCTGTTCTAGATATTTATAGATTCTTTGGAAAGGAATAGTGACCTTCAATGAGTAATAAGCAGCCAGTTTTCTTCTATACAGTTGTACTTGCATCTAAAAATAGATGATATTACGCTAAAATGATATTAACAAAGGACTTACTTGCAAAAGGAAAATATCCCCAGGAATAGTCATGTCCTCCCTATAGTATCCCATATTTTCAAGCTTAATGACCTCCATAAACTGTTTCATGAGCAAGTGTTATCAACTTTAGAATAAGCACAGGAAAGAGAATCCGAGTGTGAGGCTAAGAATTGGATATTTCTTAACAATCAAAAGGTTATACGTTGGGATGATAAGATGAGAGTGAAAATAGTGGCAGATAACTTGCCTCTTCATTCTCAATTGTGTGCGCCAGTGGAAGAATAACCTGACCACCAAAACCTCCTGCTCGAACCCCCGGCAAGGTACAGGGACCAGCTTTGATGGCAGCGGCTGAGTAAGCATCAATATTGCTATCTGCCCACTCTGATCGATGCTCCCGCAAGAATCTAAGAAGAATTGCTGGAGGGACATTCTACAACAACAAAAGGAAAGCACGAGACTACTAAATCGATTGAATCTGAACGCTTCCTGTAGATGGAAAAGAATGAAAGAAATCCTAGGAGTTGATCTATGAGCGTTCACTTCTTGAGGTTTATGCAAGCCATTTATGAAATTCACCAACAATGGACTTCTTCCATTATAGCTCTCTAGTCATCGGAAATTAAAGACACCAGCAATTGCCCGGGCATATCAGAAAATATTTTCCAAACATAGATACTGAGACAGTAAAATTATGCCTTTTTTTTTTTTGCCGAAGTTAAATTATGCCTTGATATAAAGTTCCAGAAGATGTACTTCCACCTTTTAGTTGAAACTAGACATATTTTTATTAATAGCGTGGCTTGTTATTTGGTATTTTATACTGATGGTGTGAAATTAAATGATGATAAAGACACTTTTCATGCCCTAAATTTAATTAGATATCATGGAATTTCATTTAAGTCAAGTTTTTTTCTGCCTCACTGTTCATCTCAGATCAAAATGAAGTAACAACACAGTTAAGCAGTGTGCAACCGTGCCTACCTGTAACAACATGGATGCTTTTGCGCATAGCACGGAACTGCTCATCGAAAGAAACCCATTGTTATAACCAAGATTTACCCCCATTGTCTTGCTAGGAGATGAATTCACAAGAAGGGTGACATCATCAATGCCATCACTTTCTAACATGGACCAGCCATCGTCTGCAAATCCATTGACAGCTTCATTGAAGCCCCTGCAAGAGGGAAAGACACAGTCAGATCACTATTGTTAAAATATTTGAAGGAAAAATGCACAGGCTAATGACACAAACCTGCTCAAACGCTGACTTAGTGCTCGCAAAGCCGCAGGCCTTCTTCCCCACCCGGTGACATTTGGCTGAGAAACTTCTTGAGAAATTTGTCTCAAATGACGTAAAGCCTGAATGACAATTACAAAGGTTACTGTTTGTGGCGCGTAGAATAGAATCCCATTCCCATCTCCGTCATGCTTTAGCATGTTCGGCATAAGGAAAACCTAATGTCTATATAGGAACAATCTGGCACTCAGCAAAATGTAAAACAATAAGCTTACAAAAGCCATAGGCTTATTGTTTTAACTCATAAACCAGTAAAAGTTGATATGTAATTTAGCTTGGGGGAGAACAGTCATACCGCCATAGCTGTCCTTTGAGCAAGCAACGTTGATGACTCATATAGTGGGCGTAACACTTCAGGTACACTCCAAGGCTGATTTCAAAATGCCTCAATAAGTCAAGTATCGTATGCTATCAAGCAATGGAATTAGTTTCATAGCATTGCAGAGCAGAGGTTTCAAACCTCTAAGTTGACGTGATGAACAATATGGATGATGGATCCACCTCCTTCACAAGGTCTAATCAGATATCCGCTTGGCAGCATGTCTGCTCTCACAAAATGCTGCGCTGTTGGCATAGTGGGACCGTTCTGAGTGTTGTTAAGCGATCTTTCACAGACCTGAAATTTCAAAATCAACCTCCATAAGCGTCAGAGTTAGGAAATGAAGGAAGAGGAGGAAAAAAGGAAGGAAATTCGCGAAAAATTGTAGTTAACTTACCACAAGACTACTATCCTCCAAAACAGAAGTGTAACGCAGCAGCCAGAAGTCACGACCTGGTGCCAAAGTTGTTGGGGCATACAACTAACAAATATAGCAAATGATGAATCAAAATATTGCAATCAGGCTGCTACATATACGCGAAAATGATAATGACAGAGAGCTCATTAGCTAGTACCTGCATGTAAAGCAGTTCAATGGTTCCCCCATTTCCAGTGGGCATGGCATTTAGAACATCCACAGCTCGGCAGTCACGACACCAAGACGGCCGATCTTTGAGGATTTCAGCAACCTGTATACGGCATTGAGATCTTCAATCAATATTCAACGAGGTATGATTTAGTCCTCTCACACAACGACCGTGAAGGAACTTACCCTCGTAGGTTCCAGACCCACAAGGCCGCATGCACGGGCTGCCACTCCAGGGCAACCATGAGAAATAGCAACGATTCCAATGGAATCCGGACCAGGCTGCACACATGCAAACAACAGTTTAAACTGACATATTCATGAACTACAACGCGTGACTCGCCTTTCACAGTGAGTAGAAAAGCGAAAGATCAGGTATATCTGATTAGTGATTAATTATCTGATACGTGTAAAAAGATGGTTTGCACTGACTGATTGATGTTTCACTTAAAAAAAAAAAAGAGGATTTTTTTTCTTTTTTCTCTTTTGTTTTTTTTTGGTGGGGGGAGTGTGGGGACTTTATTAAGAAACAAATAAGAAAACCCGAACCGATGGATGAATAATGTACAGTCCGTGAAAAAACCTGTAACTGCCTACAAGTAACTGAATAATGCATAATCACATGAGGTCAGGTGGGACAAACCCAAAAAATAAAAAAGACTAGTGGGTTGATCATATTTGTCAAGTCGCTTAGAAGGCTAGCAAGGTTATTAAAGTTCTTTATTATAATGCAGATTCATATAGCGACAAAGAATAAAATGTAGTGGTGCTAACAATTGACACATTGAGATAACGACAAGAAAGGAGGGGTTACCTTCATCCCAGGCATTTGGACCCACTCCACGGCAGTTCCCGTGGCCTTCGAAAGAAACTCCGCAAGAGTCTCCTCTGCAATAGACAAAAGTCTATACAGTATACAGACAAAGACGCATCAAAATTCCATTAAGCCATTAATTGAATTCGTCAGGTACAAACACAACACAGGGCCCAACAAGAATGTCAGGACAAGGATTTTCACTACTCACCCAGCTGGGCTGGCGTCCCGTGGTGGATGCTGAGGTGTCAAATGGTGCTGACCGCTCGTCACCACCGACTCGCAACTTGTGTCTGTGGTTGCAAGAGTCGCCTGCTCAGCAAATGAACCGGAACAAACTTGAATTCGTTATGTCAACGTAAATCAGATCAAATTAAAAAGATTGTACCCAAAAGATTTCACTCATAGTGAAAAAAAGGTGAGGAATAAACTGAATTACATTCTGAGTCTGTTGACGGAAAAAGCTGTTCTCGTAAACCAGCTGTGACACCTGTTTCTGCAATCTGTCGTTTTCCTCCATCAGCAGTTTATTCATAGCCGTCAGTTTTCTGTTTACAGCTTGCAGGCGTGAAGCTTCTTTTCGCTGCTTCTCTCTACACCTGAAACAACAAAGCAACAAAGGAAATTACACCCGACATCTATGATCTGTAAGAATTACCAGAAATCGGGAAAATTAAGGAGACATGTTGGAGAGAAACACTGGAACTTGAAGACATCTTTCCAGTGGGTGAAACACGAAATTATTGATATGTAAAATGAAAACTATTATTCCAGTTCAAGCCCAATTTCCTCGGCTATGTAATTTACACGCGCAAATAATTAAAACTGTCCATAAAATCATTGAATACATGAAAGCGAACGAGGAAGGCAAAAAAAAAGGGAATGAAAATCTTCGTTCTATTAAGCCATGTGCGCCAACCCTCTATGATTAATTAAATTCAACCGAACCATTGATTCGATGGAGGCCAAGAGCAGGCAGGGCAGGCAAGATTCATAAGTTACCATTTTCCGATCCTTTTACTAAACTCACTATTGACAAATAATGAAAGAACAAGAACTGGAGAATGAAAGCGAATACTGAAAAAGAAAGCAGGTACCTTCGATTCTGGAACCAAACCTTGATCTGTTTGGGCTCGATGTTAGAGAGAATGGGACACTCTCTGATAAGCTGCTGACGGCGGATGGAACTGGGTTTGGGGCACTCGTGATACAGCCTCTCCAGAGCCTCCACCTGCTCCGGCGTGTACCGCACGTACTTGCCGTTATCCATTCCCAACTTGCTCATATCTTTGCAGGCCGAGCTCACCGCCATCATCCCGTCAAACTTCTCGTCCAATCAAAACTCAGACTCTCAATTTGTAAAAGCGGAGGGAGAGGAGGGAGGGAAGGGGATGAAAAGCTTCTTTGAAAAGAAGAAATTGAGGGAGGTCACTTACCTATATACGGTGCTTTCACAAACGAGAAGATCAAGCAGACATGGGAGGGAATTAATGGAACTGAAAACTGGAAAGAGGCACTCAGAGTTAGTGAGTGACAGGTGAATATGTATAACGTGCGACAGATGTGAATGGGAAACTGTAGTTTCTGTTCTGTAGAAAGGAAAGGGACTGGTGGGAATGTATATCGGGATTCGGATAGAGACGGAGAAGTTGCTTACAGGAGAAACCCCAAGTAGCAGACAGAACAAGCCACCATTTGTTTATTTTCACAATACCATTCCTCTTTCTCCTATCAGTCCCATGCGATAGCCTTCCTTTGATTTGAGCTGTTTTGCCTCCTGCTTTCGCTGTTGCTTTTCTCGCGCTGCCACTTTCCAAATACTCCACCCCTCGATCTTCTTCCCCGCCCCACAAGCACACTCACGCAGTGGCCTGTAATGAAATAATAGGGGGGAATAAAAATGCGAGCCACGCTCCCTTTCAGGACGCGTGGGTTGCAAAGTTTTTGGACATGTGCTGTTCCCATGTACGCTAAAGGGGACACCGTTTCACCTCATTCCTTGTATCCCACTGTCAAAAAAATAAAAAAGATCAGTCGTTGATTGTCTTTCACTCTTCCTCCCAATTTGCCTTTACCCCAACCTCGCCATGATTAGCTTTTTCCCCCCCTTTTGTTGCTTGTCTTGGGCACAAGATGCAGATTTGGTCCTGCTATGATATTTTTGTCATTCCCAGTAGAAAAACAAGTTGATCGGCCAATATATTTCTACATTACTCAAGTGACTTTTGTTTATACAATGTATTATATATATATATATATATGGTAATGGTACTACACAATTTATGAAAGTTTTGAAAGTTTTTAACCGAAAAAAATAAAATTGAAAGTCGTGCATGAAGCATTCTTCTTCTGTGCCATGTTGTGTGACTAGTAAATATGTGCCGATGAAGTTGAAGCTAGGTTGAAGGCGTGTGAAGAAATTTTGGGACATAAGGCACAATTATTTAAGAAGCCCAGTAAATTGTCATTTATTGGATAAAGGGTCTCTCATTTTTCCTTACTCTTCTTTTTCCTTCATCACCATTAAATTTGAGGTTTTCAACAGTTCCAATTTAATTTTTTATAAATTCTTATTATATTATATACATAGATTTATATAAATAAAATATTAGAGCTTTAAATTGATTAGATCAAACTTTTTGCGTGACCTCTAATATCCTAGGTCGAAGTAATTTGGCTGGCAATTGAAGGCACCTTTGTTTAGATCAAATTTTAATAGTTTAAATTTATTTATATATTTTTATGTAAAATTAACATAATAATTTCATAAAATACTAAATCAAAACTGTTGAAAGGTTTGATCTAATAGTGATGAAGGAAAATAAAGGAAATGAAGAGTAAGGGAAAAAGGAAGGCTCCTCTCTCTCTTCGTTTAGCTAACTTTTTCGTATCAATTTTTTAACCTTTTGAATTGCAAAGTTATATATTAAAATTTTGTAATCAAGTAATTTTTATATTTTAGTTTCAATGGATAATATAACTAATCAATTTAATATTTTGTAATATGCATGGTTAATTTTAAATAATATTTAAGCAATTTTAATTTGTTTCTAAAAAATTCATAGTAGCAACCATTGCCTAGTCTTGTCAATAATACTCTATAAGTGATATATGTATTTGAATAATAGTATAAATATAGTTCAATATTTAATTGGAGTGTTAATTTCTCCAGTTAACATTTCTCTCAAGTCTCAATACCTTCAATTCTAAAAATAAATTAAGTTGATCGATATGAGAATGATCATTAAAATTTAGAATTTTTTAAAATTACAAGAAAATTTCAATTCATCCTCATTCAAAGCTTTAAATTCTTAATGAAAATATGTAAATCAACATTAATGCTTATAATGAGAAAAATAATGACCTGTTATACATAGGATGTAGTTAGACATTTTTTGGAGTGTAAGGCAATAGCTTTAATGGTCTAATTAACAGTCTACACAGCCCAGGCTAAGGTTATATATATATTTCTGACAATCACGGCGAAAAATATAATTAAACCATGTACTGAATCTGAATTGCTGCCGTCGGGAGAAATTCTGGAGTCAGGTGCCGGTCTCCAGAAATTAACGTAGTAGTTTCTTAACAACGTAACTATGCCTTGGGAGTCTCCCCTGAAGCCTTTTTTTAAGTCCACGAAATTGATCAACTAACGTTTCCTCGTGATGTTGTCGCTGAGCGCCCATTCTCATCCCATGCTCCTCTAGTCAAGAAATTGATCCGGATGGTCGTACAGATTTGCCTAATAATGGGTTGGTTTTTCAATTTTCTCGTGGATTTTCTCGTTTCACACGAGCGATGAATACAGCATCGTAGCAGATACGTGAATCCTTGGTATTCCAGAGGTGCTGTTTCGTGGTAGACCACGTAAGATTTACATGAATTCAAAGTGGCAACGTCAGGTGGCGCAAAGACGGGAGGTAATTAAGCGGGGAACGAAGGGGATGAAGTGTTGTTTCCGATTTCCTTCCGCTGGAAATGGAACAGTCCTAGCGGTTTGGTCAACACGCTCTTACCAAACAAATATGTTCTCTGCTGCTCACTAACACCTGCTACCATTGAGCGAAGAAAAAATGGTTAGAAAGCGTCAAACATTCCAACTCTGGGTGAAGAAGTGAAATGAACACTATGATATCATTTATACCACATATCTTGTAGTCTATGGGAATGGCCAGCGTGAAGAAGGGATAATGACAATAACTGGTGAAAAAAAAAGAAGAAGAAGAAAGAAAGAAGGCGTTTGTTTGGGCAAATGGAGAGTAAAAAAAAAAAGGGAATAATCTTTTGAAGTTGAAAATGAAAAAGTCAATAAAGACAAGCGTGACAAATAAAACAATGAAGGAGGAGGCATGGCAGACCAGTACGAGTGGGGGGGTTTGATTCTACGGCATCCGAAGAAAAGAGCGAAAGGAAAACGCGCGTTTTGACGTTTCACATGGAAGTGGGAGGACGGCCCCATCGCCGCCGCTGCCTCCTCCTTTTGCCATCTCAAATTGCATGTCAACGCCTGTCAAGCCTTTCTTTCATTTTTCCCCCACTCCTCTGCCAGCCTTCATTTTCATGTGCGCTTCCACACACTTAGTGACTAGTGAGTAATCCTCGCCCCCCTCCACATCAAATGCCACGCACCGGTATGGCCCCCTTAAAAATATTAGCCTGTACTATATATCTCTATATCTTGGCCTAACAAAAAGCATATATCTCTATATAATATAAAGCTTTAACCAATCAAGAGTCATTCACGATGAAGTTTATTTACAAACTTAAAACTGTCTTTTACACCAACTCCTAATCCCCGGATATTCATTTAAGAAAAAAGACGCACGCGATTATTTATTAAAGGAACTGGACAAGCGGCGATGGGTGAAGCTGGGGTATTACGGGCGGGGAGGGTGGGCCTGGGAGCAAATACTGGAGAGTGGACCCCACGCGCATGAGATTGGGGTGGGCCCCTGCTTTGCAGCGTGCGCTTTACTCCTCTCGCCTTCTCCTCATTTTCTATTCTACTTCTACTTTCCTAATCGCTGCATATCCCATAATCATCGTCCCCCGTCAATTTTAGGAGATGGGTCTCTTCATTTTGTTTATTCTTCTGTTTTCTTCGCTTCCCAATCGTAATTATTAATATCATTCCATTATATAAGTCTGTCAGGTGGAGGGAAATGAGGAAAAAAAAAAGAGAGACCCCCACTCCATCACGTCCTTATTAGATTTATTACATTAAATATACTTAAGTCATTTGATTAAATGTTTTCTAAGTTTTATATATCATAATATATTTTTTAATTTTTTAGATGTAAGTTTTTTTTTTGCACTCTAATATTTTTTCTATTACTTTTTTCTCTCTCTGCCTTTTTATTTTTTTTTTTTTGCTTGGTCTTGTACTTTTTTAGTCTCAAAAGCCTTCTTCTCTCTTTCCTTTTCTTTTTTTAACTTCTTGTTGTATTTTTTTTCACCTTTCTTTCTTTTTTTCTTTTCTTTCTTTTTTCTTTTTTTTGGTCTCTAATCGAATGGCTCATGATACCATGTTAGATTTATTATACTAAAGATTTTTAAAGATAATATACTCTATCAAAATAGCTTAAGCCATCTGATTAAATACTTTCTAAGCTTTATATATTATAATATTTTTAATCTTTTAAATGTGAGATTTTTTTTTACACCCTAATATTCCCGTGCTGGTTTTTATTAGACCATGGCCTCATTTAATCCTGTTTTTTTAAAAACAAAGTGTAATATGTAGAGAAGATGCATGAGTTTTGGAGGGAGGGAGGGCCATGCAATTGGGAACCCGGGATATATGGGGAATGGGGCGCGTGTGTAACACATACGGGAAGAGGAAGCTATGGCTTGAATGAAAAGAATGATGATTGGGGGAGGACGCGAGCCCACTATTCACTTGGTGTTGGTGATGTAGCTCCCATACATACATGTATTATAAATTAGAAATTTTTTTTTGGGGGGGGGGGGATTGGGAATGAGGAGAGAATGATGTGAAGCACGAGAAGCAGGAAAGGCATGGGTTGGGGGGCCCCTTCCAAGGAATGCGTGTCGCTATCTTTCGGCGTCTGCTCCCCCCCTTCTCTCTCCTCAATTACTCTCTCTCCATAGAGCTTTCCATTAAGCATGTAAATGCATGTGAATAGGCTAGATAATGCCATTGCTGTTACTTGCTGCTTGTCCGGTTGTCCCCCGGCTTATTTACCCCTTTCCCTCTTTAGTTAGTTCTTTTTGGCATCCTAAACCACTCGTATGGGCCTCCTTCCACACAGCCCATCCCAATGGGTCGTGGGTTGGAGCCCAGCTGAATAGCTTGTAACTTCAACGATTGCTCGAAAGGTCCGCGAGAGTGCCCATGGTCGTACCTGAAACATTTTGATCCGTGAAGAAACTCAATTATTTGCACGGTTATCAACATGGTTGAGCTTTATGGAATGGACAAGAAACGATCCTCTCCGTTTTCCCCCCTTGTTGGGGTAAACAAGAAAGGATGTCTTTCATCTAGGAATTCCTTGCATTGCAATTCAAGGAATTAATCAAAAGGTGCCGTATCATCTTGGCCGAGAAGGACCCATTTTGCTGGGCTGGCAAAGCCTCGCGCTTCTTCTGCTCTCTTCTTCTTCAAGCCTGTCTCCTTGACTGCACTCCCGCTTTGTCTGGCCCCATTTTTACCTTCACACGCTCGCCTTTTTTTTTTTTTTTGCCCTTCTCTCCCCCCTCCCTCATCGGCTCATCCTCGTGATTGATTTATACTAATATCTCATTGCTTCGGTTACTATTATTACTATTCATACTGTGTGTGTTCGGAACTCTTTTATACCTTGCCTCTTGAAACAAGATCTTCTCCGTTAATTTTCGGAAAAGAATATTGCCAACACAATACTCAAACTGCACCGTCTTATGGTCAGTTCCAATGTATGGAAGCCATGTGTTCTCTAGCAACACGCATGCATGCCATTCTGGTTCATGCATGAATATATGATGCATTCATAGGGATCTAATTAACGTAATTTTTTTCCCCTGTAAGCACGGTCCATTCCTAGGTTCAGCTAATATATCTTGTCTTCCCCTATGTCGAATATTTGCTGGCTGCATGAACGGGCATTCAGCATATTGCGTTAGGCAAGCTGGGCCTGGGTGCACGAGGTTAAAAAAAGAGGAGAAAGAACAAGAAAGGGATGCGTTTAATTAATGAGCAAGATCATGCATGTCTTCTTCCATGTTATATTATACAGGGCCAATGATCATGCAGACTAATGCTATGATTAATTGTATAATGGGATGGATAAATTAGACAGGGATGGACGACATTCAGTTTTTTTTTTTTTTTTTGCTGCATTTGGGGGAACGAGCGGCTCTACAGTCTACAGCCAACACACTTTCAAAGTGTGGCTTAAATATTAGTACGCGCTAATTACAGATTTTTGGCTAACCCGGTGACTGTATCTTAATTTGTTAGTCGCTAGCCTTTACGTTTCCGCGACAAACATATATGTATTCCACTAAAACTTGCCCGGCTTCTGAACGGAGTGGAAATTAAACGAGAATAAGAAGAAAGCCTCGTTTTGCTATGAGTATAGATTCGAGTGGAGACGTGTATTTTCTTTTGGATACGGACCTGAAACAGAGCTCCGCACTTGTAGACTGGACAGTGCCATCAATTATTAAGCGGAGGACGTAGCGTTAGATTTTTTATTTTGGCATTGGTGTCAAAGAAATAATTTACTAGAGGGAAATGTTAGGGCTCCCAAGCCAGCATGAAAATAGAGAGAATTTTATTAAAATTCTACACACAAAAAATTAAATGCTATAAAATTTAATAACAAATGAATTGAAAGAATTGATCGACACAATCTTTAATATTGTATTCATCAAACTTCTTAAATCAATTATCAATAAATTTTATAATAATTAATTTTTGTATGTGAAGTTTACATGTGATTCTTTTCTAAAAATAAAGCTGAAAACTAACTGGATGGGTTGCCGCTCCCGGGGAATCACGTGAGGGGGGAGGGGCACGTGGCGTCACGTTACGGCCAGCGAAGCATCCCATAAAAGGGTAAAGGCGAGTAGATGGTGGCCACGTGTCATTGACACTCCTGTCTTGGCCCGCGACACGAGCCACGCACTCACATGCCGCCTGACACTGTCACACTAGCCCACCCCAGTCACGTGCAGCTACGGTCCCACCCCGAAATATCTTATAAAGAAGTATTTAAAAAAAAAAAAAACCGAAACAGATCGAAGAGATATTAACAACGAGGTCTGCAGAATGGAAACCTCCACGCCAAGCAATCACCCCTGTTCACCTTTCTTATAATTGAAACTACATGGTAAAATAGTTTGTTTTCTTTTTTCTTCTTAAAAAAAGAGAGAGTAAAAAGAGAGAAGCATCTTAACCGGAGAGAAGCAATAGATGAACTGATGGTTACAGCAGAAACATCTTATCCATATAGAATAACGGCACAGGGATTGGCAAAATGATGCTCCATTTGACTGAGACTAAACTTGTGAGGAAATGACGCGTGGAAGAATTGCCGACATTCCATTTGAAGGGATAAATATAACCATGTCTGCATCCCCGCCCAAACTCATCACCTGCATCAAACTAGCAGGATACTCTTCTCATATTATTTATAAATTATTTTTAACATAAACATGTTCTATTAATATGAAATTGATACTTAATTTTTTTTAAGTAGGATAAAAAAATTAATAATTATATGAGATTAATTAATCATACATATTAGAGTGAGGAATAAGTCATTTAAATATAAATTGCTACTTGTATCAACATGTTCTATCAATATGAGACTAACATTTAAAATTCTTTTAAATTAAAATTATAAGAAACAAATGTGATAGAAAAATTAACTTGCAGAGTAATTAACCACACACGTTAGAGTGGCAAACAAGTTATTTAAACATAAAATCCTACACATATAAACATGTTAGTCTATCAATATAAAATTAAAACTTGGAATCAAACAAGTTGTTCAAACATATTGTTATTCATTTTGCTTGCATATTGTTATTCATTTCCCTACTAAATAATGCTCATTTGCCAATTGGATTTTTTCATAACACTACTTAAAAAACAAAATGCAGCCTCTGATTATGAATCGCTCCTCAGCTTCCAATTTATAAGATAGTTAATATAATGCATGCAGCGACTCCATTTTAAGGAAATGAACAATGAACAAAATTTAGTAGGAAAATAAACAAAATTTATCCATGATCCAGTCAAATTTTAGTTAATTTCCCATTCCCTTGTTCTTTATCATCTTCCTTAGAATCCTCCATGGTAGATTGAAACAGGAGAGAAATTATTGGAAAAGCGTAGAGATGAGGTGGTCACTATTGTTCTCTTGAATATTGTTCTCATTCTTGGGCAAGGAGCTTCGTTGACGAAGACGCAACTTGCACAACTTGTCTGAAGAAGACGCGTGTTAGTGTCATGGTTGAGCTAACGGATAGTTTTTTCTTTTTTCTTACGATGAGGGGCAATATTATCATCTAATTATAAAATTTAATATTACCTGCCTTGCGATAATATATCAGCAATTCTAAAGTCTTATTTTTTAATATATATGGTCAAAAGGTCTTTGGTGAAAATTTTCCATAAATATAATGATAACTGTATCCCCGCCCACGCTCATCACATGCATCAAACTAGTAGCATACTATATATGCATGAGATTAGGTATATCACCCGTCAGTAGGTCAACTGCATGGAATGAATTATTTTTGGCTGATGAAATAAAATTGGTAGGCATGCATGGAAACGAGAAAAGGGGTAAAGTAGAAGTTGAGAACACGAAGGACGAGGCAATGCAATCAAAATGAGAGGTGGCTTTGGCTTTAATTAAGCCTAACAATACAACAGCTGACTCGCTCGCTTCGGGTCATACCTGGCTGATATGAGGTAAATGCTTGCGACACGTTTCATCCACCCCTCACTCTCTTTAATCACCCTCTTCTATCCATTGTTCTGCGTTGGTCTCTTGATTCATTCTTTCTCATAAACTAGCTAACAAAGCGCGCGCGATTCCCCCTACTCAACCTGGTAGATCGCTTCCTGAGGCGATTCATTGACTGAACCAACCATATTAACCCCTCCTGGCTTCTAACATCCCTCCTCCATTTTTACGCTTCTACCCTTTCACTTCCGCCGCACGCTTTTGCACTCGCAGCTTTCACCAGCTCCGCTGCACTGTCTCATCTACTCCATCATTGCCTCCATCATCATCTCATCCCTTATAAATCAACCTCCATGCATCAAGCGTGCTTCTCTTTCTCCATCCACATAACTGGCAATTTATTTAAAATTTTATGTAATTAATGGGGGAAAAAAAAGCAAACTTAATCTGGTTAATTTTACATGCAGCTTTATTAATTAAAAACATCTGGATGTACTTCATATAGGAACCAGAACAAACTACCATCCTCCGCCTATGCATACGCTATATACAAGCGCAACAATATATTATCGATCTCCAGTAGCATATTGATTCACCGCCCACGCTACTGCAATATTAAATTAAGATCGATTTATCGCCCCTGTTGCTTCCAATGATCTCTCTCCCCTCAACAAGGACGCCACATTCGGATACTTAGCATGCTTATATATAACTTTGTTGTGTCGTTCACCCAATAAAAAACAAAGGTTTACGCTATATCTTGCTCACAGTGGTTTGAAACTGCAAATGAGTAAGGCCAGGCCATGTAAAATACTCCCTCTAAAGTTTTTAAAGTAACATAAGGTTGAAAAATGATGCAAACTCGTCTTTCGATGCATGGGTCGTGAGATTTCTCCCAGTGGAAGTTTTAAAGTCGCGTAGCCCATTAATTATTTTAGGAACAAGAACGGGGATGCGATCAGAAAAGACAAGCAAACCTAACGTGAAAAGCGGCCGGAAAAGAAAAAGGGTGCTAAAGTAACTTCCACCACAATTTCCTTTAGTTTCTTTGAATCCGTTGAAAGCGAGAGTTTATTGATAATTTACGTTCTCAATACACTTTAATACGTTTGGCGGAGAAACTTGTTTATTCCTATTAAAAAGAGAAGGAAAGGAAGCAAGAGGTCCTTGAATTTAGGTGTTGGCTTGTCCCATTCAAACCCAAACGAAGCCTCGTATCCAACTCTCTCTTCATTTCTCCACTAAAAAAACCATAACTTCGTTACACTGAGTCCCCCTGTACTTGGTCACTGCTGGTCTCCTCCATCGCAGCCCCTTCTTGTCGCCAGAGTTACAACCCCGGGACAAAGCGTAGGCATGGAAGCACCCGAGTATTTCCAGGGCAGCTTTTGCTCCCAATTCTCGTCCTCCGATGCCAAGACCGACCATTTCATCGTGGAGGACCTCCTCGACTTCTCCCACGACGACGCTATCATTGCCGACGTCCCTGCCTTCGACTCCCTTCCCACCGATTCCTCCATTCTAATTAACTCCATCGATAGCTCCAATTGCTCTCCCTTCTCCGGCTACGGCCCCGGTTTCACCCCAGACATTCCTTCTCGAAATTTACCCGACCCGTGCTTCTCCACCGACCTCTGCGTCCCGGTACGTTTCAGTCGCACGTCATATTCATTATTTTCTTCCCACGTAAACTACAGGCCCAAGGCATGTCCTGTGGCCAGCAATCAGTATTCTTTTCTTTCTTTCTTTTTTCTCCTTACCAAGAATTTCATTTCCAAAATAATTATTTGAAATTCTCCACTTCTTCTCTCTTTTCTGTTTTTGAATTTTTATGTGTTTGCTGGGCGGAGCGAGTCCAATATCAACATGGCTCCTTACGCGATTAAAAGAGATGCAAGCATTATACAAATAAAACAGAGACAAGAACATAATTTAAAGGAATAAATTACTGATGATGAATGTGAATGACTAAAACGCCGTGGTTGAATATCGAAAACAGAGTAATGATATGGCGGAGCTGGAATGGCTCTCGAACATCGCGGAGGAATCATTCTCGAGCGAGGACCTGCAGAAACTGGAGCTGATATCGGGCATGAAAGCCCGAAACGAAGAATCATCAGAAAGCCGTGAATTGCAGCACCACGAAGAAACCAGCCGGGAAAACGTCATATTCAACCGCCAAGTCTCGGTTCCGGCGAAGGCTCGCAGCAAGAGATCCCGCGGGCCCCCATGCAACTGGACGTCTCGCCTCCTCGTTCTTTCTCCCACATCATCCTCTTCCGAACCCACGTTGTCCTTCCCACCCAGCCAGGAAAGAAGCCGGGAAAGTCGGGAACCAGGAAAAAGGAGAACGGCGATGACGGGGAGGGGCGGAAATGCCTACATTGCGCGACAGATAAGACGCCGCAGTGGAGGACGGGACCGATGGGCCCGAAAACGCTGTGCAATGCTTGTGGGGTGAGGTACAAGTCGGGGAGGTTGGTGCCGGAGTACAGGCCTGCGGCGAGTCCGACGTTCGTGCTGACCAAGCACTCGAACTCGCACCGGAAGGTGCTGGAGCTCCGAAGACAGAAGGAGATGATGGGCGCCCACCAGCAGCAGCAGCGGCAGCTGTTTCTGCGACATCAAAACATGGTGTTCGATGTGTCCAACGGCGACGATTACTCGATCAACCAACAGGTGGGCCCCGATATCAGGCAGCTCATCTAGAAAAAGTGCTAGACTAGGACATCTTCCCTGGACATTCAGGTTAAATTAGCTATCACACGAGAGTTTACTGGACACTTTCCTTATTTCCGGCCCCGTCTAGCATTTAATTAGATTTGCAAGGGATTATTTTTTTCCTTCCCTAAGTAACTTATAACTTTTTTTTTTGCGTTTTTTTTTTCCAGTTTGTGTAGATTGATATAATTAATGTTAATTTCTTTATCATGCATGTCCTCGTTCAGGCCAATCTTGGCATAGTCCGTCGAACTCCAAATTCTACTGATATAGCTTTTTCTTCTTCTTTTTTATACAGTCTATTTCAATTCTCCTATATATAGTTCTAGCTAGAACAGCCATGTGATTTAATTTATGCAAGTGCAGTATATAAGTTGGAGTAATGAACGATATTATTTCATCCGCTTCCCGAAGTTTCTATGGCTCTTCAATTTTTTCACTGACTGCGCGCGGGAGAACTATATAGGAAACACGAATTTATATTATTAGAGATAAGCTGGAATATATAGACACACAAACACGCTCAAACGTACGCATATGGTATCAAGCTATTTCGTGACTAGCTATCAAGTTAATAATTTTTCATTGATGGGAAGTTCTAGCAAAAGAAATGCCTATTCCTAAAATGCCAATTATTTTAGTGAATATATATAAGAATTTACCGTCACATTCTGGAGTAAGTCAGGACGGGCTTTCTGGTTTAGGTAAATGTTAGCGTCACTTATCCTGTCACTTGTGCGCGTGGTAAGAAATCTAATTCAAACAATGACTCAAAGTGTCTACCCGATGAATTATGCTTGTATTAATTATAGCAGCCCATGAAAGACGAGTTATCGGCAAGACTAACACGTACATTTCTCCCTATCCCCAAGGTCAATGGCCCATTATTTTTTAAATTAATCTGTCTTTGGGGGTAAATTAAAGAAAACACGAAGTACATTCTACAAGTTTCTATGAATACAAGATTTCCCAGCCAGTTTTTGGCATCAATGGACGTGTTGGTGTCAAAGGGATTGGAGTCGATCAGGTTTTGAGCTTGCAAGATTAGTGTTGGGAAAACTTAGAAGATGGTGTCATCATGCCATAAGTCAGTACTGCAGCGAGAAGCAGGAAATAGTGGGCATCGTTAAAAAAGGGGAAAATACAGAGAAGGCACAGCAGAGGATTGCAGCTTGCATGGTATAAAAAGGAGTGGACGGTAATCCCAAAATTATCGAAAGAATAAAACAAATAAAATGAACATGGATTTCAGTGAGCGGTGACTGTGATTAGTGGGCGAACAGGAAACAAAGTTACGGGGAATGCTGGTAGAAATGCACCACACACTATATGTTTCGATATTCTTCGTGTACGTGCACTGCACACAGATTTCAATTACGCCTCTTTCCTCTTTTTCAGTTTCGCAAGGCCCGTTCTCCTCTTATTTCTCACTTTTTCAGCTTTTCATTTTTCTTCTGTTTTATACCCCTCGTCGGAAAACATAATAGCCACATATAATCCACGATTTATCGCTGTTCACTCATATATGACACTTACTGTTCATTTCGGTTACCAATTCCACCAAGTCTTGGGCCTATAGCCTTGTTTAATTAATTAATTAATTAATTAATCAATATCAACAAGACCTTGTGAAGTTGATGTTGTGTGGGTTTATCAAATCAATAAATGAAGGCGAACAAAGTAATCCATACTTGCTTGGTCCAGTTAAGTGCATGTGAGCAAGGATAAGGTGTGGAAGAGGGAAGAAATTTGACAATTCCTGATGCATGCACAGACTCGACCACTATAGAAGCCCCCACGTGACTGAAGTTTTGTTAATCCATGCAGGAGAGAGAGATTAACTCCAAATTAAACTAAGACAAAGATTAATTATATTATAATGAGGAGTGCAGCTAAAACCTCATGCCGCATGGATCCACATATAATACTTATAGATTTGTATTTGATTACTATATTTAATACAAGCATTGAGTATATAGGACATTTAAACCATTGAAATTTATATCAATGATTTTGAATTTATATTTTATTTAAAATTAATAAATAAATAAGTTTATTTGAACAGGTGATTTAGATTTCAACAATTTAAATACTACAAGCATTCAGCAATTGTATTAAATATAGTTATCGAATTCAAATCTTAATACTTCCTCCAATTCAGAATATAAAACTTATTGGATGGATGGAAATGTTTTGATCCTGCGCATAAGACTTTAATTCACCTAGCCTCTCGTAATTTTTTTTCCCCTCAACAGTACACTTTAGACCCATTTTCTCCTTTTGCGGTATAATTTAATAATGTGTCTACTTTATCGGTATTCTAGGTAAAATTAGACATATTTTTATATAATCATTGCAAACAACAAACTTCCTAATTTTCTTAACATGCGGGAATTGATCAAATAGGTCGAACATTTAGGATTGAAAGGTGTAAATTATGTGCGTGTATATATACATATGTAAGAATTATCTCAACATATGGATTAAATTTTAAAAGCCGAATCTTTTGTCTTATTCTTTCTCTGGTACCAGAACGATGCATGATGTAAATGGAGAGAGTAGAGGGGGCCGGCGAGGGGGTTAGCGAAGTCTATATTAGTTCAATTCAATCATGTCTGGCCCATTAAAAAAAAGAGTTAGCAACGTTCGTTGAGGATAATAGAATGGTTTTTTCCCAAAAAAGAAAAAAAAAAGAAAAAGGATAGATTAGAGTGTTTATTAATTAATTATTGAATAAATAAAGGGGGAATTATTGGAGTGAGAGAGAAGCCCGATAAGGCCTAGCATAGCGGCGGTCACGTGACGCTCTACGGGGTTTATTTTTTATTTCCCACCGCCCTTTGCTATCCACATACTCAGGAATGGAGTCAAAAAATTTATTAAAGAAAATTGAAATAACAAAATATATATGATAATTAAAAAAAGTTAAAAAATATACTTCCTCTGTTTAAAAATAAAGATATTTTTTAAGAGTTAAATGTTAAAATATGTTAGGCATTTTTAATCTTTTGAGATATAATCATTGTTTTTTAAAAGTATTCTTATTAATGAATGACTTTATATTTGTTGTAGGGTGTTTAATAAAAATAAGTATAAAAAAATAGGGTTAGTTTAAAAGTAGGTATCTACTTTACTGAGAGGTGAGATTTAGTTATAAATGATTTACATTTTTTAACGGAGGAAGTATATATGTGTGTGTATATCACCGATATATATATAAATATTTCAACATATATATATATTTATATTTAATTTTACACATGTATGTGTGTGTATATATATATAAAGCTTTGCTCATTGATTTTTCATAGTATAAAAATTATTAGTTATTATGTCTCTGGTAAATGTGTTAGCAATTTTCTTCTCAACATGAATTATCATTAAATTGATGAAAATTTCATTATCTCTATGAGTATTAAATGATTTAAATATATTATTGAAATTTAAAGGTCTTTTTAATATAATAAGCTATATTACTTGCTCATTGAATTTATTATTTAATTTTTTCAATTGGTAATTGTAATAAACAAATATATCAACACTAATAATGCTCAATTGTTATAAAAGTTTTATGTTAATGAGATCAAGCTATATCAAAGTAAAAACTATTCATACCATAAATTTTAATAGCAAAAGTAATTTTTTTAAGAAGACATCTTCACCAAACCTTTTAACTTTTGGATAAGTGATTTTATGATAGATATCAAACACATAACATTCAATATATTTTGAGATTTTTGTTATAATGTTTAACAAAGTTTGTTAATAATAATTCTCACAATTTTTTCATTAAATATAAAATAAAAGCAAAATAAAATGACATAAATACTTTAAGTGCATGCATAGCATTATCTTATTAAAATGAATAAATTCTATAACAATTATATCTTTAAGTTATTAAAATAGTTTATATATATATATATAAGCCTACATATAAAATTAAAATAAAAATTTCATCCAATATTTTATAAATTCTGTAATGTATTAATTTAGAGAAGTTGAAAATATATAACTTCTATATTTTGCTAAGACAATATTAAAAAGTTAAGGGTACTGTAGCCCCTGTCAGTCTCCCATCTCTCCACATATGGTCACATGCTGCTACAATTACTGCAGTTAAGTAACAATCTATTCGAGCTTAATTCACAATAATCCAATGACGATGATTAATTGACGATATTCCTTCAGGTTTAAATTGGAGAACAATTGGATGAGCGCGTTAGTACCATAGTTTTGGAACTTCATGTGTCACCTGATCCGCGTCAATAGTAACTAAAAAGCGATAATGGTCACCGAAATAAATAAAACGAAAGTTAGCCAGAGGTAACGGATCAGCGGGAGTGTGGTTCGTGTCCCGTACAGCTGGAAGAAAGACGAAGTTAGATTCTGACGCTTCCATCGTGGTCATATATCTTTGACCCAGCCATGCCAGGGATGAAGGATATAGGAGGCCAATAGCACCCCCTCGACAAGTTCCAATTCAATTATTGAGGCCACATGGAATGGCCTCGCACGTTCGTGATGCACTACTCCATCGTAGCAAATCCATAAGAGAGATCCAGAAACATATATCAAAACATGAGCCACTGTCAATCCTTTGCCTGCACACGGTGCTTACAGTCTTCGGTCACTCCTATCTCGAAGCTGCTTCTTCTCATATATGCATTAGCTCTTACCAGCGTTTAGCCACGACGGCAGGCATTTATATGATAGCGACGTATATTCACGAGCAAAGACTTAAAACAATTAAACATACAGAAATGTGAGCTAGCGAAGAGAGTGATGAGATCAAATGCCCTAACTTCTAGAGCAGGCAATGAATATAGTTGCCATTCATGGCTCAACATGTCTCCGGATTCATGATGGCGACGGTAAAGCCTCTTTAGCCATGGCACATGTGAAAATAATTAGTTGTATATGTCTCTAACTGATTAAATTAAGGTAGAAACAAGACTGACAAGCATGTCCAAGTATCCGAATTGTAAACTAGCTAATTGGCTACTGCAGAGTGCAGACCTAGTTTAGCTAAACTGAAACAAGTACCCATCTCTATATAAAAAAGTTTTCTGAAACTTTTTTTATCTTTAAATAAAAGACTGTTGATATTTTTTTTAATAAATAACCATTATATTCTTATTAAACTAGAAAAAAAAAAGTAACTGCTCTTATTAATTTACTTTGAAAAAAGAGGTTTATTTTTTATTTATAATAATCAGAGTCAACATTAAAATGTTGCTGTACTTTTAATTAATAATAATTTTTATTAATTTACATGATTTAATTAAAAATATCTTATATAGATCCCAACATGCATGCTTCGTTTTTAAAAATGAAGTTTTGCAGCTTTATTTATTCGTTTGTCTTGAACATGGAAAAAAAAGAACATCATCAGCCTGATCAGTTGCATTAACGATACACTTAAAAAAAAAACAGTAAAAACGTATCCTTCAAAAAATAAAAATAAAAATTCCTGAGCATAAACCAAAAACTTGGATAGACGCGATCCAAGTTTTCCCGGTCTCTTTTTCATCATTTGGAATATATTGTATCTTTCGATGCCTGTAAGGCCCAGATCAAGTTTCGACATGCATGGCCCAACTAATAAGTTCTAATCAGTAATTACCGTCTTGGATTGGCAGCGGGGACTCAGAAGGTCTAGAAGAGCAAGCCTGCGTGCGAGGTTGCCAAAGAGAAGGGGGGGAAAAAAAACATTGAATCAATCGTCACGCAAAATCAAGGTCTGTCTATGAATGGATTTCAAAAGTGACGGTAACAGTAGCTCCCAAGCCTTACTCTTTCTTGAAATACTGCTTCAATGCATCTTTCTTGCACCCCCGTGCGCGCGCGCGCACACATAGCTAGAGTTAGAAACAACACCGTCATTATTTCAAGAAATAAATACGTTCATGCTTAAATTCTCTTATACTGCGCGCGCATTTATTGATGCTCCCGTTTCTCCTTTTTGTTGAGTTTTTAAGGAGATAACATCAACTACACTTGTTCTTTCATCACACACTGCACACACACACACACGTATGCATGCATGTATATGTATATGTATATTAAAACAAGATTACTTTTCATCTTAATTTGAGCGGAATTTTTCTTTTCTCTTTTTCTTTTTTGATAAAAAGACAACTTTATTTATGATTAAAAACGAATACACTGCATATTTAAAAGTGACCCAATCAAGTGATTGAGTTAGAGGAAAAAAAAACAACAATGCAAGAAAATAGAAAAAGCCACACGACCCGAACAAAACCAACAAGCCAAGAACCGAAAATAACAACCCCAACAAAACGAACAAATTAAAGAGCCCAACACTTCGAAAGCTTGCAACAAGTCAATAATCAGTGAAATTTTTTTAAAAAAGAAAAAAATATACAGAAATTCACAAATATTAACTTTAGAGGATTTAAATCCAGTACTTATATAATCAGTGAAATGTATCGTGACATGTAGTATATATAACTTTATAATTAAAACAGAGACGCAAAGCTGCGTACTTTAATTAAAAAGATGTTGTTATTTATTTATTTATTTTTCAAAAGGATGGTATTACCAATGGAAGGGAGATATTGGGAAGGTGTTGTTGAAATACAAGTAAAATCTAAGAAATAGTACGTCATGACTAATTAACATGAATGGATTGAATATAGCACGTATATAGCAGGAGGTAGTGAATGGTATGTTATAATAAAAAGCAGATGAAAGAAGAATATGGAAGTATTAAATCAGAGGGAGCATTAATGGTGAGCAGCATATAATGGAAGCGGTCAGTTGGTCGAGTAGTTAGCTAACATGTCGTCGGCTCATAATCATGGGTGCCTTCATTGCTCCTTCCATTCGTTGCCTCCAATCCAAATTTCTCCAGATTTTGCGAGCACCATACAGATGTAATACGATATTATGACATTCTTAATTAATCTTGACATCTAACTAAATAATATATTACTGCAATATCGAACATTTATTGACTACATAATGAATCACTTAAGTATATATATTAAATCGCTTAAACATGTATATATAACTCAAAGCACCGTATGTGTCTGCACAAAGCAACCATAAATTTCCAAGAGCGTCCAAGAAAGAAAAAAAAAACAAATAACTGACAGGAGGCTTTTCAGGCAGAACCACAGACCACATGTTAACAAGAGACCTTATACATGAAAAAAAACTAAAAAAAACATTCCATAATCATATTCACCGCTGTTAAGTCTCTTCTTGCATCCGAGAGTTCTTGCATGAGACTATGGGACCGTCAAAGTTTGCAACTATTTAATTAGGAACAAGAGCAAACTCAGACACAAAAATCTGAGCTTGCTCACACATATATCCAACGACATTAATCGTAGACGATTGCATGCTTGGAGCAATCTATCAGAATGCTTAAAGCTAGGGTGGGGTAAAAGTTAGGACTTAGTTGTTTTAGAAGTTACTCTTGTGCCTTATAGCGTGCGGTGCACCACCATTTTACAGCCGAGTATGGTTAACAAGTTAAAATTTAGAAATCCTCGGCCTCACGAAACTACTCCCTTGCCTTCCATCTGTCCTTCACGTGTCCCTCTAAACCACTCAAAGAATCCCAACCACAATATTCCCCCTCCTACATAATTCACCACGATATATTCTTTTCATCCATATCGTATTTCCTTTTCCGTTACCCAATCAAGTAACTGTCCTCGACGACCTTTTCCCTCCAATGGAGTCCGTCGCCTCCAACTCTCCTTCACCGGACCTCCACCCCCACCACCCTCGCTTCAATCCCAACCACCCCATCTCAGACCGGATACTCCGAGCCCTCCGCCACCCCCTCTGCCTTCTCCACCGTTCCAATTCCAATTTCTTCGTGTTGGGTACCACCGGGAATGTCTACACTGTCAACTTATCTTCCACGCCCTTTTGCTCGTGCCCTGACCCCACTACCCCTTGCAAGCACGTTTTATTCGTCTTGATTCGGGTTTTGGGCGTGTCTCTTGACGATGTCTGCCTGCGGCGGAGGACCCTCCGGCCGTGCCAGCTCCACCGTCTTCTGGGCATCCCAACCCTGCCGGAATCACTAGCGGGTGCCACCCTCCGCCAGAGGTTCCACCAGCTGTCCTCTAGCGGAAGAAGCCTGCAGGAAGGGGCTTTGAATCAGATGATAGAAATAGAGGAAGGGTCAACGTGCCCAGTGTGTTTAGAGGATATGGGGAAGAAAGAGAAGGTGGTGGCTTGTGGGACGTGCGAGAATCCTATTCATGAAGAGTGCTTTGTTAGGTGGAAGAGAAGCAGAGGAAAGAGATGGGTGAGGTGTGTGATATGTAGAGCCAAGTGGAGGGACATGAGCGAGCAGGTCAAGTATCTCAATCTCTCCTCCTATGTTATTGGGGAAGGCATGGCCGGGCCTAGCTAGCGGGGTTTTCTAGAGTCTGCAGATCTTCACTGCCAAATAACATTTATTAACTAATTCGTGTGCATGTAAGAATAATCAAAATACAGTTTCGTGAGATGGTTCATCAAAACACTACAATATATGTCTACGTACTGATATATTAATATAAAATGAAAGTAGCGAGTCTCTGAGGACAGGCTATGCTCAGAGGCTACGAAAGCAACGGTTGGATTCTGAACGCCATCATCTGAAAGGAGCATAATCATGCGTGAAATAGGTACTATATATGGTATTGCAGAAGAATTGAAGGAAGTAGCATTTTAATTAATTAGAAGAAGCTGATCGGTGATCATGGACATGGTAAAGTTAGTTAGGTTGTAAATGTTAGGAGTAGTGATTGCTGGTGTTGAAGATAAACTTGACGACGAAAAGACTGAAAGATTTGAAAGCAATGCCTGAAATCTTCAAGAATTAGAAATTTAGTGTATATCTGCATGTGCAGACGAGACGTGCATCCCCTTCTCAGTCAGCTGTTGCAGAAAATTGTAATAGATCTGTTACATACATGCTTGTTATATATGTACACACAAGGGCGTATTATAGCAGCCTCTCTGGAAGTGGGGAATTATTATTCCTCTACAGAAATCATGACCAAAGACTGTTTCATAAGTAATCTTTGTTTTTTTGCAATTCTCTTCCAGATTAACATATGCATAAGTACATTAAGAATTTTATTATTTCTCACCTTTAAAAAATTGATTGTCTGTGCTCTGGCATTATTTATCTGTTAAATGGGTCCTGCATTTATTTTTTTAACATTTTTATTATAAAATATTTAATAGCAGGTCCCACAATTTATTTTTAATATTTTTATAATATAAAAAATATTTCTCTCTCTCCGCCCTTATTCCACCTCTCTTCGCGGATTGCATCTCTGCGTTGCGTTAGTACTGCCAGAGAGAAAGAAGCTGGATACTTGTACTGGTAAAGAGTGGATACAGAATCATTGAAAACAAGAGAGAATAACGAGGTGACCTTCTGGGTGCTTGTACACGGCGGAGATCAGCAAGTCTTCAATGTCGATTTGTAGCATCATTCTGAGCATCTCCGATTATGTGTTTGAGGAGGCTGGCGAGGGAGGGGTTGTGGGAGACATGGGCTCTAGCTGAACTTTGATATGGGACTTGGATGAGCTCCATGGATTGATTGAAGAAGGTGCATCTTTTATCGGCGGGCGAGTTGGGGGCATTGCTTACGTCAGAGTTTGCGGCAGAGGTGAGCTAGATATCGGCGAGCCAGTAATATCTCTCACGAGCCAAGTCCTCTCTCTCCTCTACTTTTTCTCTCCCTCCTTTTGTCCTTCCCTCCTCCCTCTCCATCTCCCTCTCTCTCCTCCAATTTCTTCACAGTGACGAGCCTCTTCATGGTAGCGTCTAAGCATTCTCTTGCTTCAACATAATCCACGGTCAGCTATCATGGCGTGTAGCAAGCGGGGCTGGCAGGAGTTGATTAAGTGAGCGTAATTGCAGCGCGGGTAGGGTGTATGTCGGCATTGTAGTGGCCACGACATTCCTTGGTGCACCATAGCTTGGATTGGCAGTGTAAGATGCCAGCGATGGTCGATCCTCGTATTCTGCAGAACTAGAATAGCTTGTAAAGGCAATGACATGAACGTCCCCATTCGTCTTTTGACCAGCACTAGCACTTTTCTTGCCATAGTTTAGAATCTTATTTGATTATAAGAGTTGCGCTTAAGACTCTGAAGTGAAGCAAAGGGAGGTGGTCCTGAGCATTGCGTGTTTGGCTATTTAGTGTCAGCATTGTTTGCAAGTCACATTCAGTGTAGCGTTAGCTATGCTTGACTAACAGGATGAGTCACGTGACTGCAAGCATGGAAATAAAGAATGTAGAGAAGGAATGGAGGAAAAGGTGAAAAATGTAGAGAGAATGCTGGTGCTGTGGCTAAGATTTAAGGGAAAGAGAGAGAGAGTAGAGGAAGGGAAGGAGAAAGAGGTGGGGGAGAGAGAGGAAGGAGGGAGAAGGTGGCAAGGGGCATCTTTTTAATTATTAAAAAATCTAAAAATATTGGTGGGACCCACAAGATAATATTTTTATAATAAATAAATGCTAAAAAATTTTAACGTCGCCTAACTAATAAAAGAAATTGACAATACAAATAGCGGGGTGAAAAATTAACTAGTCAAGGAAGGAATGTAAGTGATTCATAATTAAATTTAAAATTATTTGTATACTTTATGATTAATTTAAGAATAAAATTAACCTTTAATCCTACATTGCACTTTAAAATTTAAATATCAATCATAAACTTCAGCCCAAATAAATAAAAATACATTTCTCCAATGGATTGGATATTTGTGTGAAGGTTAATTAGGAATTACTCTCTTCAAAATAAAATATAGAGCATTAGTAACTGATTTATGATTTAAAAAATATTAGTTAAAAATTTATTTTTTTAAAAAATTTACATTTTGTAATTTTGTTTTTATTGAATATCTTATATAAGTGTTTTTAATAATAATAATAATAATAATTAAAATTTTAATATTTATTTTAAAAAATAATAAATGAAGTAGGGGTATAGTTATAAAATACATATAAAAATTATTTAATATTTAATATTTTTAATTAAATAAGTTTTTTTAAAAATATATTATATCATGGGACATAGTAAGATATTTTATATCAAATGTAAAACGTCATTTATCAGGGCCGTCTGCCAAAAAGGCAATGATTTACAAAAACTAAAAAGCGTGAAATGGCATTCCTCAATTATTTTTATAAATTATTTTTATTAATTTTATCAATATTAATATAAAAAATATAAAGAATAAAAATATGTAAAGTTTTAAATATATTTTTATATAATAATTTTAAAAAGTAATATTATTTTATTTTTTTTACATAAAGAATATTTTTAAAAATATTTTATAAATATCATATGAAAATCTTATTGTGAAACAAGAGGGAGTAATGATTTGCAAATTATAAAGCGGTGCAGTGCACTCAATGGCGAAAATCTCTGCCGTCCACTTGATCCGACAATAATCATCAAACCATCAACCAATATGACATATTACAAACATATACTTTTTCTTATTTTTATATATAAAAAAACTGTATTATAATTTTAAAAAGTTAATTAATTATAATAATTATATTTAAAAATAAAAAATTAAATTAAAATATTCTATATTAATCAACATAAATATGTACGTATAAATTATTTTTTATTAATATAAATTATGAAGTGTAGTTTTAAAAATATGTAATAAATATTTATTTAAATATAAAATTTTATTTATATAGAAAATAAATAAAAAATAATAGTTTTTTTACGAATAAAAATGAAACAGTGCATACATGTGTGTGTTCCTGACATTTAATTACAAAAAGGTTCTGCAACTATATCTTAGAGAATGGTTGCAACTGGGGATTTGAAGGGATCCCTCCAGATGAACGACTATTCTCAAATGGAGAAATAGAGGCTAAGCAAAAAAGTGTGTTCTGATTTCTGAAAGTAGCGTTCTTTTTACGGGATGCCCAAAAAAGAAAAAGGTACCAAACCAGGCGATCGGCGGGATTCGTGCTATTGAGTATTGACCCAACTAACAGCGCCGCCTTGGCACTTGGCAGCCCGCGTTAAGCAGTCCGTTGGGTCATTTCCCCTCCTTTCCTTACTGTCTTCCTTAAACAGTGACATTTTTGCTACCTCACCGGGACTTTGACTGGGGTTCGGTCCACTCACAAACCCTTCCCAAACCCTTAACCTCCTTCTCCCCCTGCAATGCCCGGCGGAGACGGCGTTTTGGTTCCTGTGCCCACTGAAAACGGAGGCTCAGCAGTGGTTTACCCTCTACACCATGGTCTTAGCCCTCCAATAGCTTGCCTCGCCATCTCCTGGTCTGGAGGCAATTCTCTCCGCGTCTCCGTTTTCAGGCCTCCTTCCGAAGATGAAGCGGGAGGCAAGGTGGTGGAGGTTAAGCTCAGTAATGGAGACCAGGAAATTTCCGGCGCGCAGTGGCGGAGGATTGCATACGGGTCGGTCTCACCATTTGCTCTGCTTCAGAGTCGTCGGAGTTCTTTTTCCTGTTTGTCAAAGCTTTCCAAGAGTCCATCGCCGTATCATTTGGACTGGTAAGGGTTTCGAAGGCATTTTAGTGAGTTTTAGCTGCTGTTTATGGAAAATTAGATACTGAGGCTTCGAGCTTTTCTTCGCGGAGCCTTGGAACATGTTAATTTTACTCGCGAGATTTCAACGTTATTCATTTTAGAAGCTTCTCGTGATACTTTAGGCAAATGGATTAGTTATCAAGTCTGAAGCTTGTGATTCTGCCATTCTAGTTTAATTTTCAAAATCAAGTAATACGAAACCCCTGTTGTTGACCCCAGCATATTGCAAGAAATGCTTCTAATATATACAACATCTCCTGCCATTGGAGAATGCTAATTTAATCACTATTGTTCTGATTAATTTTCACTGTTGTTGAATAAACATTTCAGTAAATTAATGCTTTTGTTTCCGAAAGATCACTTTGCCTTCATTTAGTCCTCCAATGATAAAACCTTTCAATTAGTTCTCTTATATCTAAATATGACGCCTTCCCTTAGGGAAAAGAGAAATTGGTCCCTCCATTAGGCGAAGTTATAGACACTAAACTTGCTAATGATGCATCTTTGGGAGCTTAGATGGCCAATATGAAAATTCGTGGGTTGAGATGTTTGGGAGATTAAATTGAGACGCTTCATCATCGGATCACTAAGAGCAAGTGATCTTTCAGAGGTTAACTCATTAATTTATTCTAACCCCCCCATTTTCCTCAAGCATTTGCACTGATGAACAATATTTTACTTTGTCTTATAACCAGGTGGGAGTATGTAATAGAGTATAGTAAGGACATTAGCTCACTTCTTGGTGGGCGAAAGTTGGCTTCCAGTCCAATAATTGAAGAATCAAACGCAATTCTTAAGGTGCTTATTTTATTTGTTGCCTATAGCTGTGCTGATATCAGATTTTTGGAACTATTTTAATGCAAAGCCAGTTGCTTTTTCTAAATATCCTAGTACTTGTTGTAGAAAGGTGAGGAGCCAACATGCTTGAAAGCAGCATGGGAGATGATGGAAATATTTTATGCAGATAAGCAATCTCAAGCATGGCTGCCTGAAAGACTAGTTGATTGGTTAGCTGTAATGATCTCTTTGATACTCTCGGTTGATTTTATGAACACGTTTTCCTAATCATTTGTTAAAGCTGGTCAAATATGCTGTTTAAGCTAATTGTTGCATTTTGTGGCAGGATTACGACACCCTCTTTTCTAATACGCAAGCAACAATTCATTCCAAGCTTGTTGATTTTCAAAAGGATCTTGTTAATATTCAGGTCTTATTAAATTTGCATGTTCCTTACTTCGTCATTTTGAGATGAAACAAGACTATAATTCTGATATGCACGCATCATGATAGTGACCAAGACATATCGATATATCCCTGAACTTTGTAGGCATCGTTTATTCAATCTTATCTTAAATGCTTGTTACTGAAAATATATGGTGCTTTGTAATCTAGATGTTCTTCGAGTTCCATTTCATGGCTGCCTAGAAATTCTGTAAGCTATGGGAACCTAAGTTATATTATCTTTTTCTTTGGCTGCTAGCTCTTGTTTTAAATGCATTTGCTGTAAGTATGATTTGTATAGTTATTTGATGGTAAGCTTGTTGACTACAGCTGTAAACCAATTATTAGTTTTTTTTAAATTTTAACCTTGAATATGAGGAGCATTCCTTTATTTATGGAGGCAAACTAAGAACTTCATTAGTATCAGATTGACTTTTAGGCTTTATATTTTGGCTACAAAGGTGAAAAATTCACCTGATTATAAAATGGTATGATTCTTTTTTCCCCCTTCAAAAATGGTATGATTCAGGGATTGTATTATTTTCATCCTCTCGGCACTATTTTCATTAGTTTCCTGGTGCACCTTGTCCTTGTAGAGGGAAAAGTTTTAATTAATGCTTGCCTATGCATTTCACACAGTGCGATTGTTTCAAACTTGAATATTTGCTCTTCATTTTTCTCCTGCTAAATCAGGGCATAGTTATTTTAATTGGCTGATTTCATTTAAGGTTGGTTGGCGGAGAGAGTTATGAAGTTGTTTGTGCAGGTGATTGAGGATGATCCTAGATATTGGGAAGTTTTGTCATCCGCACTGGCAGTTGGTTGGCTTGATATTGTGGTTAGTAGAGGCTACTATATTGGTTCCATATTACTGTAGCATCGTTTTTTTTTTCTTGGGGCTAGTGAATTAAGAATTTTATGTCAACTTGATTTCAATTTGTAGGTTAAAATGCTGCGTTTGCATGGATCTTACCAACTAGATCAGCTCAGCAACCGTGAGGTTTGAGTGAAATCTTTAAGAGCATTATATTTGAAATGAAAACATGAATTTGGAAAGTATGGGTTTTCAATTTTTGAGTTCAAATTTGGCTCTCTGGGTAGAAACCCATTCATTATGGCCACATACCGGATGTTCATGTTATATCAGTTTTTCCCTGTGAATCAATTCTTCTGCAACTCCTAATATCCTCAAACAGGTTCTCAGAGTCTGCTGTCTGAACCTTATTAACTTTAGAATCTGAAGCTATTGATACTGCTTCTTTAAGGCTAGTTTCTAAAGTTCAACTTTTGCTTTGTCTTGTTTATATTCTCTTGTGATGCAATAGATAGAGAATGGACTAGTTGAGGCAGTGCAGTTCTTATCTCTAAAATGCCTCGTTTGCGTCCTGAGTCTGCTGTTGGAAAATTAGGTGAATGCTTTAAATCCAAGCCTGAATTTATCAAGGTATATCCTGATTTTTATAATTTCCATGACATACTGTGACATTTCATTTATCACGGTACACATGATATTTTGCATTTTGATATTATAGGCTTGGGAGAAATGGAGGGCACAGATTACAAAGCTTGATTGCAGTGCTTTTTGGATTCAATGTGATAATCATCAAACACGCGAGGGCTTGAAAGGAATGCTTCAAATTATGCTGGGTAACATTGACAGTATCCTTATGGCTACATGTCACTGGATAGAGTTGTATATTTCCCATTTTCTTTACATCAAGCCATTTACAACGGTAAGTTTAATTTGTATGTAGTATCCTCTTGTATCTTTTCATCAGATGGAGCTCTGCATAATTTGTTTCCCCCGTTTTGCTACCAGGGTATGGAAAACATGCTTAGCTTAGCATTGAAATGCATCCAATTGAAACCAGTATCCAACACCCACAAGTTGACAGGACTTTTGATTGGAATTCTTGAAGAAAACACTGAGGTTAGGGATGCACAATTCATTATTTTCTTAAACATTTGGGTCAAGTTCCTGCTTCTTTTTGTTCCATCATTCCCTATTCAGTTTATTGTTTGCTTTCCCCTTGTTTAAATTTCATTGAGCTTTTTGAAATGGTTCAGGTTGTCTTAGCAGAATGTTCTCAAGAATATGGCCCTTGGTGAGCTGCTGAGTTTTTTTCATTTCTTTTTAATTATGCATTGGATGCCTTCCCTTTGATGAAAATGTGGTTTTATATTTATCATGTCTCAATAGGATGGTTGCACATGCAGTAGAATTGTTGAGTGCTGGGAGTGAACAAGCAGAGATTCTTCTATACGAAGAGCGTTATAACTTGGGGGAATCAGCATAGGGGAACTGCATCGACTTATATATGCTCAAGTGTTATCTTCACATTCATTGACTTGGCAAGTGAGTTCTTGTTTCTTGAGAAGGAATATGCATATATTCTGATCAACATATATTATGTTGGAGGATTTTCAATCACCGTTTCCATGGTCATCAAATTTTTTGCACACAGCCACGGGCTTGCATTGGGATTTTGGCATGAGTTTGAGAGAGCAAGAATCAAAGTGAAATCTCATGCATAGGGGTTGTATCTTATAGAGATCCCGATGGCGTCAACAAAATGAAGTCTGAAACTAAGAGCATAATTAAATCCTCCCCACTTCTCGGCAATGGCATTTTGTATATATTGTGAATGTAATGCTGCTCACTTGGTTTAGGGCTCACTTTTGGTATAATTGCAGATAGCACCAATATATCTGACATCATGCATGAAGCAAGGAATGGGCTTGTTGGAGACTTTATTAGACAGACAATCTGTTCGACATAATGAAACATTGCTTAAGGTTGTTATTTCATCTTTATATGATCTACTTCTGCTTCACAAGACTTCCCAAGAATTTTAGTATTTCATGTTTAATGTACTTGTGAGTGCTATATAATTATTATAATCATGCAGAATATAGAGTTGTGTCGTCTGTATGGGCTAAACCATGTCAGTTCAAATATCATGAAGGTACTACACTCTTAATGATATTAACTGTTCTTGCTTATAGTACAAACAACATCTTGCGGGATTTGAGGGAATCCTCAATCCTCATCGCTTTTTTTTAGTTGACTTCAATTGAATACCTCATTAATATTTAGGTTGCTGGAGTACATCATTGGAAGCATGGTAGAAAAGGTGCTGGAGTATATTGGCTTCAGCAAGCCCAAGATGCTAATCGCCTCCATAGGATTGCTCAACAATTATTTGATTCAGTTGGGAAGTCAATCTCTGATGAAAGCTTCAAGGTGATTTTTGACAATAAATTATTAGGTCATCTGTATTTAGCCTTCACTGGGTAATTCAGTTGTAGATTATTTAGATTTCTTATCTGTCTCTATCCTTCATTTTGACAGCAATGGGAAGGTGTAATCGAATTATTGGGCTCTGATTCTAAGAGTGCAGGAGGTCTTGAATTCTTGCGCAAGTATAAGTTTTTCTCATCTTTCTAACTTTTCTATAGCTGTAACCACTGCCACTTTTTTATTGTCATCATTTATCTATGTATCTCAATTCTTGCATTAATGCATTTGGTGCACTACAGGTACAGGGATTTGAAAAGATTTCTTCAGCAGGTAACTAGTGGAAAATCAACTGAAGCTGCTAGGCAAGCTGTTGACTCCCTCATACTGGTATTAGCTACCATATGCACTTCTTTTGTTATTAGTTTCAATCTGGTCTCTGGTTAATGAGAGAGCTGCTTACTGGTTAATGAGAGTGCTGCTTAATAAAGATTTTATGTGGGTAAATTTTTATGCTACATTCAACACACACTGGCGATCTTTCTGACAATAAGAATGCCCTAAGAACATGGAAGTTCTTTGACATGGTATATTGTATTAGAGATTATTATTAGTTTTGGACTTTTAGGTTTTCATTCTGAAATAAGATACGTATCTTTCTATTTTTCAGCTGATGAAGAATCCATCAACCCCTCAACGCTTTTGGCTGCCCATTCTATATGATTCGGTGAGCTTATTTTACTAGTTCATAATATATGCTGATAGTTAGTTGGAACGTATAGAATTCTTTGTAGTCTTTTCTTTAATTGTCACATTGTTTTGGAGTCAATAAAAAACACAGGATGCAAAAGACTGCAACCAGGGAAATAAACTTTTCAACTTAAGTCATCCAGTTAATCAAATCAATTATCCATGTTATGAGAAGTATACTGAGCCATTACTAATGGTTCGAGGCTGACTTTTGTGAGGTGTGAAAATGAGAGGGTGTGAGGAATATAATGTGCGTTTGGGGTCAGAATAGGCAAGCAATCAGTCGGTGATATGTGAGAGAACTTCTAGCCTCCTGAATACTGTGGGGAACTGCTGGGGAACCAGTTACATCTTTTTTGCCCCCGTGTTTCATTGTATCTGGGGCTGTTGTGTATCCACCAGAGCCTTCCGCTACTTTTTCATGTCAGAATAGAGTAGCACTGCTTTATATAGATAATTCCCTGTTCTACATAAATCTGAAAGACTTTTAAACTTTTGATGTGTCATTTTTAATTCATTTGAAGCCTTTTTTCTCTCATGAAGTGTCTTTTTTTTTTTTTGGTTGGTATTTTTACTTGTTTGACATGGACGGTGTTATGATTGCCCTGTTCTCTTTCTACTGGGTGCAGTTGAAGCTGCTTAATTGGCAGGGTTGCCCTCTGCTAAACGTATCTGAGACCAATCTTCTGTTAAATAAACTACAAGAGTCATCTCTGGCAAGGCTACGTCCAGACTTTAAAGAGTCCAGCTTACCGCCTGGGGCACTAAGTTGTGTGAGGCTTGCTCTAGCAACAAATCTTGGACGTGCTATTCTTGATGAATAGGCTGCCCAGAAATTTAAATCAGGTGTGGATGAACACAAGTGCCTTCCTATCACCGATGCTCTTTCAGTGCCTGGTTTTCTCGCGGCATGCAGCATGGGCTTCTAAATCTCAAAGGAGCATACTAACGGCGGCACGAGCATGCTTCATGGGATGTCGTCTCTTGTTAAGTCGCATGTAGTGAGTCCTGTTTGAACTCTCTGATTTTTCAAGAATCGGATGACATCAGCAAAGAATTAATTATGCAGAAACCTTTTAATTTTTTTCGTTTTTAGGGTGGAGGTGAATCCTGCGCGTAAAAATTAAACCACTGTAAAACGAAGGGCATTCTTTATTGATTCTGGGTTTACGTAAGGGTGTAGCGTTTTGTCGTTTTCCCCAGCGTTTGGGATCTGCTAAGGAGATGTCATTTTTAATATTACGATCGTAGGGATTATGCTGGCTGATTGGCCCCAAAAAAAAAAAAAATTGTCCTCTGGCAATATCTTTTTGGGGAAAGCTGATCTCTCAGTTCTTACACTGGCCTCGTGGATGGTTTAAAATATCGGGTGATTTTTGTAAAATAGTTGAGAGGTAAACTTTTTTTTTTTTTTTTTGTTAACTCATCTTTTAATTACTATTGTGGAGAAAAATGTCCCGTTACTTTATACTTACGCCTGTATTGTTTGAATTAGGGTTGCATAAAGGACTGGACGGCACTGGACTTCACCCTAACCCGAAGTCCGGTCTTTTTCATGAAAAAGACTGGGTTAGGCAACCCGTAGTCCAGTCTTGTCCAGTGATAACCCGAAGATTAACAGTACTCACTTTTGCACAGCCCTAGTTCGAATGAAGTGAAAAAGGCATGTGATTGTGTCTCCAACGTGAAATTACATTTAGGCCCAGTCCTGGACCCTAAAACATCCCATCTAGAATCAAATGATTTGCATTGGAGCTTGCATGTTTCTTGCGTGTATAAAATCAGCTTTTGAGCTATCAATAAGGATTTGGTTTAGCAAAAGTAGTTAGTCTTTGTTTTTGTTGAAAGAGGTATTCATGTTTAATGCCTGATGGTAGCTTAAACAAAATTATGTTTAGCAGGAGGATACAAAAAAAGTTTAGAGCCTATGAAAACCGAGAACGGTGTTTTCGGCCGCTTTCTTTCATATGTAAGCCCAAACTGCCTGCGTCTACCATGCTTCATTATATGGCAGTTTATTCAAGCATCATACCTTCCAGACAGCTCCTCCTCCTCCTTGGGGTTTCCAAACACAAATGTTAATTAATTGCATAATCTGAGGCCGGCGAAGTGTTCACAATAAGCTTTGCGGTCAAGTAAGCCGATAGCCAATATTGTATGTGTTTTTGTCAGTCCAATCAGAATATGCAGATCCCCCAATACTGTGTTTTAAATATGGAGTCTAATGACAAAACTAGGCATGTTAGCAAAATATGAGGGGGGGGGGAGAGAGAGAGAGAGAGAGAGAGAGCCAAAAGTAGATATGATCAGCAGAATGTAAATTGAATTTTATATCAGCCAAAGGTAGATATAGTCTGAAGCATGGTAATTGGGTAAACGCCAACCACCTTTCTTTGCCCAATAGAGATTAATTATATCTTCTGGTAATTGGGTATCTTTGGAAAAAGGATTTTTTACAAATACTAATATATTTATATTATTTGTTAAGATTAATTAAAAAATTTTTATATTTTAAAACGGAAAAAGCATTTTCCTTTGTAAATACACAGAGAGGGGGGGATATTTTGGTCACGAAAACAAATATCAATTTGTGTGAAAAGGGAATAAAGAATGTTAAAGCCAGCCTGGGCTGGGGGACCAATGGGCTGGACAGCCCATCAATATCATGGACGAGCTTATCCATGAGTACCAATGAATAAACCACAATAGAAGTCTTGTCATAAAAATGAAATACTGAGCCATGATTTGATGCGAGTTCTAGATTTGATGTTTTGATAACTGGTGAAGGTTGAAATGTCTATGTAAAAGATATATCCATTGTTTTGATCATTTTGTAGAAATACTTTGAGAGAATTATTTTTAAAAATTTGAAAAAAATATTTACAAACAAAGAGTAATAATAAATTTCATTTGAAATAAGTAAGTTCATATTTTTATTTTAACAATACATTTTATTTATGTTGATCCTCATCTATAAAATAACTGTGTTGTTAGGATGTTATTCTCTCGAATATTTTCTAGCCTTGTATTTATAAAAAACGATATTGTATGGCACGTAGCTTCGTTGTTAGAGATTGGGATTGATTGAAGGGGAATCGATGATGATACCTACGTACGAAACAGTAGATCAAAATAATGGTATTTTGGATTGTGCAGGGTGAGGACAAAGCCCACAACACACAATTTTCCTCGAGCTGTCCCAGACACGGCAGCTCCATAATTAATCCTAGTTATTCAATTCTAATATAATACAAGTAAACCAACGTTGTCCTAGGTACGGAAGCCAATTAACACTAACAATGAAGTCTATAATCTGCATTATCAAACCCCTTGAAAGCCTTTATTAGAGGTTACTAAGTCGTGTCACCCTTGCTAATTGATGTATCGAGTTACATGGATCAGTCCACGACGGACTTAATAAAATGATTACCTCCTTCTCGTCTCGATAATAAATGACTGCTCAAAGTAGGACAATCGTGTTCCAGGGGTTGAGATTGAGATCCAGCGTGCCGACAATCAGGTTGTTGAAAAATTATGAAATGATTGGCCTCTGCTTTTGCTTTTAAAACCTTTTTCTCGTGGTTATCTTGTTGAAATTCAAATCTTAAATTGACAAGTCCTTCAGCCGGCCGACTCCTTCTGCATGCGAAAACTCTGATACATTGTTCATTTAGTTTTTTTTTTAAATAAATTGCATTATTTATTAGTTAGAACCAGTGTTTCTCATTTTCCAAATTATATGTATATATATAGAAATATATAGAAAATGTGTCTAGTTTAATTTCACTTGTGTTTGGATTATGAAGTATTTGGGCCAAATCTATGACTCCTCCTTTCAATATTACAAGTACTTTTAATTGAGTTATATCTCTCAATAAATAAATAAATTATTATTAAAATTATATTATCTTTTTATATTTACCTTTACTTTAATAAGACATCTCAATTAAAAAAATTATTAATTACATTACATTTTGAAAAACCTAAAATGCCTTGTAATATTAAATAGAGGGAATATTTAGATAGATAAAATTCATGGATTTAGATTTGATTTAAATTGAGGTGAATTTTATGATCATAATTTTGTAAAATTTTAAATATATATCCATCCTAATCAAGTTATTTCAAATCAATTTAAACTGTCTCAATACAATTTCTGTTCAAGCTACTGCCATTTGACATTTGGCTTTAGAATTTGAAAATTTTTGCACTGCAAACAAATGATTTTAAATAAAAATTTAAATTCATCTTGATCCAAACATAACATTATTTGCATATGTTAAGAGAGATAGCCTAGTGATCAAGGAAGTGTTTTCAATCTGTGCCTCAACTATAAAAGCACGGGGGATTATGAATAGCCTCAGATAAGAAAAAATGCTAGAGGTCAATGCACATTTAATCAATGAGACAAATTAGAGATGATTAATTTTTGTTATTTGGAATGAATCATAAAATTTTCCAAATTAAATGCTGTTGTAATCCGTGATCAACATGTTAAAAAAATCACGACACACTCGTATACTCACGCAATACGATGATTTCTCTAGTGACTGTTATATATAGATGACGAGAATGGCGAGCAAGGATGCATGTCGTATTCACATGCTTGGACATTATCATGTGAGTGTTATATTTCTATATCTTAATTTATATAAACAAGTAAAGTAATATATGCTTACCTGAAGAATCCATGAGCACTTGAGAAAGCTTAATTATCTCGAGTGGAGATAGACGCACAACCCATTGGTCCTCAGAGTCTTCAGAAAATGCAGAGATAATGGAGCAGAAGAAAATGAGTCGTGTGTATGGTGGTTATCGATTGATTAACTTATAAGAATCAGATCGGTAACCGCCTTGTTAAATAATTAAAATAATTATATTACATCATCTCTGACTTAGTCAGTTAAGAGATGAGGAATAACTTATGGTTATTGGATTGTGGGTCAGGCCTTTGCCTATTGGGCTCATTTGTGTGGTCTACCTACCACGGTCCACATAAGATCATTAAGACCAATTTGTTTGAACTTATTAATTAATGTTAATCTATAAATAATATTCCAACAATCTCTCACTTGAATTGCATTAATTAAGCAAGTTGTATAAACAAGCCATAAACAAAATTTAGAAAATGAAACTCCATAAAATCACCAATCTCCCACTTGAATTGCATTAATCAAGCAAGTTGTATAAACAAGCCATAAACAAAATTCAAAAAATGAAACTCCATAAAATCACTAGATCCTATAGGAAACAAGTGATATGATGTCTCATAATCTGAATAAAATACGAAATTTTATTTCAAACACAGTTCAGTAAGATAACAACAAAAATCACTGATTTCTATGGGGAAACAAGTGACATGCATAGCATACTATAACAGAATCATAGAATCCTATGGGGATATAAATGATGTAGACGAATCTAACTGAACTAAACATAACTCAAAGAAGAAAACAACGCCTAAAGAGAAATTGCAACACAAAAGGTTCTCGAACTCTCACTAAACCAAGGCATCAAACTAATGCACAATAACCATACAAGTTACATGATTTTAAAAAACTTCTACAGGTAAGCCCTTGGTCAACAGATCTGCAAGCATTTGTGTGCTAGCAATGTGTACCATATAAGTTTAGGACTTAGTAATTTTCTCTTTCACAAACATAAGTTTGATATCAAAATGCTTTGTACGACTAGAATTTCTATGGTTATTAGTATAGTATACTGCAGATTTGTTATCACAATAAATGGTTAAAAGACGTGATATTAACTCAACTAGGTACATGCCAAATATCAACTTCCTTAGTCATATAGCGTGACATGTAGTCTCAAAACAAACAATGCACTCAGCTTCCATAGATGAAACTGTTATAAGTGTCTATCTCAAACTTTTCCAAGAAACGGCTCCTCCAGACAACATGAAAACATAGCCAGTCATAGATTTATAATCATCCAGATAGGAGGCAAAATCTGAATTTGAAAAGCTAACAATTTCAAGATCTTCTAATCCCTTAAAGTCATAATCAGAATACCCAACAATCTCAAGATAATTTGACCTTCTGTAAGTCAACATATAATTCTTCGTACCTTGAAGATACCTCATAACTTTTTTAGTAGCCTTCCAATGATCCGAACCTAGATCATTTAAGTATTGACCCAACACTCCAATGACAAAGGCTATATCTGGTCAAGTACACACTTGAACATACATAAGGCTACCGACAGTGAAAGTGTATGGTATCTTTCTCATTTTAGCCCTTTTCTTATCATCTTTGGGATACTATAACTTTGATAATAGCTCACCTTTCTGTACAGGAGCAGGTGAGGGAGAACATGAATCCATTCTGAATTTCTTAAGTACCCACTTAATATAGGTGGTCTGTGATAAACCAAGAATATCACGAGATCTATCACGATGAATCTATATCCTAAGACCAAAGGAGGCTCCACCCATGTCCTTCATGTCAAAATGGCAAGACAATAAGTGTTTTATCTTATTGATGAAATTCATTGAATTGCTGGCTAATAAGATATCATCAACATAGAGAACAAGAATGACAAAATTGTTCCTATCAAACTTCTGATAGATATACTGATCTGAGACATTCTTAATAAAATCGAGCGAGGTGATAACTTCATTAAACTTTAGATACCACTGCTTAGAGGCCTGTTTTAGTCCATAGATGGATCTCTTCAATCTGTACACTATATGTTCTTTACCAGATTCAATAAAACCATCAGGTTGTGTTATGTAGACTTCTTCATACAAATTTCCATTTAAGAATGCAGTCTTGACATCTATCTGGTGAAGATCAAGATTAAATTGTACAACTAAAGCCATCATCACTCTAAAAGCATCTTTGGTGGATACCGGAGAGAAGGTCTCTGTGTAATCAATACCTTCTTTTTGGGTGTAGCCCTTAGCTATAAATCTGGCTTTGTATCTATCAATTTCACCTCTAGCTCCTCATTTTGTTTTAAAGACCTACTTACAACCCACTGGTTTAAAATCCTTTGACAGCTCTACAAGTTCCCATACATGATTGTGGTACATAAAGGTAATTTCTTCACTCATAGCCTCTAATCATTCAGAAGAATGCGAGCTAGAAATAGCCTCTTGGTAAGACATTGAGTTTAAACTATCAATAGTATTTGAATCAAATTCCTGCAAACACACTATATAATCATCTGAAATTGCAGACTTGCGAACCCTTTAGGACCATCTTAGTTCAACAACCAGATCATCATCACCCTCTAAAGGTGGTTCATCTTCAACTTCATCCTGATTCACATTATTATTTCTGTCAACATGAGGGGTTGTCATGATAGGCATAAGCAAAATACTGCTTTCGTCATGTAAAGTGATATGCTTAGGCACAGAGCTTCCACTGTCTAAGGCATGTTCAAAGAAATAAGCTCAGTTAGATTCAATAACCTTAGTAGTGTGATTTAAATAATAAAATCTGTACTTATAAGATTTGATGCAATAGCTGATAAAGAAACCATCAACAGTTTTAGCATCAAGCTTTATCTATTGTGGATTGTAAAGTTTTACCTATGCTTTACAACCCCAAACTCACATATGCTTCAGTGTAGGAGTCCTTCCAAAATACAACTCGTATAAAGTCTTTGGAATTGACTTGCTAGGAACTTGATTCAAAATATAAATAGCAGTTTTAAGTGTATCATCTTATAAGAATTCTGGTAGTAAGGAGTGATTGATCATGCTTCTAACCATATCCATGAGAGTACGATTTTGCCTTTTTGTAATCCCATTCTGTACAGGTGCCAGGCATAGTATATTAAGCTTCAATATCTCAGTATATCTCCTATAAAATTCTCCTCTTCTATCAGATCTCACACATTTACTCAACTTGCCAGATTTTAATTTGACTGCTGCCTTAAAGGTCTTGAATGTATTAAGAGACTCGCCCTTTTCATGCAAGAGTTCAATCTATCCATGACGAGAGTAATTATCTATGAAGGTGATGAAATATTTAAAACCACCCATAGCTGGAGGTATGATAGGCCCATAGGTGTCAGTATGAATTAGATTTAAAGTGTTTTCAGACCTCTTTGCCCTTTAGTTCTAGCTCTAATAGGGAATTTTCCCTTTATGCAATCAACACAAGTTTCAAAATTTGAGAAATCAAGGTCTTACAAGACACCTTGCTTGGTCATGCGTTCCAATCTCTCTCTAGAGATATGACCTAAATGACGGTGCCATAACATAAAGGAATTATCATTAGGCCTTTGACATTTATGCCCAATAGTAGCATTGATATGGAGATTAGGAAGTTCAAGTGACTAATCATTCAATCGATATAAACCATATATCAAGGAAGCACAACCAACATTAATGGAATCAAAATAAATATCAATTTTCCCATTTTCTTGGAAGAATGAATAGCCATAAATATCCAATGCAGAAGTTGAAATTAAATTTCTCTTCGCAAAAGGTATATAAACAACATTATTCAAATTTAAAACATAACCAGAATTTAAATACAAAGAAATAGTTCTAATGGATTCAATTGATGCCTTACTCCGTGTTATGCAAAAAACTGACCTCTGTACCTTACTTAGAACCTTCTGGTTTTTTAGCCCCTTTAGAGAATTCACAACATGTACAGTAGCACCAGAATCTAGCCACCATGAGTCAAAAGAAGTTTTAATGGTGTTAGATTCAACACAAACTAGAGCTAGAGGGGCATTTTGGAGAATTATACCTTCACTTTCTTGTTTGTTCTTCAGTTTGAAGCAATTAGCTTTAATGTAATCTGATTTCTTACAATAATTGCATAACCCCTTAAAGGGTTTCTTCCTCAACTTCTCACTCTTATCACCATCCTTCTTAAAAGTTAGATTATTAAACTTTGGGGTGTCATGCTTCTTCCCCTTTTTCTTATACGACCCTTTAGATTTGCTGCTAGAGTCATGAGAAACATAGTTTATTGAGTGAGAGGAATTCTTCTTTATAACTTCCTCTTCTTGAGTGACTATTGATATCATCTGGTCAATAGACCATTCAGCTTCTTGTAAATTGTATGAAATCCTCAAGAATGCATACTTCGATGGCAGTGATTGAAGAACACGGTAAATTAAAGTACTTTTACCCAAGTCAATTCCATATGATTTAAGCTTGTTATAGTAATAAACAAGCTTGAGAATGTGCTCCCTGGCACCAAAAACTCCATCATATTGAGTATTGTCAAGAAATGATAAATAATAGTTCTTTTGAGTCTTATCAAGCTTCTTGTATTTGTTACCAACAGCTTTCAAGAATTCCACTGTAGTATCCTTTTCAGAAATATTGTCCCTAATTTTCTTTTCAATTGTGTACTTGATGATCGCTAGATAGATTCAGTTGGACTCACTCCATTATTTATGAAAGGCCATTTCAAAAGCACTGGACTTGAAAGAGAGATTATAGGCTTGGGTTCTCTCAGAGCTAAATCTTTCTTAGAAATGGTCATATACATATTTAGGGACTCTTTTCAGTCATCATAGTTAGTCCCATTGAGAGCTTTCACAAAGGATAGTTGCGCAAAAGCAAAAACTGAAATTGTAAGACAAAAAAATGAGAAATATTAATTATGCATGCACAATATAATTATAAAACAGAATTCTCCAACAAGCGATTATCAATTATGCAACTATAATTATGCATTAAGAAGGCTCAAATGCCATAAAGATTTAGCTTATATAAAAGTCCATACAAAATAATTGATTAAACATTTCCATACCTATAGAGTACAACAAATATCTAGCACATTAAAAGAGTGCTATTAGCCTATCCTCAAAAGCAACCATTAAAAATCACATTATTAATTTCACACCTATGGTGTATGTCCATTATCAATGCTACAAGATTCTAAGCATCATCAATAGTTCACAAAGTCATAAATTTTATGACTTAGGGTAAAATAAAATAATTTCAAAAGTCCTTGGGGTCTTTTGGGAATTAAGGAATAAATTTAGGACTTAGGTGAAATTTTGAAACGTGTCCAGGAGTAAATAGGCAATTCTGAAAGAGATTTAGGTTAAAATTATAATTCTAGAAGTTAAGGGACTAAACTATAATTTATAGAAATATCTTAGAAATTATGGGCCTAGTGATGTAATTTAAACTGGGCCAAAAAATGTAATTAACAGAAACCAAATTTCTTTTTTAATAGTACTACTGGGCTGAAGTTAAGGCCCAGTACTGTTAAGTGAAACGGTTCATTTCACTTCTGGCCCAATTTTCTTATGTTTTTTAAAGATTTAGGCCCAAACAGAATTTTGGGCTTGAAACCATGAAACTGGATCCTTAAGATCAGGTTTCTAACCCGTTGCTGCATCTTTAAGCTGCCGTGAGCTATAGAAGCCATGGACGGGAGGACGCTGTGATGGCACCAAGAACCTGTTGATGACCATGACACCGGCGACCATTCAACGCCCTACTAGAATGCCGGTACCTTATTTGGCAACGTGAAACTAATGCAAACGACACAATGGCGTGAACTAGGACTACGCGAAAATGTATCTGCAGCAACCAGAATGACGGCGCGATGCTGTCGCCGCCATGAAGGAGCAGCAACTGTCCGCGACTTCGATAGCTCCTCTGAGGAGAGAACAACACTTGAAGACCATGCTATTGCAAATTAAAAACACTATGGGAAAAGCTACGGTGTGACAGTGCCATGAGGAAGACGACGCTGAAGAATCCATTGACGGTGAAGGCAAGGATAAAGAAAGATTTGTACAATAAATAGATTACGAGTCTTGAATAATATGAGGAGTCAAGAGCAGAATTACAATATAAAAAAAATCTCACATTCACTTTTAATCACAAGATTGAATGAGAATTAGCAAGATATGAGTAGTTCATAAATCTCAGTGTGTGCATAAGATAATGCATCAAGATATATATAAATTAATATTCATATAACCTTGCTCTGATGTCACGTGTTATATTTCTATATCTTAATTGATATGAACAAGTAAAGTAATGTATGCGTACCTGAGGAATCCATGAGCACTTGAGAAAGCTCGATTACCTTAAGTATAGACAAACGCACAATTCACTAGTCCCCAGAGTCTTTAGAGAGTGTAGAGATAATGGAGCAGAAGAAAATGAGTCGTGTGTATGGTGATTATTGATTGATCGACTTATAAAAATTAGATCAGTAACTGCCTTATTAAATAATTAAAATAATTATATTACATCATCTCTAACTTAGTCAGTTAAGAGATAAGAAATAACTAATGGCTATTGGGTTATGGGTTGGGCCTCTGTCCATTGGGCTTACTTGTATGGTCCACTTATCACGGTCTACATAAGATTATAAAGACCAATCTGTTTGAGCTTATTAATTAACGTTAATCCATAAATAATATTTCAACAGTGAGATGATAGATGAACTTGGGATTGAAACACTGAGCATCCCTTGGGTCCAAAATTTAAACCGCAGGCAGACATGAGAGTATTATTCATGTAAATAGATAAAATCAATATATATATATATATATATGTATACAGGAGGAGTTATCGCATCCCTCTGATGAGAAGAAGAATAATAGTAGTAAAGGGAAAAGAAGAGGAAAATAAAAACAAGTGGCAGAATGTAAGAATGCCGACAGTCGTAATTGGAAGCTACTGTGGCCACAAACATGCAAAATATTATATTGAAAATGGCAATGGAATCTGGCCACTTAAATTGATTAGTAGAATATCACTAGAAAGTGGATTACAACTTGTTGGATCATCTTCTCTCTCCACACTATCATGTAGTTCCCCACTTCCGATAATTCTCTCTTCTATTTTCCTCACCAACCCCTTTTCTATTTTAAGTAACTCCTCCTCCCTACCTTACCTACCTACCACCTATTTCATCATTTATATAGAATACGTACCATTCCTTCCATTATTGCTTATACTTTTCTTTATTTTTATGTGTTTATTTAAAATATGTTAAAAATAATTTATAAATAAAATTATTGGGCATATATACAAACACTATATACATCCCCTCCTATCCTTATATTTAGGTGTTTTCAACATTTTCATGTCTTGAGAAAATATTGTTACATGGTTAAAGTTGTCACAAACGTTAAAAAAAATAGTTTTACTGATCTTATTAATTAAATGGACATCAAATTTCACTCGCAAAAACCTCTGAGAGGCAAAAATTAAAAATTATTGTGTACTTTTACACGACATTTATGATTTGGGTTAAGAAAATCTTCTAAAAATCTTATATATATATATATATACATAAAGAACATGGAGGGTATAATTTGAGGTCCCTGTAGATCAGAGTCCCTAAAAAAAAAATAACAATTATTAAAAAGTCCCACCAAAAGTACAAATGATTATGAGGTCCCTGGGTCCTTTGCTATAAATAAGATTGGGACAGAATTACTATATTGCCATGGTGGAGTAAAATGAAAAAGAGAGAATTTCACACGCATGCATCTTACCGCCATCAAATTCCAATATAATAGAGCTCTTCTTCACCATCTCAGCAAAAGTGAGGTGGGTAGTGTTCCTTTCTAACTAAAACCGAGGACATATTAGTGCTTCGGCTGAAATCTAGATTAAGACTACCAATGTTTGTATGCAGTAGACGGAACAAAAAGCTTGGAAAATTGGAGAAGAAAACACAGGAGGAAAAATGATGTGGCTTCATGTGTATTCACTGTAGAAGTAGCCCCTGTGAGCTTTTGACTAGGGGAAGTGGGATTACTGGAAGAAAAGGACACAGAAGAGGGAAAATGAGTTTGCTCTCTTCGCGAGATCGTATGGAGTGATGGAGTTTTTGGCTTCATTTTCTATTTTCCAACCATGGGCAATCTGATAATTGAACAACACAAAGTATTTACATTAAAGGATCTAGGGACTGTATAATCATTTGACTTTAGAGTAATTTGATCTCTTCTATGGAACTCTACAGTAATTCTCCTTATAATTTATATTGCACTCTTTCATTGTGTTATACTTTGATTATTAATTTTGTTGATGAGAATTAAGATGTGATAAAGAGACTAGAAGAGTGTCGCTAGAAATACAGAAACACAAAGTGCTATGTAACCCATCGCAGGTGCCTTTACGCGAGGATCATATCACGGCTGCGTGATAAAACGTCATCACACACAGCGAGATGGGCAGGATACTGGTTTTATTCATTTATTTTGGGCCGAAATATTGGTTTTAATTAGTGTTTTTCTTTTAATGAAGAAAAGGTGTTTGAGGAACTCAAAATAAAAAGCGAGTGCATCATGATGAAGCACTTTGCCGGTGGACAAGGACGCGGTAACTAATCTGAAAATTACTCTTCCTTTTCCATAAAGCAGACCTTTCGACAGCAGTTAGTGGCTGTATGAAGGGCTTGAATATATATCGTGGGATCTATCCCTTCAAGGGAGGCTCAACTGACAACTGAGAGATATTAGCTATCAGATAGACTATTTTTCTCTCAATTGATGGGATGTCCAAATGTGAATATTGTGTCATTTTACTCCCAATACATGTTGATTTGTTCAGATATTTGCAAGATTTTGTTGGATAGCATTTGAAGATGAAAGAGGAGGGAGCTGACAGGCACTCTCCACCCACAGAAATATTAGCATCCATAATTCACTGCAAAAAAAAGATCTTTCGCGGCGATTTTTACGGCGGCAAAAAAAATTGCCACTAAAAGTATGGTCTTAGCGGCGAGAATTGAGTGTCACGCCAAAACCTGTCACCAAAGCTAATGACAGTCGCTGCCAAAAACACTTTTAACGACGACAAAATTGTCGCCACTAAAAGGTCTTTAAAAAAATTTATTTTAAAATATTGTAAATATAACTTAATATCTTTTAGTGGCAACGGTGGTTGCCACTAAAAGTATTTTTTTAATTAGATATAATTTTAAAAGTATATAATAAATTAAATATTTTTAGTGGCGAAAACTTGTCGCCGCTAAAAACTTTTGGCGGCGACTAATGTCGCCACTAAAAGTTTCTTTCTTAATTTTTTTTATCTTTGATAAATGAAAAAATGTCTCCTAAGCTCGATTTAGGGATAATTTTAATTATCAAGAGGTTCCATGGAATGTAAAAAATTCTTCCAAATCCCTAATCTATTATTTAAACATATTTTATTTTAAATTACTAAAATAGAAAAAATAAATGTTAGTTTTCTTTAAAGAAAAGCTTCCCACTATTGGTTGTCGGACCTCTGGCGACGAAATAATTTTGGAAAGGGTGATCTTGGAGGGATTAGAACCCAAGACAACATGGTTCGTAAAAGAAATGTAAATGACTTGGGTTATATTAAGGCCTTTTATTATATATATATATATATATATTGAAGGACTTGTGTGTGTGTTAAACTTAGGGAGATGAGGTTTGTGAAATAGAATTGTTATTCACACTCAGTGACTTATCAAAATATGCACATTTAGTAATAGTGATATATAAAATAATTGTTATTCACACTTAGTGTTTTGTCAATGAAAAGTATGCACATTTAGTGGTCAATGATGAATAAGATAGTTGTTATTCACGCTGAGTGATTTGTTAATGAAAAATATGTACAGTTAGTAGTCAATGATATATAAGGTAATAGTTATTCATGATGGATGACTTATCAATGGAGAAGATACACAATTAGTAGTCAATGATATATATAAGGTACTTGTTACTCACATTGCATCACTTGTCCATGGAGAATATTCATTGAAATGTTAGATAAGTACTCAATTTCCATGCTAGAAATAAAACTAAATCCAACCCCCTATCTAATCATATTCATTGAAATGTTAAACAAGTTCTGGGATTGATCCTTATTAATAGGGAAGACACTTTTTATTGATGTGTTTAAAATGTTAAATTTTATAATTCTAAAAATTGACACTTCTATTTCAATAATTATACTTCCTCTAAAATTCATGTATTTCTCCCCTTTAGCCCTGTAGATATTAGAATATGATTTAACTTAAATTAGATAGATTGACTCACATTAGTTAAGGGCAAAATTAGTTGAATTGAGTCAAGAGGTGAGAAATGGGTGGGCCAGACCCATATGAGCTGAAGCTCATAAGTTCGATTATCTTAAAATTGCTCATTTTTAAAGAATGACCTTTTATTTAAAAGGTTTAGGGTGGGGCTCGTAAGCCTTTTTTATTATTTTTATTTTTTAATTTTTAAAAATTTAAATTTTCAAATGAAAATTTTTAAAATATGAGTTATAATCTTCAAAAAATTGAAATAAATAATAAAAAATATAATGTTAAATTATAAACATATATTGTAAAAATCAAAAATAAAAAATATTATGTTTTTAGGGATAAAAATAAAATAGGCTAAAAGAGCAGCCCAAGGTGAGTCTTTATTAAAATGGGTTTAAGTGGGTGGCCTTTTAAGCCCAACTTTTATAGAAATGAGCCAACTCATTATTATATGAGTTGAGAAAAGTATGAAGTAAAATATAAATTATTGATATTTTTTGGATATATTACTAACATAATTTTAATTTATAATATAAACATTACTTTTTATTTCTTAAAGATAATTTAATTGTATGAATAAAATTTAAATTAATAATTATTAAAAAATTATTTATAATATTTTATATTTTGTAAATATTAATAATCAGTTTTTTTACGGTGAGACTATTATCTATATATATGCATTTATTTATTTATTTGTTTGTTTTAAAAAAACAGTTGATTTATTTATAAATTATAAATTTTTGTGAAATGTTTTTGGTAAAATTGTAGTGTTCGGTGGAAATATATTCTTCACAGCAAAAATCTTTCCTTTCACCTGAAAAGTGTATCTCTTTCCAAACCTTTTACTTTCACTAGTCCATCTGAAAACCCTCTTGTTCTTGCTTTGTCTACGACAAAATCTCTCCATTGAAGCTTCTTGCTCGTATTCTCCTCCCTTGCCTGTGATAACTCCACAAAAACTTCAGTCTCGTGACAGCCTTCAATCTCCTTTGAGAGTAAGTCTTTCATTCCCCATTTATTTTTCAAGTTTTTTTGTTTAAGCATAATCTTTGTTCCATTCTTATCCGAAAAATTTTTATCTTAGGTTTTCGATTCCCTATACTTTACTTTCAGATTCATTGTGCTTCCTCTCTCATCTTGCTTTGCCTTAGAGCTCTCCTCTGAAAGCCATTGAAGCTGCCTCTCGTCGCTCCTTGCCGTATTCTCCCCCCTCGCCTGCAATAAGCTTAACAGAAATTTCAGTCTCATCACAGCCTTTGGCCTCCTCCTAGAGTAAGTCTTTCACTAGCAATCCCTATTTATTTTTGATTTTTTTTGTTCAAGCATTATCTCTGTTCCTTTGTTTTACTTACTGTCAAATTTATTGCTGTTGGACTTACGGTATGGGTAACTAAAGATGATGAGATATTGGCTTACTATTAAGTAAAAAAACATAATTTAACTGAACTGTCCTCTCTTGACAGCATCCTACTATGATGGTGTGTAAGGGGAAAACATAAGAAAGTTATCATAAAAAAAAATATCAACTTTTTTGGTGTAGAAAATAAGAGATATGTAGTTCACGAGTAATTGAAATTTTAAATGCATAAATAAATGGAAAAAGAGATTTTGTTGCTTTTATAATCTAACTAGATATCAACTTGAAGTTTGGTTTGCTCCCATCACACCACATAACACTACTAGCTGATCAATTTGAGTGGGACTAGATACGACATACCGGTTATTAATATTGTACCATTAAAAATTAACTCCTCAACAGGTGGGAAACATTAATACAATGTTTATCAAATTATTAATAGGTTAAAACCTTACCAAGTGAAGTATAGGAATAGTAGTCAATGTTCCAAATCTTCCATTGATGCGACCAACAATTTCATGAACCTAGCTTTTAAGCTTCTGATATGGGAAAATGCAAGAAATGAATCCAATTCATGATCCAAAAGAGAACTAAAATCACAAATCACGCAAAGATAAGTTGAAACTTGACACATAGGATAATGAGCTTCCGTAGAAATATTATCTCAATCAAAGCAAAAGAAATAGTAAAAATGGTAGAAGGACCTGCCATCAATAGAATGCAATATTCCCAAGGAAAGTTCTTGACATCAACCAAACTGCAAAAAAGTTTCTTTACCTTACTCATTTGCTTTCTCTAACTCTGTTTCCCCTCTACCGAAGAGTACCTTGATGTAATAGAGTATACCAGAAAGACCCTCTCAGAAATAATTTGTTTCTTTCATTATAAAGCTACCAAATGGTTTCAATTCAGTTCTAGAATGCCTTGAGTGATTTTTTTCTTGTTACATCAAGAGGGTTTGAACCCTTAATGACTACCTAAACCCCACCATATTTTTACCTTGCCACTATGTTAATTATATTATATAAACCAGCAAAACTCCAATTTGACAAAAGATAGAATCACAATCATTTTAGTATTCAAGTATGGACTTTCAACTCAGTGTTAGTTTCTCAATCTTGCTAGAGAAGACTTTTTACATAAGTTTCATGTTATAGCACATCTCTGACATATTATAATAGACAACTTATACAATTTTGATCTTTCACGTGTTGGACATGAGTAATATTACAAAGACAAGCCTATTTTGTGGACCTTCATACTATAAAAGGCAGAATAGAAAAGGTAACATAAGGAGCATACACTCAGGAACATTTGTTCTGGTTGGCACATCAATTTGAAGCAAAACTACTTTATCACACCAATAAGCATTCTCTTCCAAAAACTTTTCAAATGTTAATTTTTTGAGGAATCCCTTTAATCATATCAAGACGATCAACACCTAACATTACCTGTCATGCCATGAAAATGTTAAGAAGTCAAAAGAATGTATTAAATAATGTTATAATTATGCCCGAAGAAACTAAAATAGAATTACATGAAACTTCATATTAACAACAAAACTTATGTAGTGAAAGAAAAATCGTTAAAAAAAACATGTTCTATTTGCTAAAGTACACAATCACTTGAAAAAAGCAACATAAATTTGACAAAGACATATCATTATGAGGGATTTAAGGATGGTTAATCAAGTTAGTTAGGGATTAGCATAAATAGAGGAAGATAAGGCGGTAGGAGTGTCTAATGAGTGAATAGTATATTTCTATGTTTTCAATGCATGTATAACTACAAAAACGCTTTCCTCGTTGTCTATCTAACAGTGATAACATGGAATATACTTACCACAAAGTGAGAACCTTCTACAATTAGACAGATTTATAGAACATCTAATTGAGAGAGCATAGGTAACAGATTTCCAGCTGACCCATAGATGAATATATGCATAAGTTTGTTCATTTTCTATTCTTTGGGTAACAATTTGCTGCAATAATGTACAATAAATGCTTGTCTTTGAGTTGTTGAAAATTTATTTATTTATTTATTTTAGGTTTATTTCTCCTCCTTGCTGTCTTAAATGGTTAATTCATAGTAAAGATAGACGCAGTAATGTACTTTTGGTTTATCCATTTTATCTTATATACATGTAGGGATTGAAATGGATAAAAGTTGGATGGATACTAAAGATAGAGGAGATATCAAGTATATAAGAGGAATAGATAGTTTCTTGCAATGGGCATTTAGCCAAAGTAGAGCAGAAGAGTTAATACGTTGTCCTTGCAAGAGGTGTAGGAACTCTCTATTTAAAGCACGAAGTGAGATTGTAAAGGGCGTCTTAAATTAGGACTTAATCATCACACTAACCATCACACTAACCATGGTTAATCAAGAACTAACCAAAATGGATTATCCATTACGAGATTAATCTAAATGAATTCTTAACATGTATGTTTCACAAACTATTTAATACAAAGGGATCCCAAGTCTTTAAAATATTTTAAGAACTCATATCATTTAATTAAACATATGAGGAAGCATGATAATAACTATTTTTACTTGCACAAATAATTTTGGCCCATTAATATAACACAAACATCATAACACATTCTCAAGGGCCCAAAATATCTTTCTATCCAACACAAAACCCATAGTGCAAGTGGATCAAGAATATCTTATCCTAATTGGCAATATCATAAACTAAATACACATATCAACATAAAAGGAGAGAGGCCTACAGAAGTGATTATTATCACTTGGCCTAATGCTCCTTTCCTCTGTTCTTCTTAGATGAGCTATCTCCTGTAATATGTTAAAAGAGAGGGGTGAGTACAACCACTCAGTAACTAAGGTATATCTAAGTTATACAAATGCATGATAATTAATTATGAATGCAAGTAGCCAATAAATTTATCAAGGTGACCATTCAAACAATCACATTAATAACATGTTAATCACATTAACATTTAACTCATGTGAATAATCTCAAGAATAAAGTCAAGTACAAACTTTGCATAAATGGCTATATATACATTATTCACAAAATTAATACATATTCTCATTTCCACAATTATAATCATATTCTCAACATAGCCATCAATCACTCAAATGGCATGATAATAATAATATGCATGATCAATCTCTTCCTTATATCCCCCCTTATTTTCTCTGACATGACATTCGTGGGCTAACAACCGAAAGGGATCGTCCATGTGGTGAGACTACCCAAGGTCTAAATCATATCATGAGGGGCTACCAGGCCAGGGTTACCTTACTCACTTATGAATATGGTTTCTCCCAAATCACACACTATGGGGTGTCATACCCAAAACTAGCTCTACCCAAAACTTCAGGTAGGCCAGTAGGGTTAAGTCCCTTAATAGAAACAATGCTACAGTACCTTATAAGGTAAGTAGCGGCTATAACCCCTAGGATTATTGGTTAATAGCCAAGTACTATATGGATTTTGCATAACCGCTAATTCCTTCACTAAGGCGAACTCCCGCTATATGATCATGCTCATGAGAAAATGCATTTCAAAAACTCATATATATAATTTAAAATTATCCCACATGCTCATCAACTTTCTTGCTCAACAAACATCAAGAATCATCATATTTCAATCATGCCTCTTGCATCAATTTTTAAATTATCATACAAAACCATATTAGCATCATATAAAACTCAACATGCTCATACAATTCATCACTCTGCATAATCCACAACTTATAACCAAGAGTGTACACATAATCATCAACCATCAATCTCATTACTCACACCAAGTCATAATTAACTTGGTCACAAGTCATAGAGTTTCAACAAAGCCACATGCATTACAAACAATCATTTCAAAATTTAGACATATATATATATATATATATATATTATTTTATTTCACCAACATAATTAAGTAACATACAAATGCATAAAATAGATTTCCCCCGGTTACCTCAACCTTTGAGAGATCAAAGGTTGCCTTTCAAGTTACAACACTCCAAAGCTTTTCAAAGCTTGAATGGTGTTAAAAGAAAATTAATCTATAATTGATCATATCCTAATGTGTCAATAATATTATTAACATAATTTTCACTTATACTCTAAGACCTAAGTATTTATTTTATTTTATTTTATATTTATTTTATTTTATATATATATTTTTAAGAATTTAGTTTTAATCTCTTGAATTTTAAAATTTAATTTCATGTATTTGAACCTATCTACTTGGTTCAATAGTCTCTTTCACAATAATTTTATTTAAATAATTTTTAATATCAAAATTTTTCTTTTTATTCCAAAAATTAGCACATAAAAATACTCAAAATTGCAAACTTGATTTCAAGCCTGGAATCATTATTCTATAGCTATAATAATTTATTTCTCATCTCAAATAATCATCTAAATATCAATAAATCAATTTATATTTTTAGATTTAACCAAAAATCTACCCATAGGGATTTAGGGATAAACTCAAATGCCTCAAATTCTAATTTTATCAACAAAATAATACTCTAGAATATTTATTACACTACTAACAATCTCAAAAATTATATTTATTCAACATAAATTTATCCCTCTTTCAAACCCTAGGTTCTCTAAAATTTTAGAATCTGCAGCTCAAAGGAAAAAACGACTAAGAAAAAAATATTTAGAACTCTTACCTAGTCATATAATACTTAAAATCTCATTTGAAATATCTTACTATGGAGCTTCACCTTCTAAATCAACTCCTCTAGCCGCAGCGTTGCTTGCTTTCTCGCTCGCTCTCTGTGTGTGGATGCAGAAATGGAAAGGAAGAAGAGAATGAAAAGCCAGAAGTCTTTGGCTTGTTTTATTTTAAAATGGTGTGGGTCCCACATAATAATTTACACTCCTACTTTCTCTTTTTTATTATTATTATATATATAATCATTGCAGCATGCGGACGCTGAAAGCTCTCTTCTTCTTCTCTCTTTTGTTTATACCTTTTCTTTTTTTTAATAATAATAATAATTTAATTTTTTTAATTAATTAATTTTAATTTTTTTAATTTAGAATTATATCCTAAGTTAGATTTAATAATCATCTCTTACTAATTTGCTTACCTTTAAATATTTTTAAAATTTCTATTAATTCAAATTAACTATTAAAATTTAAATTGGGATGTTACAAGATAAGATTTGATCTTTTAAAGATAGGTTTTTTGGATAGTTACAAGGTGTGGGATATGTATGGGGAAAGAAGAGTTCAAAAGGAATGTGGGACTTCTAACATTATGGTGGAAAATGACACAAGCGAGGAGGAGAATCTTGTAGAGATGATATGTGATGCATATAGAGTTCTTAGTGTGAATGATATGGGTATTAGAACAAATGAGAGTGAAGAGCCTAATCATCATGCTAGAAGATTTTATAACTTGTTGAAAGATGCACAAACTGAACTTTATCCAAATTGTGACAAGATCTCAAAATTATCTTTTATAGTGAAGTTGCTTCAGTTAAAGTGCCTTAATCATTGGAGCAACAAATCTATGATAATTTATTAGATTCATTGAGATATTCTCTTCCAAAAGGGGCTTTAATACCTAACTCCTTCTATGAAGCTAAGAAGGTAATTGTGATTTGGGATTAGACTATGAAAAAATTGATGCCTGTGGTAATGATTGCATATTGTATTAGCGTGAACATGCAAATGCAGAATTATACCCTAAGTGCAATATGCCTAGATGGAAGTTAGACAAACATGGGAGAAAGAAAGTTCCATAAAAAGTGTTACTTTACTTTCTAATAACGCCTAAGTTATAGAGACTTTATATGGCAAAAGACACAACTTCTGAAATGAGATGGCACAAAGAAAAATGTATAGAGGATGATGTGTTGACACGTCCTGCAGACTCTCTTGCTTGGAAGTCTTTAGACTAACAATATTCAAACTTTGCTGCTGATCTAAGGAATGTTCGGCTAGGTTTGGCAAGTGATGGGTTTCAACCTTTTGGAAATATGAGTTTCAATTATAGCATATGGCCTATTGTTCTTGTACCTTATAATTTACTGCCTTGGCTTTGCATGAAAAATTCATATTTTATGATGACACTCTTTATTCCTGGTCCAAAGTGTCCTGGTGATGAAATAGATATTTACATCCAACTAATGATTGAGGAGTTGAAGCATTTATGGAAGTTGGTGCCCAAACATATGATGCACACTCTCAATCAAACTTCACTATGCACACAGCTATCTTGTGGATGATAAATGATTTTCTGCATATGGAAATCTTTCAGGGTGGTCCATTAAAGGCAAGCTTTCATGTCCATGCTGCCATAAAGACACACATTCAATTTCCTTAAGGAACAAATTGTGTTACATAGACCATAGGCAATTTCTTCCACCTAATCACTCATGGCGCCAAAATAAGAGAGCATTTGACGGTAAAAAAAGAATATAGGCTTGCACCTGTTCTTTTAACTGGAGATGAGGCACTTAAGCAGCTATAAAGTTTGGGTAATGTGAGACTTGGGAAAGGTAACAAACAAAAGCGATGCTTCCTTACCAATGCTTATAATTGGAGAAAAAGAAGTATTTTTTTCCATTTACCTTATTGGAAAAATTTATTGATACGACATAATCTTGATGTTATGCACATAGAGAGAAATATTTTGATAATATTGTATCCACGGTGATAGGTATAGTTGGGAAGACAAAAGATACATTGAAAAGTAGATATGATTTGGTGGACTTAGGCATTCGGAGTCACTTACATCCAGTTGAAGATGGTGAGGGTGTTTCAATACTTAAAGCTCATTATAAATTGTCCCTTCAAAATAAACAAAAGCTTTACAACTTGTTGGCTAACTTAAAGGTGCCTGATGCTTTTACATCAAATATATCAAGGTGTGTGAACATTCATGAACGAAAATTGTTTGGTTTAAAATGCCATGATTACCATGTATTACTGCAAGAAATATTTTTAATTGCAATATGAGGTTTATTAAAAGAAGAAGTGTGTGAACCTATTATAGAGTTGGGACAATTTTTTAAGAATCTTTATTCAAAATGTTTGACTCTTGCTGAACTTGACAAGCTTTAAAATCAAATAGCATTAATGTTATGTAAGTTGGAGACAATGTTCCCACCTGCATTCTTTGATGTTATGGTTCACTTGCCAGTACACGTGGCAGGAGAGGTAAACTTAGTGGACCTGTTTAATATCGATGGATGTATCCAATTGAAAGGTAATGTTTCAATATTGTTACAATTAGTTACATTTGAATTTACTAATAGAAATACCTAAAGGTTTGCGTTTGCTTGTAGGTATTTGCGAACACTTAAATCATATGTTCGCAACAAGGCTTGACCTGAAGGTTCTATTGCAGAAGGTTATTTAGCAGATGAAAGCCTCACATTTTGCTCATGATATTTGAAAGATTTTCCAACTAAATTCAACATGCCACATAGGAATGATGATATGTCTGAGAATAATTCTAACTTTTCAATATTTACAAGTGGTCAATCAAGAGGACAATCATAATCAATTACTCTTTCCTATAGAGAGTTTAAACAAGCAACAATGTACGTGTTACAAAATTGTGAAGAAGTTTGGCCATATTTTGAGTAAGTTAGCATTATATGATCATAATTTTTTATCAAGATTTGTGTGACAAGCTTTTTTTATTACTAATTACTAGTAAAACTTGTAAGGAGTATGAAGAGCTTCAAGAATAAGGTTTGATGACTAAGCATGGAAAACATAAAGAGTTTAGTAATTGGTTTCGTGAGCGCATGACATAAATGTGTGCGCAAGGTCATGCTAGTGAAGAATTTAAAAGTTTAATACTTAGCTGATGAAAGTAGTGAATTGATACTCCATGTTCATGGTCAACGGATTTTGATTTCATATGCAAGATCGTGCAATGGGAAAAAAACTCAAAACAGTAGAGTGATAGCTTTGGGTGATGATACTGACTTTAAAAAGGAATATTATGGTGCCTTAGAGCATGTTTATGAGTTGTCTTACATTGGGAATAAAAAAGTGTACTTGTTTAAGTGTCATTGGTGGGAAGTCATATTGGCAAGGGATATAAGGTTGACAAGTATGGATTCACAAGCATCAACACTCGACATTCATTACAGACAAATGAACCGTTCATTTTGGCATCTTAAGCAAAGCAAGTTTTTTATGTGAAAGACATTGTCGATCCAAGTTAACTTGTAGTTATCAAAACCAATCCACATGACTTATTCAATATGCACTTGATAATGATATTGGTGCAATTGATAACAATGTTATGATTAATGAAGAGGCTTATCAACAGTTGGTGGTTGACTTGAATACGTTTGCTGAAAGTTCAAAACAACCTGAGTTGTTTATTGACTTGGTTAGAGATGATATGCCACTAAAACTTTTGCTGAAGTGGGTGAACTATCACAAATAAACAATTATAACATCGAGGATTTAGGATTCATTAATGACACTAGTACACAATCACCATTGAACATGGATAATGAGGAAGAGGAGTTACTTGATGAAAATAGTACAGATACTGAAAGTGAGAGTGAAGAGAATGAATTATAGGAGATTGAATCACAAGAAACCAATATAAGTGAAAGTGACATAGAAGACCAAAATAGATGTATTTTAATATTATATATTACTCCTTACTTAATCAAAATGTTTTAATGTTATTAATTTTATTTTATTAACTTTACTAATTGTATTCTTACAGGATATGTCTTCAATGCATAAAAGCAGAGGTCGAGGAAGAGGTCAGGGTGGTAGAGGTTTTACTCTTGAAAGAGGAAGAGGAAGGCTTATTTGTAGTGCCCCACAACCTTTACCCCTTCAATAGGATAATAACACATCTCAAACCCCTCAACTAGATTTGCAAGAACCATTACTTAAAGAAGATGCAGTCTTCCCCGCTACAGAGATGAGTAGCGCAAGTAAGTTTTTTTCAACTTTAAATAATACAAATTATCTATTTTTCATAATGTATTGCCTCGAATTATTTCCTCCCTTTTATTTGAAATATAGCTTCTAATACTTTCCAGAGGAAAGGTAGAGGTATTTATAAGGCAACTAAACTTGACCGCCGGACAAAGTATGGTGTTAAGCTTAATTTGAGACTTGCAAACCATGCAGATAGAGTATTAGGAGAACATGCGAGGGGGTTTGTGTTACACTATGGTTATGTTGTTAGGACCATAATATCTTACAAGCAATCCTCAGGCAACCCCGATGTTGCTATTGAAAACTGTTAGGATGAGTTGTTATTGAAAGTTATGGTATTGTTTTTACCAAATATATATAAATTGATTGTATCTTCTGTTATTAAATTTCTAACAGGTATACATGCTTATGTTTGCTTTAGGAAAAATATCAACCAGAGGATGAATCAAAGAAAGAGAAATTTGAGTCTATTATATTTGAAACAATGAAAAAATAAGCTAGGGATTGGAAAAGTAAGTTACATAGAGATTATTATCAAAAATATTCTACTGATGAAAAGAGGTTAGGTAAAATACCTCCGTGCATTAGTCCAGGTGAGTGGGCTTGGCTTGTACAACATTTTAGGTTTGATGAATTTAAGGTATGATTCTATATTGTTTTAAAGTTATAATTTTCATAAATAAAGTATGATATTAATCAATTTAAAATTTTATTATAGGCAATAAGTGCAAGAAACAAAACAAATAGAGGAAAGCAAATAACAAAACATACTTGTGGGCCTCGATCATTTGTAGAAGTTAAAGATAGATTGGTAAGTTCTTAATTTTAATATCTTTATATCTCTATTATATTTATCTATTGATGTTTTTTTCCTGTAGAGAGATCCTGTTACTGGAGATTTGCCACCACCTAATCGGATATGGGAGATAGAGCATACAAGGAAGACTGTAGATGGACATTTTGATTGGGTGGATCCGCATTCGGAGTAGATTCATGTATGGATTTTCTTAAATAATTAAACTTTAAATTTTTATATAAATCAATTTATTAAATAATTCTAATTTATTTACAGACTCGACTCAAGGATCTTGTACAGTAACAAGACTTAAATAGTGATTGCCAATTGACCTCAGATGAGATTTTAAGCCAAGTTCTTGGTGAAAGGTCAGGGTATGTGAGAGGTAAAGGTTACGGAGTACATCCAGCAAAAAAAAGGGCCCAATCTCAATCCTTTGAGATGGAAAAAATGCGACAACAAATAGAAGCAGATTTTGAGAGTAGACTTCAAGAAGAGCGTGAAAGACATCAACAAGAGCATGGGCAGATAGAACAAAATATTTCACAAAGGATTTGGGATGAAGTGGCTGCCATTATGGCTTTATTTTAGCATGTAATTATTAATTTACATTACTTTTTATATGTATATTATCTAGAATTTGATTAATTATTCATAAGATAAATTATAATTCAATTTTTTTTAGGGACAGCCCCAAGCACTAGCTCCAGCTCCAACTTCAGGTTCAACTCCAAACAATGATGCATGAAATGGTGGTGACAATTGTAGTAATTTAGCTACAAAATTAGTCTAGTTGTATTTATTTTTTCTAGCATACATTATTGGATTGATTTTATATTCTAGTGTTGAATTGGATTGTTGTTATTACAAATTCATGTATTGTAATTCTAGTTCTATGTTGGTATTATGATATTATATAATTGGTTGTTGAATTTTAATATTTTTTTTTGTGTGCCATATATTACCATATATTAAGTTTGATAAAAGGAATTAAATATAAAATTATAAATTAAAAGAATTTTTTTTGCAAATAACTTTTAGTGGCGACAATAAGTTGCCACTAAAGGGTGTATATTACTTTTAGCGGTGACATTTTGTCGCTGCCATAACTACCTTTAGCGACGACAGTCTTCGTCACCAAAGGTAAATGCCATCTTTTCACCTTGACTTTTGTTGCCGCCAAAATTTTTTCAATAGCAAAGACATATCTGAAAGTATTAGCGGCAATGTTCTGACCTTTAACAGTGACTCTTTCTATCACCGTTAAAAATTTTTGGTGATGGCTATTATGATGGCGAACTTTAGTTGCCGCTAGGTTGCCGCTAAAGACCTTTAGCGGCGACTTTTGTACTTTTGGTGGCAACTTTTGGTCGCCACCAAAAGTCTTTTTTTTGTAGTGATTGATCTAGCCTGATATATTATCAATCTCCTAGCTGCATTAAGTTTAAAGAGAGCGAGTCACAGTGTTGTTTACTCGTAAACGGTGTGTTGATACATGGAAAAAGAGAAGAGAGAGGGTAGAAGGTTTTGGTGGTAGAGTCATTTCCCCGAGAAGTGAACAAAATTGAGAAGGCTATTGCCCATGCTCCTTCCCAACCATGTTGTCAACTATATCGTCATCGATCCCTGTGTTCATTAGCAAACAATTAATACATCCATATTTTAAAAATATCCACCAATGAGATGAGTGAATTGGGAATCCTGGAGGGGAGTGTGGGATTTAGACTCTTGACATTTAATTACTAAGATGTGGGTAATGGATCCCCATTCTAATATGTGATCTGCATCTCTGAACGCCTGGTGTCTATCTATAGGGGTTGGAGGCCTCTAATGTACCATTCTCTAATGCTCATTATAATATTCCAAGTTTCCAATTTTGTTTTTTGTTTTTCTTTGAATAATTGGATTGACATTTGAATATCTTGAAGTCCAAGATGGTAAATATTTATATTTTTTTATGATTTTTCAAAAATAAAAGGGTATAATTCTAATATTTTTCTTTAAAAATTGTAGAAAATACAAATCTTCACCATTTTGAGACTTTAAAATATCCAAATGTCTCTTGTTTTAAATAGAATCTAATGATCCAAAGAAAAATAAAAAATAAAATTGAAAACTTGAGACATTAAAATGAGCATTAGAGAAGGGCACATTAGAGGCCCTCAACCCTACCTATAGGATGGCACAAATTGTTGGCTACTTTCCTAAAACACAACATTTAATAAGAGTCAAATATAAACTCCGATGGATATCATTTGGTTCATTTGAAATTTGAATTAAATGTGATATACGTATAAATATTTGTCTTCATTCCCATAACAAAAATTAAAAAAAATAAAAGACAGGAAATTAGAATTGCAAGAGAGACATGAGTATGTGGCCCTAAAACAGAAGAGAGAAAAGAAAGCCCAAGCTGTGAATAGCAAACTACCCGTCATTCAGCTCTCGAGTTTTGCTGTCTAAATAAACCAAGATTAGGTCCATATATATGACTACTTACGTTTTTGCGTATGTGTGTGTGAGAGAGTAGGGGGTTGTGTCTTCAAGTCGAACATTGCACGTGGCTGCAACTGCACACCCAATGCTCTCAAACCTCTCTCTCTTTACACGAGTAAAGGTGCATTTTCTTTCAAGAGCACCCAATATCATAAAATATTTTACGTAACATTTTTGCCCCTTGAGTAATTAATTTGGAGCATTCATTACTCACGTTAAATATCTAATGTTGACCAATAGAAAATGTTGACTCGAATTGAAGTTTGATTGAAAAGTTTTACTTGTCATACCACCTAGATTTAGATGACTTGTTGACTGAAAAATAAAAGGGCAAAAAGGAAATTCAATCGAACTTAAACTTTCATCTCCTTTTCCTTCTCCTTCTCCTTCAATCTTTAGGCTCCTTCGAGCTTCATCTCCATTTCCTTGCTCATCATCACCTGCCATCCTCTAACACAATCACCAACACTGGGAGAAAAATTGCTTCAATTAATTATTTTAGATGTAAAATACTTTAGAATATTAGGTACCCTCAGAGAAAATATTAGGGGTAAAAATACATATTTACCCTTATTACATTAAGTTTGGGCATATGAATGGACAAAGTAAATGAAATGTGTTAAAAATAATGACCTCTCGCTAATCCTTAGCTTAATAATATGCATTGTTGATATCTGGTGATGACCTCACCTTTCTGCATGCATTGTGCGTATTTTGATTTCAACATATCCATGGACACACGTGTACAAGATCTTCACTCCGCATCACAATATTTACCTGGGCACTCAAACAACTGGCTAGTGTCGCAAATCACAACTAGTCGCCACGTGTTTGTGTGAACGTATGTGTTGTTCGAGGGATTAGTTATTGGGAAAGTTATGTATAGATCCCATGAAAAAGAATTATTTACAAATAAGTAGTATAAAATTTAAAAACCATAACTAAATTTTCTTAAGATTTGAGTGTAGCTTGCAATTAAAGTCAAAAGATAATAATGCCTCTGTTAAAAATACATCACATCAATTAAATAATTTATAATTATTTTATTAATAATTTATAGTTATTACTTTAACTTTTTACAACAGTAACTTTATACATCTAATAGTTAAATTGATTATACATTATTAAAAAGTTTAACACTAATCACTTATAATTATTTTATTAGTAATTTATAATTATCACTTCACATATTTAATAGTTAAATTGATTATGCTTTACTAACAAAGTTTACAGCTATTTCATCACTAATGTACAATTATTATTTAAAAATTTTACAATTATATTCACATATCCAATAGTTAAAAATATTTGAATATTTGATGTAAGAAGTTGAAGTAAGTAATGTAATATATTTTTAATAAGGGTATTATTATTTCTGCACTCTAATTTAAAACTACATTCAAGTTTCAAGGACCTTGAAATAGTTTTTAAATTTTGTGAGACCTATTTATAAATAAGTATGCTCCACAGAGCCTATATGTAATTTTTCCTTAATTATTTTGGATTATATTAACTATAATTTTTTTAAAGAAGAGAATGAGATCATGCATATATTATTTTATTATTCATAAATCATCTTTATTAGTAAATATAAAAAAAAAAAGTACCGGATCCATTATTTCCGCGTGCGCGTTTATAGGTTCTTGCGCTCATTTTCCATAATGAATGTAAATGCCCTTAGCAATGCCCTGCACTTGTTAGCATATAACAAGTATAACCAAATGTTGGATAGAAATGAATAAAATTGTGTTTATGTTTTATAAACAGTGCTATTGTAATGTAAAGATTTGATTGACATACATATGTATATATAGATGATGATATACAAAATGATCTTGGGAAGAGATCAGGGACTGCAACTACTCACTGTTCCCATGGAGGCTCTAATAACAAATTAGTGCTCACAGAATTGCAAATTAGCCGAGTGCAATGATCCTTCGTATCAGTCAGTGACGTTTTATATGTCGTCAGATTCCATGCAGGACAATGATTCTCCTTCCCCACAAGATCGGGGTGAAAAAAATCTAACGCCATTATAGCTTTTCTCCGCTTCATATTTCCTGTAGATGGCTTTTTCTTAGATTTCAAGCATTCACTTTATGGTCCGCCGAAGTGATTGGCTAGCACTGACGAAAATCGCTTCCAGAAAGAAATATGTATTAGCCGCTAGTAAGTAATTAATCAGCACTAGTCGGTAGTCGGGTTGAGTGTGAATTTCTTTTCAGCCTTTATATTTATATGTAGTATCGTTCGTGGTGCGAAGTTTGACTCAAATATATCAAATTAATAATACTTGCCCCATTAAGCATAGGCAAGTGGGGTCAATCACACGCACATATGATATGTAAAACCAAACATGTGTGGAAGACCCACGTGATTTATGAGGACTTAATATAATAGAATTATTCTTATTATTTAACGAACGATAGATCTGAACCATTAATGGAATGGTCGACCTCATTAAGATGTTGAACAAACCACGTATCTTGGCGCGTGATCAAGAAACAAAGAAAAAGAGGGAAAGCTAATAGGTGCGGAACGGATCTTATTCAGAAGTAACGAAAAGATCACTGTATAAAGCAAAAATTGGCACAATAAAGTTAAGCACAAGTACCATTATTATTTTAAGAGAGAGACAAAAATGTCTGAATATGGAGACCTCACAGTCACAAGCGACAAAGAAGAAAAAGGAGAAGATGCTCCATGTATGATAGATCATCGAATCCTTGTGCATATACAGGTTTTGTTTTGGTGCACTAAGACCAAATACATTAAAATAAAACTCGAATGGCACGTCAAAAATATATCGCTGTCAAAATTAATTTAATTATATGACTCTTCAGACATGCAATAATGCTTGAAAATTTGGGTGAATAAGTAAAGCCTCAAAAAGTGGAAAAATTAATTGTGTGGATGGATTGGAGACGATGAAATACTACTGTTACTGTTAACAATTCTTAATAGCAAAAGTTTTCAAAAAAAAAAAAAGAAGTGGAGAAATAATGGAGTTCAGTAAAATGGAGGGCTCTTCAAAATGCAAATAATAGTGGTGTGACTGCGTGCTGTGCCAGTGTGGTCCGATATGGTTGGGATATTCAAATTTACCAACGTACACGTGTCGGGATCGAATCTTGCAAAAGAAGCTTCGCAATATAAATTCTTTCATTTGATATTTAATTTCCTCCTCAGTTATACGATATGAGGGGTGTTGCTACCCCCAATAATTATTTGACAATGAATGTAAATTAAGTGACTTTATAATTATATGATATGATTGCTCGGCAAATGCAGGGGATTAGCTATTTAATTATCAGACTATATGTGCGGCAACACTCTTGCTAATGAGAATTATATATTGTTGCCTGTAACATTGACTTTAACACTATTATCCCCCGACCAATGATTAACGAGATTCACTATAGTCTTATATATCTTTTTGATGCATGAAAGGCAAATATTATTAGCGTAATCTAATGTCAAATGAGCACAATAATCATGAGTTACAGATTCATCAATAGAGGGACATGTGAAAATAATTATTTGTTTTTTTGGGAAAATTTCAACATAATTTTGGTCTTTATAATTTTATTTTTTTAAAATATAGGAACTGGGTCAAAATTATAGAGATTAAATTGCATCAAATCAAAATTCAGGAACAAATTAGTGAAAATTATTAGGATCAAGTTATAACATATTAAAATTTAAAATTGATATGATGAGTTACAAGTAACCCAAAATTACAAGATGAAATGATTACTTTTTTCTCTGTTCTTTTTTTTAGCTCTGTTTGTGATCTGTATCCTTGATGTAACCATAATTTCTTTTATATTTCCATAGAAAAAAGTATGAAAATATGAGTACATAAGACTTCAATCATTGCCAGCTATAAATCCTTTGCATACACAGAGGAAGTTGCTGATGATATATATATATATATATATATTTTAATTTAGGCCAAAAATTGAGAGCACTACAACCCAAAATTAGCAACCCACAGCGCACATTTGATAATTAATAGACAATACCACATCAATTATATGCTTCTGGTTAAAGATTTTTCACTTGTCGAACATAATAAAAGTGGTACAAGTTAATAGACGAATTAATTAATAAAGAAAAATGAATGAGTTTGAGAGAAGTGATGTAGCTAGAGACCAAATATATATTTTGCTCAATAAGTGCAAGTTGGTATAAAATCATACAGCTAAGGTTTCGTGGGGTACATACTTAAAAAGAATATCTGAATGATCGATGCAGAAAGAATAATCAATCAACAAAACAAAAACCGCAATGACAGTTACGATGCCGTTGTACACGCTAAACAATAATGTGAGTATTTGTTTATATAATAATAGCAAAAGGGAAGATCGATGCCCCTTCCTCCACGTACATGGATACATACACCAGATTCTACATCGTCAATGCTTTTGAATATCTTCAACTAACTGTGTTATTGTGAAACCGATATATATATATATATATGTATGTATATGCCAAAAAGGCAACGAGTGTTGGAGTCAAATACGTTCTGCTTCTCCATCCCCCATTCGATTTGTTTAGTCATAGACTAGTAATAGAGCTAATCAATTGTCTAGTGAGCAATTATTTGTCTTAGTTTCTAATCCCTAACATACAATAGCCTTGTAATTATTAATGGCCTACGCAAGAGGTTCCTATATTTTTTTTTTCTTTTGGGAAGAATTTTTATTGTGATCAAAGTGGGCAGACAATGGGGCTTGACTCCCGAGCGGACTGATTTTCGGAGTGAATATTGAGCATTGATAGTTTGATACATCCACACAAAGCACACAAATATATACTCTTTCCATTTAAAAATATAAAATATTGTTTGAAGAGTTAGATACTTAAAATATAAGATATTTTTAATTTTTTAATATATAATCATTGTCTTTTTTTAAAAAATATCTCTACCGATTGTAACTTTATATTTATTATAAGATAGTTAATAAGGATAAATATAAAAAGATAGGGTTAGTTTGAAAGTAGGTAATAACTTTATCGAAAGTAAGATTCAGTTAAAAATACCTTATATTTTTAAATAGAGAGAGTGTGCACACGCACACACACATAGTTAATTAGTTAAGGATTAGTGAAGGAAAACGCAAACATGCAAATTAATTAGGTACACGTGGGTAAGTAGTATACGTAATCCGTAACTGTGAAGCCAGGAGAGATAGAGGTCATGGATTAACGTGCGCCAAATTCCATTAAATGCATTACATGTAATTGCTTCGTCAAGCATGGTTAAGACTTTATTAAGTTAATTAGGTTTAGTTGCTTAATCATTGCCCCTTCTTGATGATCTAAATGGAGAATCTGCGGGACTAGTGTATGACAAGACTTTCACACACCATCGTCAAATGGAAATAACATCTTTCTTCCCTTGTGTCTATATAATATCCTGTTCATGCACACTAACTTACGTCTTCACTCTTTGAAAAAAGCAAGAGCGATATTTGGCTCCCATTTCCTCCTGTCACATTCTCAACCTATACTAATTCTGCGCCATGCATGTATACATAAATGTACATGTACGCGAATGCAAGGTAGATCTCCGTTTTTGTTTAATAACATGATGCTGCCTACGTCACAAACAGTGCCTTTTTGATTGACTTGGTGCTTTCTTTCTACTTAAACAGTGGCTTCAAACAGGGTAGTGTTGCCTGAGCCTTTTAAAAAGAAGCATCATGCCCATTACTAGTGCTAGATTCCGTGGTTCCCTCTCGTCTACTTTTTAGCGAACAGAATTTTGTGGTTTTCATTTAATTTGCTTTATTTCTCTCCAATTATATATCATGTTTGGAGAAAGATAATTGCAAGAAAGAAAACAAAAAAGGGCAAGTGGGGATTGACTTTTAGCCTTGTTAAAGGCAAAGCATCCAAGTATATCATGTCTTTTTAAAAAAATGACGTTTCCCTTTAGACTTTTGTGGAATTAACGAACGTTACAATATTCTTATAATTATCCACCAATTATATAGTACATCCCCTGTTAGCATATGAGAAATATAAAAATCCTCCAACCCTTCCAACCACATGGTAATATTCTTCTTCAAGTGCTGTTCAATTATAATACAATGCCCCTTAACTTGTGGCATCCGAGTCCGACTAATGCAGATTTTATTTTATTTTATTTTAAAATATCATCCCATATTTTTGGAGGTCATTGTGTATTATTCACAGTCCATTAATTATCATTGGAAAAAAGTCTAGAATTTGGAGAAAATCTAGGGGTGGCTTCCTTGACAAGTAAACCTCAATCAACATATATGCAAGGGTGGGGGCACTGGCAAAATCCACGGCTCTCCTCAACTTTTTAATTTTTTTAATAAAATGTAAGGGTTATATATTTTTAACTCCTTTAAGCTGGCATATTATAGAAGTTATAAAACACTAAATAAAATTTTTATTTTAATTCTATATGTAGTCTTTTAGATATATATAAAGCAACTATTTCAATAGTTTGAATATATAATTGTCATATGATCTACTCATTTTTAATAAGATAATACTATACATGCTTTCAAAGCATTGATGCCATTTTATTTTGCTTTCATTTTATATTTAATGAAAGAAATGGTGAGAATTATTATTAACAAATTAACTTTGTTCAGCATTATAACAAAAATCTCAAGATATATTGAATGTTATGTGTTTGATATCTATTATAAAATTACTTATCCATAAAAAAGTTAAAAGGTGTGATGAAGATGTTCTTCTAAAAAAATAACTTTTTTTAAAATAACTAAGCTATTGAAATTTATGATGTGAATGATTTTTACCTTGATATAATTTGATCCCACTGATATAAAAATTTGATAACAGTTGAACATTATTAATATGTTAATATATTTATTTACTACAATTATTAATTTAAAAAATTAAATAGTAAATTCAATAAGCAAGTAATATATCCTATTACTAGGAACATAACTTTAAATTCTAATGATGTATTTAAATCATTTAATACTCATAGAGATGATAAAATTTTTATCAATTAATGATAATTTATATTGAGAAGGAAATTGCTAAAATTACTAAAAAAATTATCGTAGATATGATAACTGGTGATTTTTATATCATGAAAAATGGATGAGCAAAAAATATATATATATATATATATATATTGCCATACATGTGTAAAATTAAATATAAATATATATGTTAAAATATTTATATTATGTCAGTGATATATATATATATATATAACTTTTCTTTAATTATTATACATATTTTGTCATCTCAATTTTTTTTAATAAAAATGTCTGGTTCCGTCCTTGCATGTATGTTCCAACGATTAGCTTAAAAGTTTTCCTTAAAACACTAATTCCAATCGTATAATTTTGATCAAAACAATGGGAACTAGACTTGAATCATCTATGCTCTAGCGTCTAAAAGATTGTATACTAACTTCTCCAAGCTACAGCTTGCCTTGTCTATCCCAAAAAAAAAAAAAACACACTTGGATTATCTATCCTTGAGGACAACAGAATTAAAGTACGTGTGTGAGCTAGCAAGTCCTCAGATGTCAAATGTATTGATTCAAGCATTCATGGATATCGCAATCGCCAACAGTCACGTACTGTATGCAGTCTTCATGAAAGTTACCCCAAGTGAAATCACGGGGAACCGTAAAAAATTAAAATTTGAGGACCCTGGTTCCAGAGACACAGTACATACGATCCAGCTCCTTTGCTTTCCTTCTCTCCTCCTCTCTCGATGTTGGTTCCGACACCTAACGTGTGGGAGGATCCATATCCTTGATCAACACCAGCATGATAGAACATTGACACTCCTGTAAGTTCTTTCAAAAAGGAAATGACACGCAAATTTGATCACGTACTTGAAATAAATATTAAGTTCATGTTTGGTTTTCTTGTTTTCAAAAACAATTTTTTTTATTTTTAAAAATAAAAAAATAAAAAACTTGTTTGAATAAATGTCATGAATTTAATTGTTATAAAAATGTTCTATTTTTTTTTTTGAAAATAAAAGAATAGAAACTTCTTAAAATGTTTTCCATTTTATTGTTTTGTTTTCAATGTTCTTTACATTTGATTATGGAAAAGTATGGTCATATTGATTAATTACTATTATATATAAGTCATCATTGTTAACTGTCTGTGATTGTTACCATCCGCTGATTTTCAATTCTTTTTAAATTAATACAATTAAACAAACTTTTTCTTGTTTTGTTTAAAAAATAATTTCAGAAACTGTATTGTAAAACAATTCTTAAAAACAAAAAAATATAACACAATCAAGCAGCCCCTGATTCTTTGAACATTACAGCTAGCTAAGTAACATACGTGATATAATGAGCATGCAGTTGCTAAAAACTTAAATCAAGTCTGAATCTTGTCAAATCAATCTCCAGATTATGAGCGACGAACCTGCGATCGATTGACTTTTCATTCCTCTGGCATAATGTCTTTTTTTTCCCCCCTGGCTTTCTATCAATTCATTGAATTTGATTTTTTTTATTAATAAAATTTGTTTTAATTAAATATACTTTTAATATTTTAATTTTATATACAGTTTTACTTCAGTCTTTTAATTTAAAAAATTATTTTTTTAGTCTTTTAATCTTAACATTTTTAATTTTAAATGGTTATTTTTTGTATTTATTATTATTATTTTTTAAAAAAATTAAGTTAATATATTAACATTTAAGAATGTTTTGTCAATATTTGAAAGTTCATTGAAAGAATTTATTTGGATAAAACTAATATTGTTAGGATTAAAAGATCAAAAAGACTTTATAAAATTAAGGAATTAAAATAAAATATTGTATAAAATTAAAAGACTAAATGTATATTTTAACCTTTTTTACGCAATTATGTTTGAACGACCCTCGAATTCTGTCAGAACTATCAGAGAGAAAGGGAAACAACATGATGAAGTTAGCTAGTTGGCTTTTCCACGGTTATATATAGAGTCGGTAATTCAGACGAATCAAGCTTATTCGGGCCAGGTTTAAAGTATCATATCCTTTAGAAAAAGTCCATATAGCCAAGCCCAATCATAATGTCTTAGGGCTTCAGGCTTATTCAAGCTGCCTGAATACCTGAAACTTTTAATTTTTTTGCCTTTTTTTAAATGATTTCAATTTTTAATTTAAAAATTTTATTTTTTTCAAACAATATAAACACAGTAATGCATTTTAAAATAGTAAAATACATGTGATAAATCATAAAAATTACATCAATATTACTAACAAAATTTAAAAAATTAATTACTTAATTTAACAAAAAAAATCATGCTGCCAATATTATAAAGCTTGCAAAAGTTCAAACAACTCAAAAGTAAAAGTTTAATAGTACATGCTTGAATAATTCATTCATAAAGAAAGGTGACAATTTAACAATAAAGTTTGAAATATCATGTCGTCAATTTTATTTAGTTCCTTATTCCTCTTGATTGACATTATCATTATCATCTAAAACTACACTTGAACTCTCAGTGGCAGGCACATCAACATTTGAAATTTGATCAGATGATTTCTTCTCATTTTCAATCACCATTTCATTATCTGTAATGAATGAACAAATTTTATAATCTAATTTAATGAAATTGGTTTCGAATTAAGAAAGAAAAATATATATATAGGAATAATCATATATTACCATTATCTTGAAAACCACGCAACCAGTTATGAGTGTAAATAAAAGAGCCTTAAAATTATCAGGAAGAAGAGTACTTTTGTAAGAACACGTGAACCAATGCTGAATGTAGATTCACTTGCCACTATAGTAATTGGAATACTAAGGATATCAACTGTCATTTTTGAAATAATTGGAAATCTACCGTTATTAATATTTCACCAATTAAGTACATCTAATTGTTGATATACACGAGGCTGAAGTATTTCTTCATCAAATAAAATTCTAAATCAGACTTGCTAACAGACATAAAATCCATACTTGTATAATTAATCCAATCCTGCATTATGTAAAAATTTAAAGTAATATATTTCTTAAAAAATTAAATAAGATTAAAAATATGAAAAAAAAAACTTACATCTAAAACCCCTTGAATATTGCTTGTTTTTTTTTGAAACACTAGACACAATAAAGGATTGAGCTTGATTTCCATATGCTGCCATTATTGAACTTGATCCAGCCCCAAGATTAGAAGCAGAAGTCATCTATTTATACTAATTAAAAATACATTTCAAATTGCTTTGGATATTCCCAATCTTCGCATGACAACTTATAAGATCAATCTTCGCATACATATATTGTATCATTTAGATCTTCATTCATGGATCAAGCACAGGTACAATTGCAAGGATAGTACTATAATTATTCCAATACTTATCAAACTTTTCTTGCATTCTTTAGGCCATTTCATTGATTACAGGATCACCATTGAACTTATTCTCATATAACAAAAGCTGGATTTTTAACACTTGAGAGAATACAAATTTAAAGTAGGATAAGATGACCTAGACATTAACCTTGTCATGACATCAAATGGCCTCAAGATATTTCACATCTCCTCCACTCTTCATGTGTTAGGCAATATGTAAAACCTATATAATGGCAAGATAAGCTGGTAAAAGAATAACGATATTTTTATGCACTTTCAAGTATTGCAAAAGTTGAATTCTATCTAGTAGCCACGTTCATTCGCAAATCTATTGAACTATCAATGCCACCAATCTTTTCAACACATTTCTTGAAAGAAATCATCCTTACCTCCGATCCTCTCACATACTTAATGCTTTCTCTAATCTTTTTAAAGCAAGACTTGTCACTTTCAAACCCTCTTAAACTATTAAGATTAAGATATGAGCGCAACACTTTATATAAAAAAAATTCTCCTTTGCAAATCAAGCTTGCACTATCTTTTAAAGCTAGCCTCTCTTTCAATTTCTCTTGCATATTATCATTCACAGAGGTATTGTCTAAAGTGATAGAAGAATATTTTCTTATTAATCCCTCATTCTACCAAACAATCATCTACTTTTCTAGCCAATTCTACCCCAGAATATGGGGGTTCCATATGTTAAAAAGAAAGTATTTTACTATTTAACATTCAATTTTCATCAACAAAAGGAGTAGTCAAACATAAATAACCTTAAGAGGTGATAACAGTCTAATAATTAGATGTCAAAGAAATTCTTCCATTACTATTTAACAATTTCTATTTCAAGGCTTCTTTATGCTCATGATAAACATTCATTACATTACTTATTATTGTTTTTCTAGTAATGCACTTCACATTAGGATTAAAGATTGTAGATAGTACCTAAACCATTTATATTCAACAATAGAATAAGGCAAATTATGTTCAATTATCATCATAGATAAAGAATTTCGCGCCTTCTTTTCATCAAGTTTCCTAAACCTTAATTTTTCATCTTTATCCATTAACATTAAACCAACATTGTAATATTTAGCTAGTTGTGGACTATTCTTAACATGCCGTGTTAGATGAGACGTGCTAACAACTCTAAATCCTATTAAATCTTTATTACAATCATTACATCTAGCCTTTATTTTTCCATCAATCATAGCTTTAGAAAAAGACTTTCACATATCATACATGCAAGTTTTGGTTCTTTTACCTATAGAAAGCTTCCCTTTTTGTTTAGAAGTTGTTATTTTACTAGGATAAATAGATTTTTCCTTATTTTTTTGAGATGCAAATGTAGACGCATCATTATTCACCTTATTAGCATGCAAATTATCACCCACTTTACTACTATTAGCATCCACATTTTCATTACCAGTAGAACGCCTAATTTTAATGTTTCTTTTAACTAGAAGACATTTTTTACTACATGTAATTAAGACACGCAAGGCAATTAAATAAAATCAATTGGCCACTAGACATTAAATTTAAAAAAGACAACACAGCAATGGAACATCATAAATAAAAAAAATCAAACAATGTAACACGGTTGGCAGCAGAAAATGAAAAGCATAAGATCATCATAAAGCATCAAGGCAATTAGATAATTAACTTAGAATTTAAAGAGACAAAATCAAACTTGGTAGAGAAAAGTAAGTGCCTCAGAGATGAAAACAGTTGATGCTTGATGGTGCAGAGGAGGGAAGAGTAAAATAGAGCAGATCGAAGAAGATGACAACTACACAAACACCCATAGTTGCTTGAATAGAGGAGGAGTAAGAGGATTTAAGATTCTAGCATTCTCATGGTTGCAGGTTATGAACAAAAAAAGAAGGTGGATAAGGCATGGAAGTATTTTGATTTTTATCTCTCTCTCACTGTTGGTCACCATTGAAGTGAAGAAAGGGCGACAACATCAAACTCAGAGCTGGGTGATGAGAGGGTAAGGGTTAGGGTTAGGGTTAGCACTCTCTTGTCTCATTCATCTTGTCTAGTGTGGGGTGTGGGGGTCTCTACTCTAGCTAGGAATGGGGATGTCGTTTACTTGTTTTGTCTTGTGCTGAATCACAGCCTAGAAGGGACCTCCTATGTGCGTTTTAATTCTTTTTTAATTAAAAAAATAATGATGCAGGTATTTAGTTTGGGTTTAGCCTGACTTTTATCGAGCTTATTTGGGCTAAGTTAATCCTAAGTTTTTCGGATGAATTTAGACTGGTTTGTCGAGTTAGGTTCAAATTACCGGCTTTGTATGCAGATCATTTGTCTCATCTTTTAATCAAGCCCAACCCACCCAGAGCTACATAATTGTACGAGGACAAACCAGACAAAGTGGACTGTTAAAGCAATATAGAAGCCCAAAACTAGAAAGCCCAAACCAAAGGAAATTAAACAAAGCTGAGTCTGTTTCTTTATCTGTACATTTTGTATATTATGTATTCTTTACATTTTGCATACGTGGCTTCAGCTAGTGTATTAGGGTTATATTATCTATCTATATAAGGAATACATGACCTTAAGGACTGTGCGCCTCTATTCACAATTTCTTTTTCTGTGTAAAATCTCATCTTGGTATCAGAGCTTGTCGGCTAACTGCCATGGCAGAAGAATCCTCTAAGTCACCATCTACCCCACACTCTACTAATCACACTAACAGTTCGTTTATTTCTGCCTCCCTTCTTGCTAAGAATCCCACAGCACATACCCTTACCTAGAATATTTCTGTTAAGCTGGACAGGAATAACTATCTTCTATGGCAGACTCATGTCCTGCCCATTCTTAAAGGTTACAAACTCGAAGGTTTCATCAATGGCACTAAGACTTGCCCTTCTCAGTTCATTGTTGACAAAAATGAAACCAAAATTATATAGAGTTTGAAGACTGGGTTTGACAGATCAGTTAGTTTTTGGCTGGCTGCTCAATACAATGTCTCTTGAAGTTTCTGCTCAGATGACTCAAGTATCGTCTACTGCCGGTCTCTGGAATGCTACACGTGAGGTTGCAGGAGCTCAAAACAAAGCTCGTATCCTTATGCTGCAAACAGATTTGCAACGTACTAGGAAGGGTACCATGCGGATGGATGAATATCTAACTAAGATGAAAAACATCTCTGAAAGTCTCGCGTTAGTTGGAAGTCTTATTCCCCAGGCAGATTTCTTCCTTCAGATGCTTGCGGGACTTGATGGTGACTATAACCCTATAGTGGTTCAGCTGTCATGTACTAAGGAAGAGATCAGCTGGATTGAATTTCAAACCATTCTGCTCACATTTGAGTCTTATCTGGAACAGCTTAATCAGGTTACTCAACTCAACATCTCTACTCAGTTTGCTCATCTTGCTACTTCTCAATCTTCACGAGGTGGCTGGAAAGGTTTTCGTGGAGCTAGAGGGTCACATGGTGGCCGAGGTAGATCAGGTCGTGGTGGTAAACCACCGTGTCAGCTTTGTGATAAACCTAGTCACACTGTAAAAGACTGCTTTCATCGCTTTGACAAGAACTTCAACCCACCTAGTGGTTCTCGTCGCATTTTTAAGGCTAGTTCTGGCTCATCCAATTTTAATGAGGTTTTTCTAGCTACTCTTGAGATTGTGAATGATGAGTCGTGGTACTTGGACAGTGGTGCCACTACTCACGTTACTAATGATGCTTCTTGGCTTGACCACCTAGTAAACAATGATGGTAAGGTTCACTTATTGGTAGCTAATAGGCAGAGTTTAAATGTTGAACAAATAGGTTCATCTACTCTACAAAATATCTCTGACACTTCTATAAAACTTAACAATGTTCTTTATGCTCCTAAGGCAAAGAAGAACTTAATCAACATTCTTAAATTATCAGATGATAATGATGCACTAATTCTAATGAACTCACGTGCTGCAGCTGTCAAGAATCAGGGAACAGGACAAGTGCTACTACAAGGGCTGAGAAATAACCTGGGTCTTTACAAAGTTGATGTAAAAAAGGTGAAAGAAGGTACTGGTTTTTGTTACAGAGGACATGCAAAGTCAGAGATGATTTTTCATGCTGAAGGAGAAGAAGTCTTAGTTGACAGAAATAATACTTGTGACTCTAGGAAGCTTTGGCATTATAGATTAGGGCATCCTAATGATAGGATTTTGAATCAAATTATTAGAGATTGTAATTTGAAGGTTAATAAGAAAACTAAACCTATGTTTTGTGAATCTTGTAAGTATGATAAATCTCACTCTCTACCCTTCAAAGCTTCCACTTCTAAGACTTCTCAACCTTTATAGTTAATTCACACAGACCTATGGGGACCTTCTCCTTTGCCTTCCTTGAATAGATTTTGATACTATGTGCTATTTTTAGATGACTACAGCAGATATTCTTGGATCTTTCCACTTAAAACTAAAGATGAAGCATTACAAATGTTTATTCAATTCAAACAATTTGCTGAAAGATAATTTGACAACAAGATTAAAATTATGCAAAGTGATTGGGGAGAAGAGTATAGGAGCTTCTCTAAGACATTACAAGAGGCTGGTATACAATTTAGACTCTCTTGTCCATATACCTCACAGCAAAATGGTAGAGCTGAAAGAAAGCACAAACATATTGTAGAAATGGGTCTCACCCTATTGGCTCAAGCTAAGATACCTCTTCATTATTAGTGGGAGGCTTTCCAGACAGCTACTGTATTAATTAATCGGTTGCCTAGCAGTGCTCTAGGTGGAATTTCACCATACATGAGGTTGTTTACAAAATATCTTGATTATTCTAACTTAAAGGTGTTTGGATCAGCTTGTTATCTTTGCCTAAGAGCTTACAATCAGCACAAGCTCCAATTTCGTACTACCAAGTATGTATTTCTTGGCTACAGTAATTCACACAAGGGATTTAAATGTTTGAGTCCTACAGGCAGGTTATACATATCCAGACATGTTGAATTTAATGAAAATGATTTTTCATTTACTTCAAGTTTTATCAACAAACGACAAGTACCTGTTGAAGAAGTGCATCCAAGTGTTTTCTTCATACCTTTGCTTTCTGCTCTGCCTGAACAATGTTCCTTTACTACAGATGACTCGAATTTGATTCCTTCATCACCTACGAGCAAAGATACAACTGTTAATGAATCTGAATTCAACTCTAATCATGCTGTCAGAATTGAAGAAATGGAAGAAGATGCAAGTCACAGCAACATACAAATAAATACAGGTTTAGTTCCTGATTTATCTACTTCCATTCAATCTATTCCTACTGTTAGTGTACCTACTGAGCAAAGACACCTTGATGAAGCTCAGAATAATCATCCTATGATTACTAGGAGCAAGGCTGGAATTTATAAACCAAAGACTCCTTTCATTGGATTAACTGAGTCTTCTGAAACTTCAGTAATGGAACCCACTTGTGTTACTGAAGCATTTAAATCTAAGATATAATGATAGATGAATTCAATGCTCTAGTGACTAATAAAACATGGGTGTTAGTTCCTCATAATGGTAGAGTCAAACCTGTAGATTGCAAATGGGTGTTCAAAGCAAAATTTAATCCTGATGGGTCATTTTTAAAGCCAAAGGCCAGATTAGTAGCTAAAGGTTTTCAACAAAATCCTGGAATTGATTATTATAAGACATTCTCTCCTGTCCTAAAACCTGCAACACTGAGATTTGTTCTTACACTAGTTGTGATTTTTAAGTGGCAAATTAGACAGCTAGATATAAATAATGCTTTTCTGAATGGCCATTTACAAGAAAAGGTATTTATGAAACAGCCAAAAGGTTTTATCGATAGAAGATTTCCTAATCATATTTGCCTTCTAAACAAGGCTATATACGGACTAAAACAGGCCCCAAGAGCCTGGTTTGATAGACTGAAGTCTGCCCTGCTTAGTTGGCACTTCCATCACTCCCAATATGCTAACTCCTTTTTTTTCTCAAATGGAAACAAGAGTTAGTATTTGTGCTTGTCTATGTTGATGACATTATTGTCACTGGAAGTAATCCATCTATGCTGAGTGGGTTTATTAAGCAACTTAACTCCCTTTTTCCCTTAAAAGATCTAGGGAATCTACACCATTTTCTTAGCATTGAAGCTCACAGAGATTTATTGGGTCTTTATCTAAAACAAGAGAAGTACATTCTGGATTTACTAAAACCTTTGGCATGGCCAATTGTTCTCCTATGCCTACTCCTATGGTGATCAACAAGAACTTGTCCATTAATGATGGAACTCTTCTTAGTAATCCCTCAATATACAGAAAAGCTGTTGGAGCATTACAATATTTAGTGAATACAAGGCCAGATATAATGTTTGCAGTGAATAAACTGAGTCAATTCCTACATACACCTACAGACCAACATTGGCAAGCAATCAAGAGAGTTCTAAGATATCTAAAGGGTACCACAGATTTGTCTCTCTACTTGAAACCAAGTAGATTTCTTACCTTACATGGCTTCTCTGATACGGATTGGGCAGCGTGTGTCGATGATTGCCGTTCAATGGGAGGATATTGTGTTTATCTTGGTGATTCTCTTATAGCCTGGTCTGGGAAGAAACAAAAGGTGATCTCTCGCTCTTTAATAGAGTCTGAATACAGGGCATTGGCAGATCTTGCAACTGAAATCACATGGCTTCAGTCATTGTTCCTTGAGATCGAATTCAAGCTCAAACAGGTTCCTGTAGCGTGGTGTGACAATCAAAGTGCCTCTGCTCTGGCTTCTAACCCAGTGTACCATGCTCGAACAAAGCACATTGAGCTGGATGTGCACTTTGTTCGAGAACGTGTTCTGTCTTGTCAACTCTCCGTCTGCTATGTTCCTTCATCAGACCAGATTGCTGATATATTTACCAAGGCTTTGTCTCATTCTCGTTTCCTGGAGTTAAGAACCAAACTCGGTCTGATTAGAAGCCCAACCCCGAGTTTGAGGGGGAATGTTAAAGCAATATAGAAGCCTAAAACTAGAAAGCCCAAACCAAAGGAAATTAAACAAAGCTGAGCCGTTTTTTTATCTGTACATTTTGTATATTATGTATTCTTTACATTTTGCATACGTGGCTTCAGCTAGTGTATTAAGGTTGTATTATCTGTCGATATAAGGAATACATGACTTTGAGGACTGCGTGCCTCTATTCACAATTTCTTTTTCTGTGTAAAATCTCATCTGTAAGAGGCTACTCAGGAAGCCAATACTTAGATTTAATTAGTTCCATCCAACAATTTACATTACTTAACTGGTTAATTAATTAATTAGCTTGAAAAGTACAATGTTTCGACAACAAAACCACTGATCTGTTCTATGAAGAACCGTGCGGTCATTATTGTTTAATGAAAGAAGCATCGGACAAGTACCGTACCGAGATGTTTATTTTTTTTTTACCAGCCCGTACAGGGACAGGTGAATCGATAACGGGGTACGTAAACACTCATTCTGGGCCCCACTCACCACCATCTCTTGCATCTGCCATAACCAAGCCTTGCGCCTCGTTCCTTATCACGGTGAGAAAGGAAGGACATCTCTTTTTCCTTCATATGGCCTTGGAAGATTCAATATACTCTCGGGGCTCTGTTTTCTCTGCATCGACCACAATAATATTCTCTGAGAAAGAATATATATTGTTTAACGTAAACAGAGTGCCAAAAGAGTGGCGGCTTTTGGAAAATAAGCTTTTTGTCAACAACAATATGATCATGATTCCCCTGCTTGTTTTTCCGACCGTCTCTTTCAGTGGATACTTTCTTTCTTTCTTCCAAGTATGCAACTTTCATTTCACGGACGAGGGTTTCAACTTTCCAAGGTTGTGGCCGGGCGCAGTGAAATTTCTCGGCACGGTGTGGAAAATTCATGACATTCCCTCTTTATTTTATGCCTAACCATTTACAATTTCGATTCAAATAAGGGAGACATAAGCAGACAACCCCATAGAAAATGCAAAATAAACATAGACGCGACGGTGTTGTGTTGCGGCCCCCCTCAAAGAAAAACCATAAGGGCATAGCTCAGAAACAAAGAAAACCAGAGAGATATAGCACAACCATTCAGAAAGGGGGGAAAAACAGGGCACTCAGTAATTCCAGAGCAAACTATTAAGGTTATTTATGATTCCACTCTCTGCAGGCACTGCTAGCTGATCAGCAACGTACCCATTACATTCTTCCATGCCCTGTAACCACGGTGGCTGGTACGTCCACGCATCAGATAAGGAATCCACGAGCACAAACTCCTGCCTTAACTCGCACGTCTCCTCACTTTTTTCCAAGCTTGGCAGCTCTATGATCTCGCTCAATTCCTCCGAACCACTGCACATTTCCATTGCCGAAACCAACGACGTCGTGGAAGATGATGACGACAATGTCGAGGGCGATGATGACGATGGCAAGTCAAACTGATCCATTTGAGCGGCTTTTGCTGCGGCAGCCTGAATATCGCGAGGAGAGACAGATGCTGGGCGGGGCAGGGAGCTTGCTAGTTGAGGGAAATTGAGAATGGCGGAATTCCCTTTGATGCTCAGGGCCGCGACGTCGTGTGCCCGTGCGGCCATTTCAGGGGTGGAGAATGTACCCAGCCATATGCGAGATTTCTTGCGTGGCTCGCGAATTTCAGAAACCCATTTGCCCCAACTACGCATCCGGACCCCACGATACACAGGATGTTTATTGGAGTCTCGATTGCGCTTTATCTTTGTTGACTCTGGGTCCTGAGATTTAGTCTGTGAGACAGGGTTTTTAAGAGCCCTGCTTGAAGGGGGCGATGATGGTGAATTTGGCGGAGAGGAGAAAGAGTTTGAGCTGCTCTCTGCTTCAGAATTCTGGGGTTCAACACTCATCGTCGGCAATGATTATTGGGATGGGAAGGGAGTTATGTTTTTCTATTTTTGAAGTTTCTGGTCTAGTGTACGGCCTACAGAGAATGAGGGATGGGTGAAAACACTAGATAGAAACAGAGAATAGAAGGGAGAAAGAGATTCTTAGCAAAGGGCATGCAAGTGAAAGTGATGAGCTTGTGCGTTATTCCCGTCACTTCCCCAATGAGTCATACAACACTTATAAAGGTTAACGGGGGACCCGCGAGAGAAATGGGTTGCTTTGCCAGTCCCAGTGTTACGATGGGTCCCCCCTCCACAGTACCTTCCTCGCGCCACGCAACTTTGAATTTTTCTGCATGCCCTGTTCTCAAATCAACCCCCCACAACAACTGGTTTCACCCCCATCACACTGTTTATTTATCCCCTACCAGCTGCCTTTCCTGCTCCATTATCAGCTCCTTTCGTTTTCTCCAATTTTCCTGTTTCCTCTTGCTACCATCTCCATTGAGCAAGTTATATATTATGATGCATCTCTCTCTGCAGGGAAGCAAATTTGGTAGGTGGAATGGTAGTATTAATGAAGATTAATAGCGACGCAACGAGCTCAACCTATCGCTGGTAGTGTCATGCTCGGACTTGAAACTTAGTTACTTATTTTTGGAATGAAAGACGGGCATGTTGTCCGGTATCTCTTCCTTTGGCATCACCTTGTTTTGATTTTATCGGTGGGCATTAAATATCACCATTAAGAATCTGAGGTTGTCAATTCTTTAGCCCCAACCTCCAACTCCCAACTTGTAACCCAAGGGTGATTCAACCATATATCGTGTTATGACCTCATCAATGTGTACCGCAGTTTTAAGTTGATTTATTGAACTGATTGAAAAAGGTGAATTCTGGGTATTCTACACATTATTCATCCAACCCAAGCATGTGTTTGCCTTAAAAGAAGGACGGGAAGAGAATGGATTAGATTATTGGACGCCTATTATCACCATAAATTTTTGCCACTCTTGTAAGGTCTAATCATCTCACCCTCTCCCTTGCTAGTGTCTTGAATGATGTAGAGAGTTTGGCGATCAGAAAACAACAAGATCTCTCTTAAATTTCTGGGTTCTAATTCACGTTTAAAAATGTTGCTATGGGGTGATTGTACAGCATACAAGCTGGTAGTAGTTGTATGGCTATTTCACAGTACGTCTCAGGCACCACATACAAGTCCCTCGTGGGTGGATGCTTGCCACGTGTACCATATGAACAGCAGTTAATCAGATCCTAATAAATGGACTAACCCCACATATCAAATCGACCTTACTCTGTATCATATTAATCAAGGGACCCTTTTCCTGTTAGGACTCGACACACTAAGTTTTGTGATATTCAGTACCAATTATTATAATTTTCGCGTTTCTCCACCATGCAATGATAAATCAGGCTACGAGTGGAAGCCAGTCCATACCTCAACATTACTGTTTCTGCTTCAATTATTATCATTATTTTTTTTTTTTTGCGAGATTGGTGTCTTGCTTTACTCTTTAAACTTTTCAGCGAGAAGCAGTCTCCGAGGTTCGTGCTATGGCTGCGCTCCGCTACAAAGCAGAGCAGCTCTGTTCTCTTTTTTCAATGGGTGCAGCAGCAGCCTTTCCGTGACTTTCGTCATCAAATTTTGCTCAGCGTCGACATCTCAGCACTCTGAAGCCACGAACCCGATAACCTGCATGCTAACATTCATCTCTATCTTTCCCTTCTCAGGTTTCCGTGAATTGATTGATTGATTTTTTTTTTTTTGGCCATCACATTAGCTTCACGCGACTGATTAATTAACGTGAGAATGAAGATAACTCTGTAAGACGTGCCTGCCAAAAGAGCTGTTGATGGATACTCATTGGGACCCACCGATGATTTGTCACTCTACAGGAATATTGTGGAATCTACCTACGAAAAATTGGCCGTATAAGGGTATGCTATGCTATGCGCTGCAGCTACAAAACGCCACAAGTCTACCACTAATATTTTGATCAACAAAACGATCAATCAAACTGGGCATCGAGACATCTGGGCGTATGTGCGGAAGAGTAAAAGGCCCGACAAGGCAAGTGTCATAAAAGATCCATTGAGTTCGTCGTACAGATGAGATTCTGTTCCACGATTCCTCCGGCCACATTGGGTTTGTGACTAGCTCCTATGAAACTAAATTATTATTAGGATCCATAATTAGATTGTTATATTAGATTGTTATTTGAGTGTATCACTTTAATCATCCGCGCAATAGAAGCTTGGTTCAATTCACTTCAACCTCGGGTATTGCATGCATGCAAATTTAAAAAAGGAAGTGTAAGCACTGTTGGTGACTTAATATAATCAGGCGGCGCGCTTTCCTAGATTGAAATGTTGAGATGAGTACTCAAATGAGGAAAGGAGAATCGTCACTCAAAAACGTGGCGGCACCGCCTTGCCATTAGTTCCGCATGTATTGCCCATACATGCGACTGCAAGATGTAGCAGGGTGTTCGACCAAATTAATTTCACGACCGGTCAGTGGGACCCCATCGCCCACTTAAAGATGGCAAAATACCTCATGCATAGTATGGCCAGTCAATGAGTCTGATGTTATCTCATGTCCCATTCACCTGCTAATGCTATTCAGATGCTCGTTGCAGCATCATACTTGGACTTTTGTATGCAGCTTTTGCCTCTGTGTTCATGCATACTGAGTGGGACCCCAAAGAAGAATGTTAATAAATGTATTTTTACCCTGCTACATGGGTTTTCCATTCCAATGTGTACTAATTCACGTCCATCAAAAGGTAATGCGAGCAAATAGCCAAGTACCACTATTTGAAGATTCTAATCCGAACAAAATGATTGATTAACTTCTGCTGTGCTTTGTTTCAATGGAATTAATTTATGCTTTTCTTCTGTTAATCCACCTCATTCTGTACGGCACACTGCGTACGAGTTTCTGAAGTATTTGATTTTGCATTTGCTGGAGTTGTAATGCGTAATGCAGTTGTTTAATTCCGATTGACCCTTCCTCTTGCTCAGGAACCCGCCTCCAGTTTTGTAACGATCCATCGAAAGGAACATTCAGAAGCCGAATGCAAATGCAGATGAGATGATCGGGGAATTAACAGTTTGCCACTTGTTTGATTAACTTTCACTTTGTCGGACAATTAAACTTGTGGTATTGATATGATATAACCAGTCGCACGCGATTGAATTTCCTCTTTAATTAACAGTCTAACAAATACTCGCGCACCGACCGGAACCGATTCTTGGGATTGATTGTCTTGAAGAAAGCGCATTTCGCACCTTCTTAGTAACGGATGCTTGAAATTAAGGGTATTCAGAAGTTTGGTTTGTTTTGATTTTGAAAAAAAAAAATCATATCAAATCAAACCATCAATTCAATTTTTTTAATCTAATTGGTTTAGTTTAGGTTTAGATCAAATTCAAATTTTTTTAAAATTATTTTTATAATCATCAATATATATTCATATTAACTGATAATTTTTAACTATTAATTATTATTTGTAATGAAAAAATCTCTTGAATATAAAAAATATTTTTAACAATTAATTAATATATTTAACTATTAAAAATTAATATATTATTTTTAAAAAACTTGATTATAAAATTAAAAAACTATCATAAACAATTGTAGATAATATTTAGGTAATTGTAATATATTTTGACTAATAATTTACAAATAATTAAACTTAAAAAAGGGAAAAAAACTAAGGCAAATTTGTTAAAATATATAATAAATATAATAAGGTTTAGTTTGATTTGGTTTAAGTTTCTAGAAGTAAAAACTTAAATTGAATCAAACTAATTAATTTTGCCAAAAAAAATCAAATCAAAGTTTATTCATAATTAATTTTCATTGATTCATGTCAATTTGATTTGATTTGATTTATGTTGTCGATTTAGATTTGTTTTGTATACTATATTGGCGCAAGAGACAACTTTACGAGACCAGGTTTTGTGCACAACTTTCGCTGAACTTCACAATAACGTCGGGCGGACACTTGATAACATCATTGAAAGCCCATTGAGAACGGTTCTAATTTCTGAACAAGAATATAATTTAAATGACATGCCTTTTTCATTGTCACGGACAACACAGTTATATACGGGTTATCTCCGTGAAATTTAATAAACTTATTTCACAATAATTCTGGAACCCTTGTATTGATAACACAGTAAATCTCCACCAACTTAGCAATCAGTACGGAAGAAAGACGTTGAGAAATTCATATTTATGCCAGACCTTCAAAGCAATTATACTGGATGAATCAACTTGAGCTTTATCTGTAACACTTATGCCGCAGTTATGGAGAAGACTCTGTTATACCAAACAGAATGAAGTGTCATGTGAAATATATCGTACTTGACAGGATTCGCATGCCAAAGGAAATGCTGCTGCACCTTTTTGACCCTCATCTGCATTCGAAGATAGGTCTTTATAGGGATGGAAAGCAGTATACTCTTCAAATTTGGAATGTCTTTCTCCAGCACAAAAACAGCAAAGGATTCCCAATTCAATACTTCAAAAAAAGGTGGCACAAAATTATCTGATATAATGACTGGAACACACTCGTAAAAGATGGCCTCCACAACTCTTGGACTGTTTACTTCATAGCCTTTAGCACATATGCAGTATTTACTGCTCTTCATGTAGTGGATGTAGTCCCTATTCCCCCTGGACTTGGGCAACTTCCCAAATATTTTCATGTCAGCATCTTTATTTTCCCAGTACTTCAACAGAATTGGCCTAACATACCCGTGCATACTCCCTGCAAAGAAGGCCAGATTTGGCCTTCTGGAAACTCGAAATCCCCCGAGGTCTTTCGTTGGGTTCCGAGAATTGATCACAAATGTTTCAGGAAGAGACACGTCCTTTCCAAACACAAACCCTTCTTTGACATCTGCATTGCACAGAGCTTTAATGCAATTAGACATGCCCTCCCTTGTTTCTGCAGGGGCCTGCATGTGTCGTGCAGGGAAGATGAATGAGATAGAATATATGTCTACTCTCTTATTGAATCTAAATGAAAAACGGTTGGTGGACCCGGCATATTGACTGTGAACTGGGATTAATTAAAAGGACAGAAAATATACCCAGTCATGGCAAGCAACTAGAAAATGATCAGCTCCTCGTGTTCTGTTCCAGAAGGGATACTTTCCCCCAATCGTGTCAACATAATTATTCAGATACTCGATTAAGTTCTTGTGACTATGTGAATTCTTTACATACAAAGCTTCCTCTAGCATTCGAGAACTAAATGGTAGGTAAAATAGGTGGGCTTTCTTTGGGTCTTCAGTAACAAATCTTTTATTAGCTTCCATCACTTTCATGAACCATCCCTCAGAAGCATATATTCCTGTCAGAAATGGTGAATGCAAAACGGGTCTTGCTCCTTCTCCATATACATGCACTTTGAGAGTCTCCTCCATTAATTCATAGCTCCTGAAATTAGATACATGACAATCAGAAAATTAAATGAATGGCTTAAAAGCACCATCATATATCCTGTTTCTTGCATCAGTGCAGCTACCTCTTTGCTTAGATCTTACGCAGAAACACAAATATATGTCAACTTAATGTTCATACAGAACTGTGTAATTTCAAGAATAAAATTTTTCCTCTCGAGGGTACTTCTAAATGTTTTAAATATCTAATAAAACCATGCCTCTTGAACAATGAAAAATTGTGGTATAGGGGAGCATATAGACTTGGATCATCCTTCACAATAGGTGCATTTTCAATCTCTGATCTGGCCTGCAACAGCTCTTGATCGACTGCAGAGGACCACAGCGGCCTCTAGAAAGAAATTAACAATACATATAAGAAGCCAACATAGCAACATGAAACGGCAGGAGCCCTCCGGCCAACTAAATTGAGAAAAACGAACGTTCAGTAAGTAATGTACCATAGAACGGTATGAGGCATGACTCTGAAGCAGTAACTTCTTCATTTCAGATATTGATGTTACTTCGGGAATTAGCTTATGAGAATCTTTATTGCTGATAGAGGAACTCTTGCCTTGTGCATTGTCATCATTTTGTAATGGCTTTAAGACTCCATCCTGTTTTGCTATGTTTTCTTTCTGAACTGAAGATATGTTTGACTTGGAATCAATTGATAATCCTGAAGTTGTATTATTTGGGTCCACTACTATTGGATGTTTGGGTTGCATTGCGGGAGGAAGGGACAGAGTATTAGTGTATGAACTTCTAGTATTTTGTGGTGATCTAGATGGAGCGTTTTCTTCTCTAGAACTGTGTGTCAAATTATTTGAACCCATGGTAAAATTATAAATGATGCGGTCAAACCTTCCTGCTTGCTTCTTTGCAGATCCATTGTCCGATTTCTTAATATTGTCCTCCCCAGGAACTTTGTAAGACTCATTAAGTATAGAAGATCTGTTTGATTCCACTTGGGGCTTCAAGACAAAACCAAAATTTGTAGCTGTTTTCTGTTCCTCAAAGGTGCTTGTGTTATTTGCCATCTCCAAGGCGTCTCCATTAGTAGAGTTTGGCTTAATCAAACTTGTCATTTTGTCAGATATTTCAGAATTAGACGGTGGTTGTGCAGTCTGATCGGGACTAGCTCCTGACTCTGGAATCTTACTGCTATGGAATACATTGAGTAGCACGTTACCATATGGAAGTTCAAAATACTGAAATGCCAGAATCAATGCGAATGTAAAGCTTATGAGCCATAACAATTTCTTTGTTTCCAGCTTAATCGAGGACAAACAATCTTGACCCATTTGCAGAAGTTATGCTCCTGTCAGTTCACTTCAATTAATCTTACCCACCTCTGCAGATTACACGAAAAACTCTGATCCAGTTAGAAAGACAGCATTTTCAAACCAAACAATGGGAAGAGGAACAGAAATTTCCCCTTTTTCCGTGGAACATTCTCTCAGTCCATTGCATGGAAAAATGAAAAAGAAACTTTGATTGGCTGCAAATATTGTAATCCAAAGGAAGAAAAGGCCTTAGAGAGGCTGCAAATATTGTAATTCAAGGAAAGAAAAGGCCTAAGAGATGTAGAAAGGAAACAGGGTAAGAAAAAGAAAAGAGCAACATGCAAATGAACCACAGCAGAGCAACCTTTCTGTCCCACACAGACAGGGATCAAAAGTCCAGAACGAAGTCGTGGTCCATCAAAATCCACCAAGCGTCAGCTTACCACGGACCAAATTACATGCAACACAAGAAAAAAGTTCGATTCTGGTGATGACTTTTGCTCCATGCAAAGTCGAACCCAAAAGACTGGCTAATCGGAAATTGCGGGCAATACTGCACTACCATCAATCGGCATTTTAAAAAGAAACAAGATTCTGGGAAGCATAGAGATGATCGAAAGAGAAAAAGAAAAACCAAGAGAGCTACGAAAACAAGATGACAAATAATTCAAGAACAGATAGCTCGAAGAGTCACCTGGTGGTAAAAGCAGGTTCTGAGAGGTGTAATTCATGCAGATTCAGAGAGATCAAACAGGATCCTTGCACTTTGCTTCTTTAGTTTAAGAAGGGAAAAACAAGAAAAATAACGTAGGTGACGGTGACGGCACAGAACACGCTCTTCGGTTCGTTAATTTGGCGATTATTGTGAAATAACGTGACAACATTGATTCATGTCTTTGAAGTGCTGAAGCTGAAGGCGAAGCAGAGACCCTTGTGGGTTCTGACAGAAATCCCACCGAGCTCAATGCCACGTTGCACCACCTCCAACCGCCACTTCACTGTCGCTCCCCCACCTCCCTTTTTTCAAAAACTCTTCCATGCACCTTTCCAATTCATAATTCCCTCCTCATTGTAAGACTGTAATACGTACCAGCATGTAAATTCTTATTTATTATTTAGGGAGAATTTCAATTGAGGGCCACATTTGCAACTTAATTACAGGTGAGTTTAAAAAAATTTTAAAATTTTAGTTTAATCCAAAAAAAAAGTCAAAAAAATTTTGACAATGAAAAGATTAAAATACCCTTCCCTTATTACTCAAAATTATAATTGTTAATTTCCTAATATGAATTTTAAATTACATGAATTGATATGTCAATCATTATATAAAACTTAATATCAGTTATTCAATCATAAGTAGTAACATCAGTTATTAAATTACTAACTTTACTTATTAATTTATTAACATTAATTGTAAATTATAATTTAATGTTAGTAAATTAATAAGTAAAGTTAGAAATCAACAAGTGGTGTTACTAATTGTTTGATAAACGGATATAATTTACAAGCGATATTAATCAATTAATAAGTAAAGTAAAAAAAATTAACAATGAGTGGTTTTACATAACAAATGAAATGTATTTTGATCTTTTTACTATCCAATTTTTTTTTGACTTTTCTCTTCTAAATTGAACTAGAATTTTAAAATTTTTCTCAATCCACATGTAATTAAGCAATTACAGTGGTCCTTAATTAAAATTCTCCCTATTATTTAAGTACTTCCTACTTATTATATATAATTAATTTACAAAAATTTCAAAATTAGTTAAATTAATTATTCATAAAAAATGTGTTTTGATTTCTTTAAAATATTCTCGTTAATCATTCATCTTGAAAACTGCCTTATCCATAAAATTTCCCTTTATAATATGTGCTATTAAAAAGATATTTTGAGAGGGACATCATAAATTTATGAAATAAAGTGGATTGAGATTTTACATTTAAAATTAAAAAAAACCTTTAAATAGCACTTGGGCAAATAGAGTAAAACACTTTTAGTAAGCTCTACCATCAATTGACCTATTATTGTACTATTTTTATTTAATTTTAAATACAATAATAATAATACAAGACATTGAAAAATTTGGCCGTTAGGTCTATAGATTTTTCAATGGGAAAGGCGTTGATATTTAGTATTTGATTTTACTTTTAATAGAAAAACACCTATATGGGCAATGAAGAAAATAAAATCAATCAATATTTATATTAATATTAAGCTAAAATATGATATTTATACAGGTCCCTATATTTGTAAGCTATGAAGTGAGTGAACATTGAATAATGCTTGCCTAATTAATGAAATATATATTCCCTCCATTTAAAAATATAAAGTATTTTTAACTAAATCTTATCTTTAATAAAATAAATACCTACTTTCAAACTAACTCTATTTTTTTATATTTACCCTTATTAAACACTCTACAAAAAATATAAAGCAATAGAGACACTTTTAAAAAAAAGACAATGATTATAACTTGAAAGATTAAAAATGCCTTATATTTTTACACATTCAAGTCCTCAAAAAATATCTTATATTTTTGAACAGAAAGAGTAATTATTTGGACTTTTCCACTTTACAAATTAAATACCATGTATACAATTTTGAATTTTCAGAACCCAGGTTGTTTTGTAAAAATGTTAACTACCTGGTATTGAAATTATAGAAATAAGGGAGAATGATATCGGAATCCCAAAATAAGAAATTTATGATAGTTAAATCTAGCATACAATTTTATGAAAAATTAATTACAAATATTGATTTAGATAATTTTAAATTTAAGATTTTTAATTGCAAGTAAAATTTTACTCCATTGAATCTTATTTATAAAGTAGAGAGAGAATTTTTTTTATCTTATTTATAAGTTACCTCATCAAATTTTTAACACAATTTTCTCCTTTTAATTTTTAATTTTTATCTTTATCTTCAACACAAATTTAAGAGTTTATTATCTTTACTTAATAACTATATTATTTTAATTTTTTTTATGGAGGCTCAAAACTATTGACAGCCCGTTTAAGCAACCATGGCCCTCACTGTTTGAAAAAAAATATAATGAAATGAATTAAAGAAATAAAAATAAAAATAAATTAAAATAATATATAATCTCAATCCGCTTTATTTCATAAATTTATAATGTCTCTCTCAAAATGTCTTATTTGGATTGAGATTTTACATTTAAAATTAAAATATCTTATTAATAGCTTATATTAAAGGGAAATTTTATGGATAAGGCAGTTTTCAAGATGAATGATTAACGAGAATATTTTAAAGAAATCAACACACATTTTTGATGAATAATTAATTTAACTAATTTTGAAATTTTTGTAAACTAATTATATATAAAAAGTAGGAAGTACTTAAATAATAGAGAGAGTTTCATGACTATATCCGTATCACATTAGTTACCACCCGCAAGCAACTACTCTCTGGTATCTCTTTTCTTGCATGAATTAATTTACAATAAGATAATACATTACGTAGTGGTTTTGAGGGGGAAGTGCAACCTTACACGGGCAAAATTACATATTTGGGATGTAAAATTTAGAACCTTGCTCCTTCTATTTTTAGAATTTTGAACTTCATAGACTCAATAAAGATATTTAGATTCAAAAAATTTCTAGTATATAATATTTTAGATTCATTAGACATATTATTTAAAAAATACCTCAAATAGTTGTTTATTTTATAATAAAATTCAACCCCAACAAAGTATGCATAATTTTATAATAATAGTTTTCTTTCCTTTTAAATATAAACTCTATAGCAATCTTCTTAACATGATTTTAGCCAAAAAAACCTCCATATAATTTCTCAAATAAAAATATACGTAATTTTACTTATGTCATATTATATATGTGTGTACATTAATGTAATTACTTTTTAAATTCATCATATTATGTTCCTAACCCTAGATCTTGGCTCCATTGTTAATATTGTTCTTTCCTTATTATGAATATGGTTGACCTATCACTGGTTTACATTTTTGATATTTTGTGTTTGACTTTGTTTCTTTTTTTATCCATTTGATTCTTGCATCATTCTCAGCAACCAGACAAAGCCTTAACATTTATAGTAATTGTTAAGGTAATTCCTTATATGTCATATTATTTATTGGCATTATTTAGGATATTTAGGGATTTAATTATCAGAACTAGCTGCGACAATTAAACCCTTAAAAGAAGGAAATTTCACCGAAGAAATAATTCATGCAGGTGGTAACTAATGTGATGCGGGCATAGTCATGAAACTCTATATATATATATATATTTTTTTTTTTTTTTCTTGTAGGAGAGTGAAGCATGAAGTCAAAACTCAATTAACCTATCGTGATGGGGAAGCAAACAAGGCTGTCAAAAGTCAAAACTCAATAGGCAATAGATACAAGTCTACAACTTATGATTTCAAGTATAACATGCCTTGTGTTTTTTCTTCAATTTAAAATATTGGTAGGGTTAGAGTTAAAAAATGGGCAGGCTTAATCCTTAAGCTCAGTTTTTTATTTTTCACTTTTTTTTAATGCTCAACTCTTATTTAAAGGGTTTAAGCTAAGCCTGTAAGCTTGTTCTGGAAAAACAAAAAAATAAAATAAAATTAAGAATTGTAAATTAATTAAAATATTTTAAAATTAAAAAAATAAAATTTTTATAATCTTTTAAAAATTAAACAACACACATTTCGAAGTTTAGTAAGAAAATTCAAATCTTGATTAAAAAAATAATTAATTTTTTATAAATATACAAATATAATAATTATAAAAAATAAAAAATATCAAAAAATTTGTATTGTACTTTGATATTTATTAAATTATATTAAATTAATTTTAAAATAAATTAAAATTAATAATAATATAACGCCGGTAGGATTAGGGCTTTAGGCGAACAGGTCCTTTTTGGTTTCAAACACATGTTTTATTAAAAAAATTAATAATAATATAATAGGACTTGAAAGGTCGTCCGGGTCCAAGCTTTTTTTATAGGGCTTATCAAGACCAAACTTTCAAACTTAGTTACTTTAAAAAAAATTAATTTTTAAAGTCCAAATTTCTATTTAAACAGGGCATCCAAATTTCAGGCTCAGCCCTTCGACTCTAGTGGGAGTACACACAGATAGAATGAAAATCGTACTAAATCATATTCGGACCACTCCAAGTGCCAAAAAAAAAAAAGGAATTAAAACAATACTTTGACATATATATATATATATATATATATATATATATATTAGATGCACATACCGCATGACACTGCATTCATGTGTGAATATGGCATCGCGGGTTAGTTTTCCCAGTAAACCTTATCTTTGATACTAAGTCACTAGCAGTACTGGTTGAATTTCAGACCCCTCATCTTTACTCCTTTGATGATTTTATTTACAAGGCACTTCCACTATGTTTTAACTGAACTAAAAAAAATCTTAAAACTCTTTAATTTTATCTAAAAATTTAATAATTTCTTAAATTTGCACTTGTTAAATATATATATTTTACAATATTTTTTATTTCTTTAACATTTAATGGAGGTCAAATAAAAAAATTGTGATGAAAATTTAATGAGGAGACTTATAAATAAAATAAAAAAATTTCTCTCTCTCTCTATCTTATAAATAGGATTAGAGGGAGTACATCTGCAAGTTTTGGCATTAAATAACTGAAAGGAATAATTAAGAAATGGAAACTTGCATGTGTATGGCATTGCCAGTGAAATGCTCCATTTCCTTAATTTGAAAGCAAGGAATAATCATTGATATATCATTTCTCATGGAATTTCGCCAACAGTTTCACCTCAAAATAAAGCTGGATATCCTCTCATTTATTTTCTCATCAATTACTACGCAGGACGAAATAAATAACATGGATTGAATAGTATTGGCATGAAAACTATAAGTATTGGCATTATTTTATCTTAATGTTTGAATGAGAAGGGCATCAATTAGTATGCTTGTTTTCTGAGAATGGGATCAGATTGCTGGCTTGAACTGTTATTTGTCTCGTCTGTCTTTGTCGTTGTTGAATTTCCTATAAAAGGTATCTTTGCCCTCGGAACCCTTCAACTACTCTTGATTGGCCAAAGGAAAAGTAACGTAAATATATAGGGAATAAGTTTACAGAATTGTGACATTTATTATATTTTATTATTTAATTACATGGCCTATTTTATTTTTATAATAAAGATACGAGAATATTTCTCGCGGCATTTTCAAGTGATTCTCAATGCTCCTAACTCTTTGGTACAACTTGATGTTTATACATATTCTTTAGAGCAAGTGATTGATTAAGTTTCAATCTTTCTAATTTTTAATTGACATTATTTAGAAATAAATTAAGTACATGATCTGTAAGATCTATTTAAATGATAAATTTAATATCAACGTGTAAGTCATCAAATTAAATCAATATACTCACTTAGTACTATTTTTTAAATTTTTTTAAAAAATAAAGCTTCATTAATAATGATTATTTCTATATTACCTTTCATTATTTTACGTTTTAAATAAATTTTCTTCCCTTATCTTTTATTAATGAAAAGTATTTTTTAAAATTTATAAAAAATTAAGATTGTAAATTGTATTTAATCAGCTTCATTGACATGTGTTAATTTTACTAAAAATATTTTATAAATTGAAATGGAAGAATATATATATATATATATATATATAAATTATACAAGAAATCACGCTCCTCTCCTCTCGTAAACTATTAACAGACTCCATGCTAGAGCATGGATGCAGTCCAATTATAAATAAAAAGTAAAAACCCATCTCTGTCGTACAATTAGAATTGAATTTATAACCTTGTTGGGTATTTTTTATTGCTTTTATCAAGAAAGTAGCCTTTATTTTCTAAAGGCCTAGGTCCCACATTATTGCGGACATAAGATATATGTGAACGAATAACTGGGAGCAAAGGGATGAAACTAAAGGAGAAAGAAATGACAACTTCAGATATGGCCTTAGCAGTGAACTGCTGCATTTATCAGAGAAAACCAGCCGTCCCCGACAGTTTCGATCACCCCAAAAACCCACTATCCTGTGTGTTCAAGGTAAAATATTAAACGAGTCTTCTACATTTTCTTGATCAGTTCCGTATATTATGAATTTCAGAATGAGAGCGATGCAATGTTAATATGGTGCTGGTGGTTACTGAGCAGGCTATTTTGAGAGGATTTCAAGGTCCAATATTGCAAACCATAAAAGAGAAAGGTACTAATTTAATGGACGCTTTTGTGGACTCCGCCTTTGAATTTATCGACCAGCCATTGCTTCCATCGCAGGTATATATAACATCATTTTGAAGCCCTAGAACTTCTCTCGATTCTTGTTCTTCCTGATCGAAGTATGTGTTGTGTGGGTGCAGATTAACTTCTCTCCGGTGGAAGAACTGGGGGAAGCAGTAGCAATTACCAGCATCGAAGGCCAAGCTCCAGATGGCGTCTACATTAGAAACGGCCTCTCTTCACTCTTTTCAACCTCTCTTCCATTCACTCCCACATTTGTAAACGATTCATATGCATAGGATATTCTCTTTGTTTCACAATGATAAATAATAATTAAGCAAGGCAAAAACAACGATGCTTGTGGATAACATGTAACATGCACGTGCATTATATATGTATCATATGTGTTTTTTCTTTCCCCAGGATCAAATCCACTTTTTGGAGAACTGAAGTCAATTAAGTCTGTGTTTGGAAGGTCGAGTGACACTTGGGCGGAGGGAGAAGGAATGCTTCATGCTCTATATTTTAGAAAAGGGAGTGATGGCAGCAGGACTGTGTTGTACAATAGCAAACACGTTGAAACTGATACTTTCCTGTTCGAAAGAAACAGCAACGAGCGAGCTTTTCTCCCTGCTGTATATGGCGATTCACTAGCTATTTTATCTGCCATTCTTCTAAATTCGGTCAGTATGTCAATTAATGTCATAAATATTCAAAAGAATTGTGGGCTTATTGTATTATACAACTATTACAATAGCAAAGATATCATAAAATTTGTAGTTAGTTTTCCCTCACCCAAGGAGTCAAAGTAAGTTGGCTCTAATAATAGTATCTGTTACATTGGAGTCTCAACGTCAGTCTTGGCTCAGCTAAAACTGAAAAATATAAAACCCACGCACACAGGTTGTAAGTTTCGTCTTAAAAAGTTGTGTCAGTTACTCCGTAAGAGATGGATTTGAATGCGAATTACGCAGCTGAGAACTCATTAGTAACACGAGCGTGTTCGAGCATGCGGGGAAGTTCTACTCAATCGCCGAAAATGACTTACCTCGAGAGATTGACATCTTCACTCTGCAACTGGAATGTCGGTGAAGCCTGGAAGCGACCTTTCACCAGCCACCCAAATGTTCCTCCTTTATACGCCCCCATGCACGCTCGTGTTTATAACCTTCTTCACAATTGCTAGAGTTTGAACCAAAAAATGTATAGTAGCTCGATAGGGTTGTTAATGAAACCACGTCATTTCTATGCTTATGTGTGCAATTGCTAGTGTTTAATGAATATGTCTGATGGCATTATTACAGAAAGCTCCAGGTACAGGGGAGCTGGTTACGTGTGGGTTTGACCCGACTAAACCTTAAAATGAGATTGGGATAATTTCTGGTACAGTGTTTTACTACTTCCTATAGAAATGTTGGCCGTCGTGAATATGTATGTGTGTCCCAGTGTGTACGTGCACGAGTGCACTTCCATGGGTTTGCGGGCGCATGCAGCTTTTGACTTTGTTAAAGCTGATGGAACCAGAATGATCCATAAAGTGGATATCAACTTAGAGAGGTGCAGTTTTTGCCATGAGATAGGGGTCACACAGAGGTAGCCTATAAAATTATCCATTCACCTACTCAACATGTAATTTAATTACCACGACCATGAATTTCAGGACGTTAATTCGTCTGTGGAGGTACAATGTGATCATGGATTTCCCTCTAATCATAGGTCTCAAGAGGCTACTTAGAATAGGCCCGTGAGTACATATCCTTCTCACTATATTACAAAAAACTCTGCGCAGAGCATTATGCAAACAATTTGCGTTTCACCAGCCAATTAATCTTATCCTAAAAAGAAAAAAACAACCCTGCACGTGACATGGGTTCTTCATGGACATACAGATTAATCAAGTATTATAAGAAGCAATATGCAAGGATTGGGGTAATGCCTCGCTATGGTGATGCAGACTGAATCAAGTGGTTTGTGGTGGAGAATAATTTCACATTCCACATATTCAATTCATTTGAGGATGCTGATGAGGTAATTTTCTTCCAAAAGTAATATTTCGAGCTTTCGAAATTTCCTACAGATATATGAATTGAAGGGCCACCCAAAAGTCTCGAATAATTATGTTGTCACAGGTCGTGTTGTGGGGCTGCAGAGCTCATGATGCAGTATTTCCAGAACCTAAAAAGGGTTGGAGTACATTTAAGTTTCCTTACTGTTATGAATTGGCGACTAAACATGAGAAGTGGGAAGGTCAAGGAGAGACGTCCAAGTGGAGAACAACATGCAATGGATTTTCCAATGATCAATACAAAGTTTACACGTGTCAAGAACAGATTCGGATACGCCCAGATGGTTGATCGCACTGCTACGTTTATTGCGGGCAAGTTTCAGCTCTCCTCTTGAAGAGTTCGAGCCACCCTTGATTTCATTATACGTATATATATGATCACAATATGATATGGTTTAGTTTCCCGTGCTTACTAAGGCAAACTTAAGTATGGAGGTATAGCGAAGTTATATTTTGAAGAACCTTGTGCTGAAGTGTCCGCAGTAAGACGTGACTCTGCTGGCATTCTAGACTAATTTTCAGATAATAATATAATCATCATACCTAAATTTTGCAATACAGAGGAACGAAAAACTTGAAGAGGTGATAAGAGTGAAACGTCACATGTTTGAGAAGAATGTATACTGCACTGGAGCCACCTTCGTCCCAAAAGATGGTGGCGTCGAGGAAGATGATGTTTGGGTCATCACTTTTGTTCACCATGAAGACACCGACACGTCTCAAGTGCGTAGGTTAATTAAAATTATTACTGAGAAGCATAACAATTAATAATTAACCTCCTCTTCCCCCTAAATTTTGCAGGTTTGTATAATTGATGCGCACAAATTTTCTAAGGAGCCAAGTGACATAATAGCAATGCCTTGCTGAGTTCCATATGGGTTTCACGGAGCTTTCATGTCAATCTCATTTTAGAAATTCAAAGTAGGCTGGCTTTCTATTGCTGGTATATTGCGAGTTCGACATGCATAAATGTGCATATTTCTTGTTGCAAGTTGAGTTCTTCTTTTCATGTCCTTCATCGTTCTAGTAGTCTCTCTCCCCTTGCACTTTTATAGTACATGAGAACAAGCTAAGGGTCAAGGAATCGTCCAATGCATATGAACAAAAACACTTTGTAAGTTGCCACGTACCTCAACCTACTTAACCGTTAGAGCAGGTAATATAACTATTGAAGTGAGTGAGGATAATAAAGAAATTGAACCAACAACGCTGTTTCAACAAGTGTTGATGGTGATCGCCGACAGGGACCGCATGTCACTTAAAGGAACCGTGTTTGTCAAGTAGCTATTATTTAAGGGAAATCGGTGGGCCTCGATGAATTCACTCCAATCCTGCTAGTCAAATATTCCTTACTTGTTGTCCAGCACAAGGACTCTATAAACCAACAAACATATAGAGCTTCCTCTGTGGGACTAACCTGGTAATTAAATAAGGAAGAAAAAAAATCAAATGAAACCCTTTGAAATGGTCTCACACGCTGTTCGAATAGAACTCTATAAATATATGGGGAAAATTCTAGAGATGATAAGTAACGGCAAGATCTCCAGAAGATGTGTGAAAAATTGTGTGGCCATCCATTTATTAACTGTTAGGGGGTGTTTATGTTTTCTTCTTTCTTCTCGAATGTTGAAGGCTTGAAGCCCAAGACCCCACTCCCATCCGTTTAAGCACAGAGATGATATTAGTTGTTCTCCCCATGTTATTTACGATAATATGTGCACTGATTGCTTATATTAAGTTATGTCGAACCAGTTCCTTTGAGCTTCTGAACCAAAACATCCATCACCAGAACTTGGTTCGATCAGAGCAGTCCAGATTTCATGGGACTGCAAAGCAAGTGATCAGAGCCCTCCCTATGTTTGAGCCTTCTTCGCTCGAAGGATCATACGTTGTTTGCCTGTCGAAATTCGAGAACAGCGAAAGTGATGACTCTCGATATTTTGCTGGGTTTATTCGTGTTTATGATACGATTGAAAGTTATTTCTTTAAATTTATTAACAAAAATATGATTATGTCTGAGAATGTGACTAAAGTTATAGGATCAATTCTAACATTAATTATAGGTTTTTTGCATGTAGGAGGACCCAATTTATGAGCCTAAAGGTAAAAATTTTGAAACTCAAGTCTTAGAAGATGAATATAAAAAAAAAAAAAAACTGCATAAATCATATTCACTATAGCAAAAGCATGTAAGCTTAAATTTTAGCACAACACACAACTTTGATCTTCAATGAATCTTAAGATTTTGGGAACTTCATTTTTTAGCCATCTTCATTACCCGCAATTGCAAAACATCCACATGGAGGAAAAAGAACCAAAGAAAGGTTGGAGAAACTTCAATTTATTGGGAAATAAGGGGTTTACCTCAAGATTGCTTTGATTAAGCATTTCTTCTCCTTCTTCTTTTTACTTTGATATATCTATTGTTGATATTTGCTATCATTAGGGCCATGAGTGACTCATTTTCTCTTAATTTAGGGTGGCTAGCTATGAATTAATTCTTAGATTAGAGCATGTTTGAATTATTTATTAAAATTAATATATATTAGCTTTGTTTATTTAATCTTGTGTTTATTTATCTATTTAATTTTTGGCGATCATTGAATGTGAATTTGGGAGTTTGTGTTTTGCTTTGAAAAAAATCTAAATTAAACCATTAGATTGAGTAATATAGGATTATAATTTATTTTAATTTGCCAATGGATATATTAGAGTAGATGTATGCTTTTTGCCTCTGAAGTATTTGTGTTAGGAATAGCATATTTAATTCAAGAGAGAGTTATAATTAATCAAAAAATAATTTTTTATATTAATACTATAGATTAACAAATTGATATTAAGCGCATTAAATTAGGTAATTGTATGCTCTATGAATTGAAAATGGAAGTAGCCACCTTAAGTTGTCTTGAATATTTGTGGTTGTTAGAACTTTAATTTTAGTTCATTTATATAACTTTAATTTCTTATTTTGCAAAATCAAAATCAAATTTTGTTTTGACCAACTTAAATAAAAATAAAAAATTTATTACTTAATTGTCAATTAACTGAATAATTTGTGATCACAATCTTAATTTATCATGTACTATTTGTATGATCTTGTAGAACATATTTGTGTGGATCAAAAAACTCCTAGAGTACATTCACTATACAGGACTCAAGAAGTGAGATTGGGTAATGCCAAGTTTTTATGTTTGATATGTAGAAATGGAAAATTTATTCCCAAGTCCAAACTCATCTAAGTGGGAATACCTAGTACTACCTCCCCTTAGGTATTGAAAAAGCAATCCCAAGATTGAAAAGTTGTAGACCAAATTGCCCTTCAATCTATGCCCTTCCCCTGTCAAGTGGTCTCCACCTCTATTGTCGACGGTGATATTGCACCCCTTACTCGGTAACGTTCAATCTTCCACCCATGCCTACATCTCCCTCACATCTCAAGTTTGGTCCTTGCGTCCTAGATTTGCAACTGCCATCTTCAATCATCGTCTTGTGTCTTAAATCTGCAATCCATTTTTGTAATGTCTACCTTAATATTACCAAAACATTACTCAAACACATCATTTTGATAACAGGGATTAATTAAAATTCCTAAATAAAATTATCACAATGCAAAGGTTTAGAAATATATAGTTTAAAATATTGAAATCTCAAGAAAATCCTTTTTAAAAAGCCTTTTAAGCTTAAACTATAGTTTAAAACAAATTACAAGAGATAGTAGAAGTAAAAAAAGTCGAATAACTAATCAAACAAGCACTAAAAGAGGCATTTTTTATGGCTTAAAAAGTGACCCATTAGTTACAACGCAAGTATGGTCCGCCATGGTGGATAACGCAAAGAACCTAAGGTTCTTGTTGTGCAATGTGTCATGATGTTGTTGTCATGACAATACTCTAGATCTAGCTTTTAGAGCTTGCCATTTCACCATTTAAAGTCCGATTGAGTGGTTCAAGTATTCACACATAGCTCTTAGGGCCCTCTAGTTATTGGCACTGGTCTCACACCTAAATATTCAACCAGTTAACAGTTGAACACCCAAATTTAAAATGATCTATTTTCAACCCATCTCACACATAAGGGTGTCCAAAACTTACAACCTAGTGCCAATAGCTTTAAAACCACTTAGATTAACTTAAATAGATCATACACAACTTGATAAACCAATTATATCATAACAACAACCATATATACATAATTTAGCTACTAAAACCCCAATTTCACATCAATATTAAGGGGTAATAATATTATCTCAAATACCTATTTTGGCCAACCATACATGCAAAACATTACAAGATTATCACTTGAACTAATATCTTAACCTCAGACAAATATTTCAACATAAATACATCATTCTAGATTTAAATACATACTCATACATCTCAATTCTCATGCAAGTGAATACAAAACAAGGAGTGTTCTTAAGTTGGCATAGATTTTCGTAAGCTATTCGTTACAATATCAAAACATAAAAGGGAAGAGCTGTACAAACGAAACTTTTCACTCCTCATTAAACCTTTTCTTCTCTTTGTCTTTATTGGAGCCCTCCCCTGTAAAATATAAGTACGGAATAAAATAAATATCTTAGTAATAGAATAATTCACAACTATCAATTAACATGCATAATTATAAGTAAGTAAAGCTTATGTAGGTAAAAATATCCGTTTAGCATGTTCAAACATAACATTTCCATAATCATATGTCATTTCTACTGTAGCATGATTATTTTACCATCTGAGTCTCTATATCATACCGACTAAAACTAAAGGTTCTATTGAATCAAGCGGATATACATAATGGCTCGAGCTTACTTTTAGTAGTAGAATCACCCAACCAAAGGTGTCCTATCCTACTTACTGACTATAATTTCCCCATATCATACAAGATTTAGGGTGTCATTACTCTAATATCATATCACATTGATGCCAAGGAACATAAATCTCCAACACCATACCTCACATGGGTACTAGGGAGATAATCTTTAATAACGTACCTTACTAGGTAATAAGAAGATACGTGTCATACGGGCTTTCACTATAGTTTCCTACGGGTAAACTCCTACCCCTTATCATGATCATACTCTCGCTTCTCATAATTATCACATACTTGTATCAAAATCACAAATTACTCATATAAGAAACTTTCACAAATTCATTATTTTTAAATTATTTCAAATGCATGCAAACATTTAATCAAATAGAGTAAATTATTCCATTACCTTAACCTTTTTTCACAAAAAGGGTTGCCCTAGTCTAACGTTTTCTCTACACGGTCTACACGTGTAACAACACTCGAGTAATACTTAACCTACATGATTAAGCGATAATTGTCAATTATTACTTTAATTAAACCCTTAAGTCACTAGATTTCAGGTATCCATTATACCCAGAGATCTCATTTTATTAACTTTAACTCTTTCAACACACTCTATTAATCTCATTTAGCACCCAAACACACTAATATCACTAATCATTCACCCGTATTATTTTAAAACTTTCAATTTTTACTTAGGGCTTGTCTAACCTTAATCAAAAATTTTAAGTCACTATAAAACTCATAAATATAGGTTTAAAAACTTGATTCAACTCTCTAAGACCTTAACTAAGCCAATGGGTTTGGACAAAGTTTAAGGAGAGACGAAATTAAGCCCTAATCATACCCAAAACTACTAAGAATTCACATAGAAGATAAGAGAGAGGAATAGGAGGCTTATCCAATGGTGATTTTTGCTCAAAATGCTCTTGAAATGCTCTCAAGATAAAGCCTTAACAAACCCTAAAGTCCTCCTCCTTCATCTCTCTTTCGTTTCTTTCTTTTTCTCCTTTAAAATTAGACATATTTCGTGTTTAGTTTAAATGCTAGAAATTGGTTATGCATCGCCATACGTGGGACAGCAAGTGTCATATGCCATTTTGTCCTCAATTTGAGCCCAATTGATCTGTACATGATCTGAGTTCATTTTCAAGGCTGTATAAAGGTCTAATAACTTTATTAGTGTTCAAAAATACCATTAATTTATAAATCACACATTTTGACCAAGTTATCCTTCTTAAACACTCAACATTTCAAGTTAAAAACTTATGATGTTACAATTTGTACTTGAGCATCTAGGCAATCAAACAAGGCAATGAGAGGCAGAGTTGTAACAACTTTCTCCTTCCTTCTCTTCCACCTTCTCCTCCTTCACCCTCTCCTTTGGCTTCCCCACATCCATCGCTAAGTAGTTCCACCAAATTATTCGTCTTCTTGAAAATCAGCTCCGATCCGAAGTGCAAAGCCCCAGAGGCTTGATCTTGCTAAGGTAGTAAAGCTGCATTATGAGATTTTGAGTATTTGCAAGGAATATGAGCATATGGGTATTGATGTTGTTGATGAAGAATTCAATTGGGTGAGAGAAGCTGGAGATCAATTGAGAAATGAGGGTATGAAAGAACAGAAAAGAGGAATGGAAGAGTTTGATATCATCTTCTTCCTCTCCTAAATTGTGTGGTGGTTGTTCATCTTCATCCTCAATTGTGCATTTTTTTATTAATACCAAGGGGCATTATGGCATTTTGTTGATTTTTGATGGATTATTAAAAAAACTAATGCAAGTATTCCACTCAAATATTATTTTATATTAAACATATTTTTAAAATTTCAATCTCAATCTTAATCTCTCAAAATTCATACCTAGGTAGCAAACAAGGCCTTAGGTTGCTCCCAAAATGCAAGCAGGCTTTCCACATGAATTGCATGGACACGTGGCTTGAAGGTCACTCTACCTGCCCCTCTGCGGGTGCAGGATAGACCCACGGGATGTCAAGAACTTTATTCCTCAATCAGCTCAAGGTTCCTGAGAGTCCCTTCCAATTTAACAGAGGAACCAAATCTCAAAATCTTCGTGCAGAGAGTGCAATCCCGTCCAGGGTCATCGAGAATCAACTCCGGGAAAGGCTCATGGAAAGTTTTTTTTGGGGGGGAGGGTAAGGAAGAAGAACTACTCATTGGTAATGGTGAAAATGGGGAAATTCTGCACAAGTGCAATCACAAAATAGTCATTTTAGGATTTGCAGAGCTGGTGGAGTGATATTACTGCGACGGATTTGGTATTTTTCAACTCGGAAATGCTGAGTGTTATGTCGAGCAGAGGGTTCCTTGCCTCAGAATCTGCCAATGATGAATGGTCACGAAGGATTTCAAACCTTTCATCTACTTCCAACGAGGAACAGAACTCGTATAAGAAACTGAATTGGGATGATATCAATGTCTGAGATTACAATTGTTCCAAGGTTGAAGGAAATCAATAGAATGAAGAAATTAGCAGCATCTGGCGACAACACTGGGAGCGAGGAGAGATAGTGGAGGATATTGTGGCCAATCGCGAGCGAACAATGCGAGGGTTTGCCTGACAAGAAAGAAGTTCGACGGAGTTGGAATGGAAACAATTAGCTTCAAACTTGTAGTGACTGGAGTGGTGTGCAATTAGGTTCACTGTTAATGGAAACAATTAATGTTAACCTTGATGAATCATGGGTATTGTTCTTTTTTAACCTAGGAAACTCGTGTGTTCAAAGTGATGAGCACAGAGAAAAAGCATGGGGGCAGTGAGAATGATGGGAATGTATTCGAAACGATGCGTTTTGAGAGAGATTTTAGCGGCGTAGCGTTTCAGTAGCCAGTGAATTAAATTTACGGGGAAGGGAGGTCAAACTGCAAGCAAGAAGCTTAAAGATGGCGTGATGGGCCATGATTTTTGGCGTTTTGATTGAATATCATTTATATTCTTTGAAGACATGTCCTACACACATTATTGCCAAGTGATTGTTGGAGACATTGCCCAACTAATGAAATAAGCATTAGCTCAATCTGATTCTCGCTGCCTTAGGGGCAACGCCTGGGCAAATATATGTTGATCTGTATATCTCAATTCACATGTATATAATAATATGATAGAATAAAGTAATTCATGCGTCCCTGAAGAATCCATGAGTGCTAGAGAAATCTCGATTACCTCGAGTGCAGGCAGGTACACAACCCTCAAGTCCCCAGAGCCTTCAGAGAGTTCAGAGATAATGGAAGTAGAAGAAAATGAGTCGTGTGTTTGTGGTTACCGACTAATCGTCTTATATAGATCAGATCGGTAACCGCCTTATTAAATAATTAAATAATTATAAAATCTATTATCTCTGACTCAGTCAGTTAAGAGATAGGAAATAACTGACAGCTACTGGATTGTGGGTTGGGCCTCTGCCTATTGGGCTCACTTGTGTGGTCCACCTATCACGATCCACACAAGATCATAAGGACCAATTTATTGGGCTTATTAATTAATGCTAATTCATAAATAATATTCCAACAATCTCCCACTTGAATTGCATTAATTAAGCAAGTTGTATAAACAAGCCACAAACAAATTCAGAAAATGAAACTCCACAAAATCACTGAATCCTATGGGGAAACAAGTGATATGATATCTCATAATCTGAGTAAAATATGAAATTTTATTTCAAATACAGCTCAGTAAGATAACAACATAAATCACTGATTCCTATAGGGAAACAAGTGACATGCATAGCGTGCCACAACAGAATCATTGAATCCTATAGGCATACAAATGATATAGACGCATCTAACTGAACTGAACATAACTCACAGAAGAAAACAAAGCCTAAAGAGAAATTGCAATAAAGAAGGTTCTCAAACTCCCACTAAACTAGGGCATCAAAGGAATTCATAATACCCATACAAGTTACATGATTTTGAAAAACTTCTACAGGTAAGCCCTTAGTCAGCGGATCTGCAAGCATCTGCGTGCGAGGAATGTGTACCACACGGGTTTGAGACTCAGCAATTTTCTCTTTCACAAACATAAGTTTGATATCAAAATGCTTTGTACGACTGGAATTTCTGTGATTGTTAGCATAGTATACTGCAGATTTGTTATCACAATAAATGGTTAGAGGACGTGATATTGACTCAACTAGGTGCATGCCAGATATCAACTTCCTCAGCCATATAGCGTGGCGTGTAGTCTCAAAGCAAGCAATATACTCAGCTTCCATAGATGAAACTGCCGTAAGTGTTTGTTTCACACTCTTCCAAGAGACAGCTCCTCCGGACAACATGAAAATATAGCCAGTCGTGGATCTACGATCATCCAGACAAGAGGCAAAATCTAAATCTGAAAAGCCAACAATCTCAAGATCTTCTGATCCCTTAAAGTCATAATCAGAATACCCAACAACCTCAAGAGAATTTGACCTTCTGTAAGTCAACATATGATCCTTTGTACCTTGAAGATACCTCATAACTTTCTTAGCAGCCTTCCAATGATCCGGGCCTAGATCATTTAAGTATCGACCTAGCACTCCAATGGCAAAGGCTATATCTGGTCGAGTACACACTTGAACATACATAAGGCTGCCGACAGCGGAAGCGTATGGTATCTTTCTCATTTCAGCCCTCTTCTTATCATCCTTGGGACACTGTGACTTTGACAACAGCTCACCTTTCTGTACAGGAGCAGGTGAAGGAGAACATAAATCCATTTTGAATCTCTTAAGTACCCGCTCAATATAAGTGGCCTGTGATAACCAAGAATACCACGAGATCTATCACGATGAATTTGTATCCCAAGAACAAAGGAGGCTTCACCCATATCCTTCATGTCAAAATGGCAAGACAATAGGTGCTTTATCTCATTGAGAAAATTTATTGAATTGCTGGCTAATAAGATATCATCAACATAGAGAACAAGAATGGCAAAATTGTTCCCATCAAACTTCTGATAGATGCACTGATCTGAGACATTCTCAACAAAACCGAGAGAGGTGATAACTTCATCAAATTTCAGATACCACTGCCTAGAGGCTTGTTTTAACCCATAGATGGATCTCTTTAATCTGCACACTAGATGTTCTTTACCGGATTCAACAAAACCATCAGGTTGTGTTATGTAGACTTCTTCATACAAATCGCCATTCAAGAATGCAGTCTTGACATCCATCTGGTGAAGATTAAGATCAAGCTGTGCAACTAAAGCCATTACCACTCTAAAAGCATCTTTGGTGGATACCGGAGAGAAGGTTTCTGTGTAATCAATACCTTCTTTCTGGTTGTAGCCTTTAGCTACAAGTCTGGCTTTATATCTATCAATTTCACCCCTAGCTCCTCATTTTGTTTTAAAGACCCACTTGCAACCCACTGGTTTAAACCCCTTTGGTAGCTCTACAAGCTCCCATACGTGATTGCGGTACATAGAGGCAATTTCTTCACTCATAGCCTCCAACCATTCAGAAGAATGTGAGCTAGAAATAGCCTCCTGGTAACACATTGGGTCTAAGCTATCAATAGCATCTGAATCAAATTCCTGCAAATATACCATGTAATCATCTGGAATAGCAGACCTGCGAACCCTTTGGGACCGTCTCGGTTCAACAACCATATCCCTATCACCCTCTAAAGGTGGTTCATCTTGAGCTTCATTCTGATCCACGGCATTATTTCTGTCAACATGAGGAGTTGTCAAGATAGGCATAGGCAAAATACTACTTTCATCATGCAAGGTAATGTGCCTAGGCACAGAGCTCCCACTGTCTAAGGCATCTTCAAAGAAGTAAGCTCGGTCAGATTCAATTACCCTAGTAGTGTGATTTGGACAATAGAATCTGTACCCACGAGATCCGATGCAATAGCCAATAAAGAAACCATCAACAGTTTTAGCATCAAGCTTCATCTGTTGTGGATTGTAAGGTTTTACCTGTGCTTTACAACTCCAAACTCGCATATGTTTCAGCGCAGGAGTCTTTCCAAAATACAACTCATATGGAGTCTCTGGAACTGACTTGCTAGGAACTTGATTCAAAATATAAACAGTAATTTTGAGTGCATCACCCCACAAGAATTCCGGCAGTGAGGAGTGACTGATCATGCTCCTAACCATATCCATGAGAGTACGATTTCGCCTTTCTGCAACCCCATTTTGCTGCGGGGTGCCAGGCATAGTATACTGAGCTTCAATACCATGCTCTTGAAGGTACAAAGCAAATGGCCCAGGGTTCCTACCAGTCTCAGTATATCTCCCATAAAATTCTCCTCCTCTATCAGATCTCACACACTTGATCAACTTGCCAGATTTCAATTCGACTGCTGCTTTAAAGGTCTTGAATGCATTAAGGGACTCGCCCTTTTCACGCAAGAGTTCAATCCATCCATGACGAGAGTAATCATCCGTGAAGGTGATGAAATATCTGAAACCACCCATAGCCGGAGGCGTGATAGGTCCACAGATATCAGTATGGATTAGGTCTAAAGTATTTTCAGACCTCTTTGCCCTTTTGGTCCTAGCTCTAGCAGGGAATTTTCCCTTTATACAGTCAACACAAGTCTCAAAATCTGAGAAATCAAGGTCTCGTAAGACGCCTTGCTTGATCATGCGTTCCAATCTCTCTCTAGAGATATGACCCAAACGACGATGCCATAACATAGAGGAATTATCATTGGGCCTTTGACGTTTATGCCCAATAGCAGCATTGACATGAAGATTAGGAAGTTCAAGTGACCAATCATTCAATCGATATAAACCATATATCAAGGAAGCGACACCAACATTAATGGAATCAAAACAAATGTCAATTTTCCCATTTCCTTAGAAGAATGAATAGCCACAAATATCCAATGCAGAAGTTGAAATTAAATTCCTCTTCGCAGAAGGTACATAAACAACATTGTTCAAATGTAAAACATGACCAGAATTTAAATACAAAGAAATAGTTCCAATGCATTCAACCAATGCCTTACTCCCTGCTATGCCAAAGACTGACCTCTGTGCCTCACTTAGAACCTTCTGGTTTCTTAGCCCCTGTGGAGAATTCACAACATGTACAGTGGCACCAGAATCTAGCCACCATGAGTCAAAGGAAGTTTCAATGGTGTTAGATTCAAAACAAACTAGAGCTAGAGGGGCAGTTTGAAGAGTTGTACCTTCACTTTCTTGTTTGTTCTTCAATTTGAAGCAATTAGGTTTAATGTGACCCGGTTTCTTGCAATAATTGCATAACCCTTTAAAGGGTTTCTTCCTCGACTTCTCACTCTTATCACCATCCTTCTTAAAGGTTGGATTATTAGGCTTTGGGGCATCATGCTTCTTCCCCTTTTTCTTATGTGACCCTCCAGATTTGCTGCTAGAGCCATGGGAAACATAGTTTATGGAGTGAGAGGAATTCTTCTTTATAGCTTCCTCTTCTTGAGTGACTATCGATATCATCTGGTCAACAGACCATTCAGCTTCTTGTGAGTTGTATGAAGTCCTCAAGAATGCGTACTCTGATGGCAGTGATTAAAGAACACGGTAAACCAAGGTGCTTTCACCCAAATCAATCCCATATGACTTAAGCTTGTTATAGTAATGAACAAGCTTCAGAATGTGCTCCCTGACACCAGAAACTCCGTCGTATCGAGTATTGTCAAGAAGTGACAGATAGTAGTTCTTTTGAGTCTTGTCAAGCTTCTTGTATTTGTTACCAATAGCTTTCAAGTACTCCACTGCAGTATCATTTTCAGGAATGCTGTCCCTAATTCCCTTTTCAATTGTGTACTTGATGATCGCTAGACAGATCCGGTTGGACTCACTCCATTGTTTATGGAAGGCTATTTCAGAAGCACTGGACTTGGAAGAGAGATCCACAGGCTTGGGCTCTCTCAGAGCTAAATCTTTCTCAGAAATGGTCAGATACATATTGAGAGACTCTTTCCAGTCATCATAATTAGTCCCATTAAGAGCCTTCACAAAGGATAGTTGCGTAAAAGCAGAAACTGAAATCGTAAAACAGAAAATGGGAAATATTAATTATGCGTGCACAACATAATTATAAAACAGAATTCCCAACAAGCGATTATCAATTATGCAACTATAACCATGCACTAAGAGGGCTCATATACCATAAAGATTTAGCTCACACAAAAGTCCATACAAAATAATGCATTAAACATTTCCATACCTATAGGGTACAATAAATATCTAATACATTAAAGGAGTGCTATTAGCCTATTCTCAAAGCCAACCATCAAAATCAAATTAATAATGTCATACCTATGGGGTATGTCCATTATCAATGCTACAAGATCCTGAAGATCATCAATAATTTACAAAGTCACAAACTTTATGACTTTAGGACAAAACAAAATAATTTTAAAGTCCTTAAGGTCTTTTGGGAATTAAGGAACAAATTTAGGACTTGAGTGAAATTTTGAAAGGTTATCAGGGGTAAAGGAGTAATTCTGGAAGAGATTTGGGTCAAAATTGAAATTCTAGAAGTTAAGGGACTGAACTGTGATTTCCAGAAATAAATTGGGGCTAATACATAAATACAAGAAATTATGGGCCCAAATAGGTAATTTAAAACTAGGGCCGAAACGCGATTAACAGAAGTTTTTTTTTTTGAACCAGGTCATCTGGGCCCAAAACACGGAAACCGGATCCCTTTCCTTTGCACCGCCAGCTTCGCCTTTTTTTTTTGGATTTGGGCCCAAACTAAATTGTGGGCCCATAATCCACAGAACCGGATCCCTAGGATCCGGTTCCACGACCCGTTCTGGGTCCTCTCCAGCGCGAGCTGGAAGATGAGGAGGAAGGGGTTGTCGGCGTGCCAACGGTTACCGGACGCCGGCGAACCCGAAGCTGCCAGTTACCACGACGGTGGCAGTTCCACGGTGACGTCGTGAACTTGAAGAGGTGGAGAGAGAACGTCGGCGATGACAGAATCTCCTCCTTTTTTGTTTAAATATATATATAAAGATTGAAGACAAAGTTCTCATATTCAAATCTGAAGAATATGGATCATAAGAAATTTATCAACATGAGCAAGAATCTTTTCAATATATCAAAAAAAAAATATACGTAAAGGGAATTGAGATATATAAATTTAAAAGTCGTTACCAAGGCTCTGATGCCACGTGTTGATCTGTATATCTCAATTCACATGTATATAATAATATGATAGAATAAAGTAATTCATGCGTTCCTGAAGAATCCATGAGTGCTAGAGAAATCTCGATTACCTCGAGTGCAGGCAGGTACACAACCCTCAAGTCCCCAGAGCCTTCAGAGAGTTCAGAGATAATGGAAGTAGAAGAAAATGAGTCGTGTGTTTGTGGTTACCGACTAATCGTCTTATATAGATCAGATCGGTAACCGCCTTATTAAATAATTAAATAATTATAAAATCTATTATCTCTGACTCAGTCAGTTAAGAGATAGGAAATAACTGACAGCTACTGGGTTGTGGGTTGGGCCTCTGCCTATTGGGCTCACTTGTGTGGTCCACCTATCACGGTCCACACAAGATCATAAGGACCAATTTATTGAGCTTATTAATTAATGCTAATTCATAAATAATATTCCAACAATATAAGCACAAACGATTATGTAGTCCATTCATTGGCGCTCTACCGCACCAATGATAACCATCTCTAGATTTCTTTGTTAGCAGTATCCGTCGCTCACCCACTCTGATGAGCAAAAATAACGCCTGAGCAACAGACCCCTCCTCTCTGATTAACTCTACACTGCACTTCGTACTCAATGTTTCGTTGCTTAATTAAGCTTCAGCTGTAGCTAAGCTAACCCGCAAGCACCTTTTATTGCACTTCACTCCATCCATACTCGGTCCTTTCATTTAATGGTCACATTTGCGGGCAAAGGTCCTGTGCTTGGACCGAAAGGGAAAGAGAGAAAGATATGTTGGGAAATCACAAAGTTATTGCAGAATTCAATAACCGTATTAATAGAGCGTTTCCCTCGTAGATGGTCCGCCTCCGCCCCTGTGGTAATGATCGGAACCACCTCCATTGACATTTCTGGGATTCCATTAAACACTGGCAGGCCAACCCGAGAGGGTAACAAGCACCAGCATAGGCCCATCGTTCCAAGATTACACCAAGGCATTAAATTTTAAAACATTGCATGGTCCTTGAACCTTCGGATTTATAGAGAGGTCCTAAATCCTAAATCATTCAGAACCCGGCACACCTAATCCCCAACATTACTCTAAGTGTGGAAACAAATTCACTCGTCCAAGTCTGCATGCAATTTTCTGACGCGGTTGATAAACATTTACACCTTCTTAAATAGACCACTCATTCGCTCATATTTCTAATTGTAGCCCTTCCTTCTCACATCTAAACCCCTTTTGTATTATTCCATCTCATGCCATGGATTTCTATGGAAAAGGATCTCTCCATAGTTTGATGGACAAGGAAAATATGGAACTTCAACCTCAATTTCACCTCAGCGTCCGAACCCATAAAGAGACAAGCAAACATGATGTTCAATTAAGCTCGCCGAGGCCTTCTAACTCTGACGCCACAATGTTCCCAATGATGCCATCCCCTGGCCCTGAATCGCCATGGACGCGTTCCCCGCACCCAGTTTCTCCTCCTCCTCCTTCGCTTCTTTACTATTGCATCGCTTCGCTCCATCGACACGACGGTAATATCTACGCAATCGCAGCTTCAAGGGGCTTAGTCTTTACTGGCTCTGACAGCAACAGAATCCGGGTGTGGAAGCAGCCCGATTGCATGGACAGAGGATACCTCAAAGCTAGCTCTGGCGAAGTCCGATCCATTTTGGCTCATAGTGACATGCTCTTCTCAACCCACAAAGACCGCAAGATTCGAATTTGGAACTTCATGGTTTCTGACACCTTTAAATCCAAAAAGGTCGCCACACTTCCCAGAAAAAACTCGTTTCTTCTGTTCTCCAGAGCAAGCAGCGCCCAGCAACATAAAGACTCCGTTTCTTGCATGGCTTATTACCATTCAGAAGGGCTCTTATACACTGGATCTCATGACAGAACAGTGAAAGCTTGGAGGGTCTCAGATAGAAAATGCGTAGATTCATTTGCGGCACACGAAGATAATGTTAATTCACTGATGGTGAACCAAGACGATGGTTGTCTTTTCAGCTGCTCCTCTGACGGATCGGTGAAATTATGGAGGAGGGTCTACACAGAAGACTCGCACACCCTCACAATGACTCTTAAATTCCAACCTTCCCCTGTCAACACGATGGCATTGAGCACATCCTTTAACCATTGCTTTCTCTACTCGGGGTCTTCGGATGGTATGATTAATTTCTGGAAGAAAGAGAGATTGTGTTATAGATTCAACCATGGAGGGTTTTTACAGGGTCACCGTTTCGCAGTTCTTTGCCTAGCGACGGTGGGGAACTTGATATTCAGTGGATCGGAGGACACAACGATAAGGGTGTGGAGGAGAGAGGAAGGGAGCTGTTACCATGAGTGCTTATCAGTTTTAGATGGACACAGAGGGCCAGTAAGATGTTTAGCAGCCTGCCTTGAGATGGAGAAGGTGGTGACGGGGTTTTGGTGTACAGTGCGAGTCTGGACCAAACATTTAAGGTGTGGAGGGTGAAGGTTTTGCCTGATGAAAATTTGTGCTTGGAGTGCACTGATCAGCGCGACGCCGGGAAGAAGATTACAGAGTACGATATGAGTCCTGTTTTGTCGCCGTCGTGGGTGGAGAAGAAACTTCGAGATACCTATTTCCAGTGAGATTCCGGAAATCACTTCCCCCGGGTCCCTCACAGTCACAGGTGTTTGTGTACCATTCGCTAGTGCGAACTCCATGGTCAAGTTATGTACTCTATTTCTTAATTCTTAATTAGCCAAATGCTTCAGTAACTCGGCAAGTAAATCATCAATAATATTTTTTTAGATAACAAAATCATCAATAATACTAATTATAGTATAACGTTTTTTTTTAAGAAAAATAGTACGATCGTTTTGTTATATAGGAAATCTGGAATATAGTTTCTTTTTCACTTTATTTATAGTTTTTGAGTTTTTTTTAATTAAATAGTTTGAGAGTTAAGGAAACATAAAATAACAACTTTTTTTGGACAGAACATAGAATATAAAATTAATTGCATGCATTTTTGTTTAAATTTATGATCTCAAAATAAAAAATTATTTCTATTTAAAATTTATTCTGTTTTAAATTAAAATATATTCTTTCTGTTAAATATATTCTTAACTAAGAGTTTTAAAATAAAGGATATTTTGACAAGAAACCAAAATTGAATAAAAGCATATAATGATAACAGTTTATTTTCTAAAAAAATACTTGCAGGAATTTAAACCCTCCGAGGGAATCTTAAATCTTTTCTTCTATAGTTAAATGCATGAATTTATTGGAATTAATTAAAATACTTATCAGCCTAGATTTACCCATAAAAAAGATGTTATATGATGTGCAATTATTTTTAAAAATCAAAATTTGAAAGCCATCATCTCAACTTAACACATGCATTTAATTTGAGGACTACATTACATTGGTGTTCACCACCAACAACACCACACAGGCACACACACATACACACACAAAATTACATGAATACATAAGACAAGCTCATGGTCTAATTAATAATGCACTATGAGAGATGGAGAGCTAGACAAGCTAGGAAATAAATACAGCTAGCTTGCTAGCGGTTTTCTTCATCTCGAGGAAGAAGGGCATGGGATCTGTTGATGAAAAAGGTCTCGTAGATGAAGCCAGCAAAGGCACCCCCAATGAGTGGGCCGACCCAGTAAACCCAATGATCGGCCCAATTGCCGCTGACCAGAGCAGGCCCAAAGGACCTTGCTGGGTTCATAGAAGCGGCGGAGAAGGCCCCTCCGGCCAGGATATTAGCGCCCACAACAAACCCAACCAGGGTGGGCCCATGCCCATCAATGGCTCCCTTTTTCGGATCCACCATCGTTGCATACACGGAGAACAGCAATGAAAATGTTAGGATGACCTCCCATAGCACTCCCTGAGCGTACCCCACTCCACTCGCCAGCGTGTGCACCGGGGTTGGCTGCACATTTATCATTTGGCTTCCCAATCAGGATCATAACTTCCGATTCAATAATTCAATAGATTAAATGGCAAATCATTACCAGTCCGCCGGAGAGGTAGTGAAGAAGATAACAGGCAAGGGCCGATGCGAGTAATTGATCGATCCAATAAAGGATGGAACGGAAGAGGGTGATGTGGCCGCCCACGAGGAGGCCGATCGTCACGGCTGGATTGAGGTGGCCGCCGGAAATGTGGCCAGCCGATATCATGGTGGCGACCACAAGTGCATGTGCCATGGCCACGGCAAACAGCCCTACCAAAGCGTCTGCTCCTAGCTTTTCTAGATGACCAACAAAAAGAAACGAGTAAACTACATATCCATAGATAGTACGCGTCAACTAGTTAAGAAACTATGAAGTACCGGCAGCCATGGCAGAACCGACACCGGCGAAGACAAAGAGGAAGGTGGTAATGAACTCGATGACGAGGGCCTGAAGGCAGTCGGGCTGGGTAGCCTCCCGAGAGGTTCCGAGAGCGATCTTGGGCATGACTGGATGGATAGCGATCAGGGAGCAATAGATAGATAGGTTATGGTGGGTTTGGCATATTACATGCGAGGTTTCCAGTTATATATATGCAAAACAAAGGTACAAATATAAGTAAGGGAGAACTATAACATTTGTCATGTAAAAAAAAAATTAATTACTGTAGGACTAGTTAAAAATTCATTCTCAAACTTACAGTAATTAACTTTTTTATATAAGAATTTAATGTAATTCTCCGTATAAATAATTGCGTCTTACTTTTTCTATTCCAAATTAAATGTCCAATAATCAGATTCCCACATGCCATCACTTATTTGGGAGGAGATTCTTTCCTGGTCTCCTCCCTCAGGTCCCCTCCTGCCCTCACATAGTGGGGGTGCGCACTATGTGAGGGGACGACATGAGGGAGGAGGCCAGCAGAGAGCCCTGACCCAACTTTTCTATTCCATATAATTCGATCGTCATAAAACATGAGGAATTATTGAACCTCACTTGGACGCTTGAGCAACGTGAGCGACAGCTAATTGTACCTGATTAATAATATTTTCAGGGGCATTTGATTTGCCTAGGAAGTTTTCAAACTTCGACTTTGGCAGAAGCTCGTCATGTCTTGGCTTCGGACTATTCCTGGGAAATCATATATTATAATATTAATGAAGCAAATAAATTAGAAAAGTAAACGAGGGAAGGGATTTGAGTTTTCCCTTGTAGGAAAATCACATCACTGTGTTATTGAGGATCCCAAGACCAGTTGACCTTTTGAAAATGGAAGGAAGAGGGTAGGTTTTTGTTGTCTTTTGTTAGAATTATGATGTTGTTTTGGACTAAGAAAAAAGGTTAGGGTGCAGAGGGCCTCTCAATTAAAGCGAACATGGATTTCACTGTGTCTGTATGGGCCCATGCGATGTTCACAGCTTTGTCATTCACCTCACATTGCATGATGACGATGTTGCCGCCCACTTCTCGCTCCTTTTCCATATTCACCAGTCAATCCACCATATTATAATATACCCTACTGTCCCACAAACGGACAATTCGTGAAAAGCAAGCATGCCAAAACCCAAGACATCATATGTCACTGAGACTTCAAGTAACTCCATTCCAAAACTCAATGCATTTTACAACGCCCACAACCTTGAACATGAGCGGCTCGATCGTCTCCTTCCAGTTATCATAGCACCTTTTTTTATTTTAATACTTCCAATACGTCTTTACGCAGGTTTTATACGGATCGCATATTAACCAGCATGTGTCAGGAACATAAAGAAAAATAAATGGGGAAAGGATTTGAGTTTTTCCTCTATTTTTAAGACGAGTTGAACAGAAGTGGGGAAAAAGAATACCAGTGTGTCTCGCATGTTTCTTACACTGCTTGACTTCCTTCCAACGTTGGAAGGAATAGAAGAGGTAAGCTGATGGAGAAAAAAAAATAATTAACATGAATAAAAAACAAGATAAATAAAAATCACATGTTAGTGATCAACATAAGATCATGAACATGTGACACAACACACATGCCAGTTTCTATCTCTTAGATCAAGGTCTCTGGACAGTTACCAGTGAATTCAGGGGTAACACTGTTAATATCTAATGAGAAACACAGCATTACAGAATGAAGGAACGGCGAACTCTTTCAACTTGGCGGCGGAAGGCTTGTTTTTCTCAAAATCTAAATATTTCCACATTATTAGTTTCCAGTGATATTTTAAAATTAAAATGGCCTTAAAGAGCTGCAAATTCTTTACTTTGTTGGTGAAATGACAACGATTGCTGCATTAGTTTCCTGAGATGGTTGAGGACTGAGCCGTTGAGGTCAGTGTTTTGAACCTCAAACCGAATGTCCAACTAAAAAAAATAACTGATCATGATTTTCATGGACTAACTAGTTAGATTGATGATTAAATTAATAATAAAAATTAAATAAAATAATATTTATCATATAAAAAATAATATTTATATACACAAATATATAAATAAATATTAATTTGTCAATGGTGCTTGAAATTTTAACATTGAAGGTTAGATTCCTGGACTACTAGACTACTAGAGCTAGAGGAAGAGGTTGGAGGAAAATAAGAGATTAAGTATGAATCATGGAAGAGAGATTAGAGATTAGAGAAGAGAAGACAGAAAAAAATTAGATATTAGAGAAAAAAATTATAAATCTGAGCGACTTAGCCTAAATTTTTTTTTGTTTTGAATCAAGTTGACCCACCGTAGTTTCAGGGTTAAATCCGATTCTATGAAAACTGCCTGGTTCAATCCAGTCCAAAGGCAAATTTGGTTCAATTAGTTGAACCAAATCATTTTACTTAGCAAGCAACGGTCGAACCATCTTGTCCGGTCCAATTCTCACAACATTGGTTGAGGTAAAAGGTCCAATCACTTTACAATTTTACAATCTACATCTTAGTTTGTTCCCTCCATTTCTATATAAAAAAAAAATTATATCACATAATTTAAAAAAATTAATTAACCATAATAATTATGTTTGAAAATAAAAAAATAAATTAAAATACCCTATGTTAATCAACATAAGTATGTATTAATTACTTTTTATTATTATAAATTATGAGAGATAATTTAAAAAATGTGTAATAAATGTTTATTGAAATAGATAATTTTATTTATATAAAAAATAAGTAAAAAATGATTGTTTTTTTTTTAACAAATAGAAAGGGAGAGAGTAACAGTTGTTGTGTCACAATTTTTAAGTATATATCGATTTTCACGGTGGGATCCGTGTGGGCTGCTTCACAAAAATGTGGTTTGCATCGCTCTTACCTTGAAAATAAACACGCGGTGGCTGGCAATGATTATAAACAGGGGTAGACTTTGGCCCTCTAATTTTTTTTTTTTTTTCGCAAACATTAAGAGTTATATTTTTTTAATCTTTAAGATATATTTATATATAATTAATATTAATATATAAGATTTAATTACTTTCTTTTTAATAAATGTAAGTTAGTACATGAAAAGTTTAAAAAATCAATATCTAAAAAATATGTTTTCTTTATAAACATTTAATATATTGTGCAATTTGTGTTATGTTTTTTTATTTTTTTCTTTTAATATATTTTACAATCTATATTTTTAAAAGTGGAAGATCAATATCTTAAAAAAATATTGATTCATGGCTCCGCAACAAAATTGAAAATGAATATTTACTAATTTAATAATAATTTATGTTGAGAAAGTGAAAAGTTTACCACATACATGATAATTGATATATATCATGAAGAATTAATAAGCAAAACTTAAAAAATGAATATGCATATTTATTTTGATTCTATATTTGTAAAATTAAATATGAATATATGCTGAAATATTTATGTTATGTTAGTGTTATATATATATATATATATCTATATACTTCAATTACAATATTGCTTTTTGATCATGACCCCCCTAATTAAAAATCCTTACTCCGCCTCTAATTATAGGTTTTATTGCTGCCCAATTGATTGCTCAAGAAGTTGTGGACATTCACTTGATGACTTGAAGTCATTGGAGGAGGAGAAAAATAGAATAAGCTCAAAAACCATATTTACAGTAACCCCAATTCCAAACACTGTATTGACTAGGTTAGTTTGGCACGGCAATTCAACATATACTTGATCCCCTCAATCCATATCTGTTGTCATGTTTACTTGCACATTCAAATTCTATTATCCTGTCGGCTGTTTTTAATCCGAAATAAGCTCTCCTCTCAATCCCGTCTTCCTTTCCCTTTCAGGCCAGGCTGGCATATCACTGCACACTCCAGTGACATATCTGCCACATTAGGTCCGTACCTTAACCATTGTTGACAGGGAGTGGTAGGAAGATAACAAGTAAGCAGTAGGTTCAAAATTTGCTTACATTTCTTCTTTTTCTTGAACGTTCCTCCCATATGCTTGCTTTTCAATTTGGCTACAACCTGTTGCCATTTTTTCATTCAATAGAAATTTCCAAACTCAAATATTGATTAGAGACGAAGTCACAGTAACAACGAATTTATCACGCTGCTTTATTGCCTGGAGAGGAACTGTCAAAATTTTATGGACAGCTAGTTCCTCTATCTGACGTAAAGTTTAAGAATTTACGCCCTATAACTTGTTAATGAACAATTGAACATGTAGAGTATTTGTCACCAATTACCTGCAGCAGATTTGAATTTACAACGAAGGACACTTGCTTCCAGTGAAGATCCCCTGTCACATTTAATAAAAAGAGAGGCTCAAACAAGAATTTGAGTCTTTTGTATATATATCTGGACTTTTTAATTTCAATGTTATTGAGGTTTTCATTGTAAACAAGTAAGCGAGCATACCTTTTTCTTGTACGTTTGAGAAGTTCTCCTCCTCTGAAGACGCAGTCTAGTGCTGTTAACATGTTTGCTTCTTTCCCTTCTTCAAACCTTCCTCCGCTAATGGAAATGTTGAGCTTCCCATCCCCTTTTGCAGCCTTGCTTTAGAGTAGCAGCTCCTCGTAAGGCTGTAAACAGTGTTTGATTTCATCACAAATTCTCTTCTATATGTTAGTAATTTCAAGTCCATGCAAAAGAAAAAGAATTCAATGATTGTGAGCTTAGCCACCCATTTTTACTACGTGTTAATACTTGATTAAGGAAATCTCTTTTTTTTTTTCACCTCTCCCTAATGAGTTACCGTGTTATGTTGATCCTAATTAATTCAGTCAATAATGCAGATCAGGCAATCTTCCTGAAGATGTAAAATGCATGATTTATGTTCTACTTGCATCAAATAAGCGGAAGCTGTTCCTCTTGGTCTTAGATTTGAGTAATTAATGGAAGTTCAGATACCCGTAGCTGCTCCGGCTGTTAAAGTCATTATGTCTCCATTGGTCTTTGCATTAATTGCAGAGTTAACTGCCGTTAAGATTTGACCGTGATCAGCTCCATATCTTCGGCAATTTCAATACAGTGAGAAGCTACTAAAAGCCGCTGCAGATGCAATAGCAGAAGAA